>NW_027531510.1:86080-92026 GCF_008692635.1 Crocuta crocuta | reverse complement strand
CTCCAATTTAAATTATTCAAGAAAGGAGATTTTTTTAAAAATTTATTTTTAATTTTTATTTATTTCTGAGAGATAGAGAGGCAGAGCAGCAGCGGGGAAGAGGCAGAGAGAGAGGGAGACACAAAATCCGAAGCCGACTCCAGGCTCTGAGCTGTCAGCACATAGCTTGACTTGGGCTCAAACTCACCAACCTTGAGATCATGATCTGAGCTGAAGTCAGATGCTGAACTGACTGAGCCACCCAGGAACCCCTCAAAGGAAGAGTTTTGATTGGAAAGGATTATGAGCTTTCTTCAGGAAGTCGTCCCAGGGGAAGAAGCAAACTCTTATCCAAATGAGTGCTGATGCATAGGAGCACACGTACCCCAATGTTCATAGCAGCANGAGGGGGGAGATGGGCATGGAGGAGGGCACTTGTGGGGATGAACACCCATTAAAAAAATGGGTGGGTTTTGTCTTTTCATGTTCCCCCTATGGGATGAAAGTTGGAATAAGGTGTTTGGAAGGCTGGCATGCATTTCTCTTTGTGTTTTATAAGGAAGAAATCCTGGATTGAGCAATGGCATGGAGTTCATGTGTGTGAGGGACTATGCAGAAGTAGTGGGATGTGGCACACCTGCATGCATGCATTCAGCCATCAGCTCACAAGTTTGCNCATTCTAGTTTCTATCATCACCTTCCTCAGCTTTAGCTCCTAGGTGAGGGTAGGAAGTAAGACTAGTCAGAACGCAGGGTCACACTCAAACCAGAAGTTCCCTGTTGAGGGTAAATGGAAAAGGACAGAGCCCTCCCCAGGTCTGCAGCTGGGTTTTCTTCCACATCCCTCCTATCTTCCCTTTCAGTGCTCACCTCCCTAGGAGACCCACTTTTGAGGTTAAAGGAGGGTCAGTGGTGGCAAGAAGGATCTGGAGGAAGGACAGGAGGGAGATGAGGAATGGGAGAGGCAAAGGCCAGGAGGGTCTGAAAGAGAGAATGCTTTTTTTTAATAATTTATTTTTTTAAATTTTTAAATGTTTTATTTATTTCTGAGAGAGAGAGACACAGCGTGAACAGGGGAGGGTCAGAGAGAGAGGGGGAGACACAGAATCTGAAGCAGGCTCCAGGGTCTGAACTGGCTGTCGGCACTGAGCCTGACACGGGGCTCGAACCAATGAACCGTGAGATCATGATCTGAGCCAAAGTCAGACACTTAACCCACTGAGCCACTCAGGTGTGCCATGCTTTTCATACTTTCACCTGGATGTTATCTTTTCTCCCCTAAACCCCTGCTATTGCTCCCTGCTTGCTGCCCTGGACTCTGTAGCCTGGTTCCTCCAAGTCACCTCCATTTTGGCCTCCCCTACAGCTCCTCCTTCCTCTGTCTTGTGCTCTGCCCTGTCTTCCTCCAGCTCTCATTCCCATCTCTGCCATAGGTGTATTTCTGCCCTGGGTTTTACTCAGACTGGTCTTTCTCTTACTGAGTTTCAGTCACAGTGTGGTCTGTGGATTTTCCCCCACCCCTTCCATGGGGCTCCTCTGGCACCACTTCCAGAGTTCCAGTTTGACCCGTTTCCTCCTCCCCCTTCCTGTTGTGAAGATGCAGGCATTGCCTTCTGGCTCCCAGTCTCTGCCAGGGCTCCCCTGGGTGTGGGGGGCAGTGGTGACACAGGAGGTCTTGGACTGAGCTGGAATCCCAGCCCTGTTCATCTCCATGTAGTCTTTTCACCTGAACTCACTCACCTGTAAAAGGTGGGAAATAATTGTAGGAGCTTCAGGAAATAATTCCTGGACTGTAGTGCGAATTAGCACTGTGGTAGGGATGCAATGTACTCAGCACATAGTATGCGCTCAATAAATATTAACCCTTATTATTTGCCCTTCCCCATCTGGTCCCCTGTCTCCTTAGCCTGTGTCAAAAATTGTTTGGAAGAAGGAAGAACTAGATTGATAGACTGTAGAAGGCAAAACCAAGTGACTATCAGGAATGTCATATGGTTGAGCCTAACAAGTGCTCTAAGCTCTGAACATAGGACTGCCCGCGAGGGTGGACAAGAAAGGAGGGTGAGGACTGGGCTGAAACCAGAACACAGGAAATCATGTAATTGTGCACTAGACAAAGGGAAATTCAATCCCAGGTAAGGATGGAAGCTGCCCAAAGTCCAGCCTGTGTTCATCCTGCAGCGGCAGCACTGGCCGCCCTCTGTCCCTGCATCATAGGCCTGTGTCTACTGGGGCTGCACAGGATCTGGGAGTCCAGCCTCTGAAATACTCTCACCTCCAGGCAGGACCTGGACTCCTGGAGCCTCAGACCCACTTCCTCCTCTCCCCTGCATGCACGTTGTTAGGTCTGTGTGTGTGCACACACAGACACGGACACACACGCGCGCGCGCGCACACACACACACACACACACACACACGTGCCCTGGGATCTCAAAAGGAAATCACTGCCACACTAGAGATGGATTCCCTCCAGCTTTCTGCTTCCCTGACACTAAAACTCATAGGCCAGTGTCGGCTCCGATGATGTCCCTGCTTGGGTTTCTTTCTCAGTTTTCTCCTTTCTCCAAGGGGGCAGAATCAGTGAGTTACACTCTCTACCCTCTGTGTGTGCTGGGCACCCAGGGGAGACCCAGAGGGAGGAGCGGGGGCCTGTCCTGCAAGAACTCCTGGCAGCTGGTAAGATGAGGCTAACACCTAACACAGGAGGCTCAGCGCTCTGGACGCTGTCTTGCCAATGTTTGTGAGCTGAGTTGGGAAAGGGCAGCTGGACCAGCCTCCATGACTTAGATGATGGGAGACTGGCAATGACCAAAGGTGGGAATATGGAAGAAGACACAGAAGTCTAGAAGGTGTCATAGGAAACAAGGAGAATGATACTCATTTATTTAGGAAGGAGCAGGAAAATGGAGAGGAGAGGATCAGATAAGTCAGAACTCTCAGGAAGGGCATGATCTTGAGGTAGAAAATGTGAACCTTAGAGACAAATGAGGCAGGAACTTGCAGGTGCACGCTCGTGTGTGTGTGTGTGTGTGTGTGTGTGTATTTGTGTGTGCATGTGGGTGTGTGCATGAGTGTGTGTGTTTGTGTGTGTGCGTGTGTGTCNGGCTAGGTGGGGGGGGGCAGAGGAGCCTGGGGGCCAGGAGACAGTGAATGGGAGAGGGAGAGAGGGATGGGGTGGGGAGGCGTAATGAGAAGACTGAGGCTTTGAGAACGTTTTCTTGGTTATCCCCTTCACCACCACTGCTATGGATTGAATCCTGTGTTTTAAAGCTCCAAGATCTGCAATAAATGATCTCTTTTAGCCTTTCATCTTCAGAGGATAAGGTATGACTTCCCCACTTCCCAGTTGAGGCCTCAACTTGGCCAAGCTCTCTAGGGTAGAACGTGCTGAGAAAGGCCCCAGAAGGCAGGTCTTTTGCCCTCTGGGGAGTAATTTCTTCCCCACACAACAGGCCCCCAGCCTGGCTGCTTCCCAGGGCAGAGCCTCCAGGAGGGGGCACCACCGTGCAGCCATTTGATTCTTTGCTCTGCCCTGCCCAGCGCTCTGACTCTAGGCAAGTTACTTACCATGTCTGTGCCTTAGATTCATTATCTGTAAAACAGCAACATTAATACCTGGTTCTGCAGTCTGTCTTTGAACATAAAATGAAATCTATGCAAAAGAAATGTGTTGTAAAGATTTAACAATGTAAATGTACCAGGCATTTTCATGGGGTGTTATCCATCTGGATATCTGCTTTAGAAAAGTGTCTATTCATGTCTTCTGCCCATTTCTTCACTGGATTATTTGTTCTTTGGTGTTGAATCTAGTATCTTCTTTACAGATTTTTGATACTAACCCTTTATCTGGTATGTCATTTGCAAACATCTTCTCCCATTCCACTGGTTGCCTTTTAAAACTCTTGCTGTTTCTTTGCTGGCAGAAGGTTTTTATCTTGATGAGGTCCCAATAGTTCATTTTTGCTCCTGTTTCCCTGGCCTCTGGAGACATGTCTAGTAAGACATATTTTCTCCACTAGGATTTTGATGATTTTCTGTCTCACGTTTAGGTCTTTCATCCATTTTGAATTTATTTCTGTGGATGGTGTAAGAAAGTGGTCCAGTTTCATTCTTCTGTATGTCACTGTCCAGTTTTCCAAAAACCATTTGCTGAACAGACTGCCCTTTTTCCATTGGATACTCTTCCTGCTTTGTCGAAGATTAGTTGGCCATATATTTGTGGCCATATATATTTGGCCATATAGTTGGCCACTTCCATTTTCTCTGTTCTATTCTATTGATCGATGTGTCTGTTTTTGCACCAATACTATAGTCTCTTGATGATTACAGCTTTGTAATACAGCTTAAGTCCAGAATCGTGATGCCTTCAGCTTTGGTTTTCTTTTTCAACATTACTTTGACTATTCGGGTTCCCTACAAATTTTAGGATTGTTTGTTCTAGCTCTGTGAAGTGTTTTGGTGTTATTTTGGTACATGAAAAGATGGTGAACCTCATTCATCATCAGAGAAATACAAATCATAACCACAATGAGGTACCACCTCACACCTGTCAGTTGGCTATTAACTAACAACTGAGGCAACAACAGATGTTGGTGAAGAATAGGAGAAAGGGGAACCCTTTTGCACTGCTGGTAGGAATGCAGACTGGTACAGCTACCATGGAAAACAGTGTGGAGTTTCCCCAAATATTAAAAATAGAACTACCATATGACCCAGCAATTGCACTAGTAGGTATTAATCCAAAGGATAAAAAATGATGATTTGACGGGGCATATGCACCCTAATGTTTATTGCAGTGCTATCAACAATAGTCAAATTATGGTAACATCCCACATGTCCATCAACTGATAGTAGATAAGGAAGATGTGGTATATATATACAATGGAATACTGCTCAGTGATAGAAAAGAATGAAATGTTGTCATTCACAACAAGGTGAATGGAATTCGAATTTATTATGCTAAATATACTAAGTCACACAGAGAAAGATAGCATATGATTCCACTCATGTGTGGAACTTGAGAAACAGAGAAACACAACTAGATGAACACAGGGGAAGGGAAGAAAAAAATAGAATAAAAGCAGAGAGGGAGACAAACCATAAGAGACCATAAATACAGAGAACAAACTGAATGCTGCTTGAGGGGTTTTGGGTGGGCAGATGGGGTAAATGGTTGATGGACATTATGGAGGGCATTTTATTGGGGTGAGCACTGAAAGTTATATGTCAGTGATGAATTGATGGGTTCTATTCCTGAAGCCAAGACTACACTGTATATTAACTAACTTGCATTTAAATTTAAAAATAAAGGTACTAGGCATTTTCCACCTTCCTCATCCTCATCTTTGTCATTTTCTCAGCTGATGCTCTCTACAGCTGCTGCACACATCAGTCTTCTGTCTCCCAAGCTCATTGTAACTCCAGCCTCTAACTCTGGCATTTCTTTCCGTCTGATATTACTTGATATTCTCAATCTCCGTTTCCATTTTCCTTTCCAAAGGTCCTCAGCAGTGGAAGGTTCTGGATACACTCTATTAACCTATGTGACTCCCTCCGCATCCACCCCAGGGTTTCTTTTCTTGCGTGTCTCTCTTCTCACATCCCAGAAAATGGAGCCCTGCCTTCTCCTCCCTGTGGATGCTTTCCTTCCCCCTGGCCTGGTTCATACGGTGAGTCCAAAGAATGGATACTGAGAGATGTAGACAGGTTGAGAGCCAATAGGAGAGGGAGGCCTTGGGGGATTGGAAAGCAAACTAGGTTTCTGCGTGTGGGGTCTTATATAGGCTGTGTAATTCTTCAGAATGTTTGCCATAACTGGAAGAGGAAAACAGTCATCTCCCTCCTGGAGCATAAGGTTAGAGGAGAATTAAATTTGTAAAGTTCAGAGAGACTATGATTTGTTGCCTGGGGCAACAAATGGGGCACATTGTTTGGAGGTCAATCTCACAGAAAAATAAATAGCAGT
>NW_027531510.1:77846-85580 GCF_008692635.1 Crocuta crocuta | reverse complement strand
AGAATGAAATGTTGTCATTCACAACAAGGTGAATGGAATTCGAATTTATTATGCTAAATATACTAAGTCACACAGAGAAAGATAGCATATGATTCCACTCATGTGTGGAACTTGAGAAACAGAGAAACACAACTAGATGAACACAGGGGAAGGGAAGAAAAAAATAGAATAAAAGCAGAGAGGGAGACAAACCATAAGAGACCATAAATACAGAGAACAAACTGAATGCTGCTTGAGGGGTTTTGGGTGGGCAGATGGGGTAAATGGTTGATGGACATTATGGAGGGCATTTTATTGGGGTGAGCACTGAAAGTTATATGTCAGTGATGAATTGATGGGTTCTATTCCTGAAGCCAAGACTACACTGTATATTAACTAACTTGCATTTAAATTTAAAAATAAAGGTACTAGGCATTTTCCACCTTCCTCATCCTCATCTTTGTCATTTTCTCAGCTGATGCTCTCTACATGTGCTGCACACATCAGTCTTCTGTCTCCCAAGCTCATTGTAACTCCAGCCTCTAACTCTGGCATTTCTTTCCGTCTGATATTACTTGATATTCTCAATCTCCGTTTCCATTTTCCTTTCCAAAGGTCCTCAAGTGGAAGGTNCCAGCCTCTAACTCTGGCATTTCTTTCCGTCTGATATTACTTGATATTCTCAATCTCCGTTTCCATTTTCCTTTCCAAAGGTCCTCAGCAGTGGAAGGTTCTGGATACACTCTATTAACCTATGTGACTCCCTCCGCATCCACCCCAGGGTTTCTTTTCTTGCGTGTCTCTCTTCTCACATCCCAGAAAATGGAGCCCTGCCTTCTCCTCCCTGTGGATGCTTTCCTTCCCCCTGGCCTGGTTCATACGGTGAGTCCAAAGAATGGATACTGAGAGATGTAGACAGGTTGAGAGCCAATAGGAGAGGGAGGCCTTGGGGGATTGGAAAGCAAACTAGGTTTCTGCGTGTGGGGTCTTATATAGGCTGTGTAATTCTTCAGAATGTTTGCCATAACTGGAAGAGGAAAACAGTCATCTCCCTCCTGGAGCATAAGGTTAGAGGAGAATTAAATTTGTAAAGTTCAGAGAGACTATGATTTNGTGTGTGTGTGTGTGTGTGTGTGTGTGTGTGTGTGTGTGTGTGTGTGTGTGTTTCTCTGGTTCTTGTATTCACCAACCTTTATGGAAATCAACTTCAAATGCATTCTAAATTTTTTTTTTGTGCTAAAATTGAAACCATCTCTTCAGTGGAGGCAGTTTCTGGAGTCCAGGATCTGGTTCTGGGTGTTTCATAAGTGATGTGTGTCCATGGAGGAGGATGGGGAAGGTACAGGGTATAACTTAGAGAAGAGATGTAATTACCCAGCTCCTGGCTAAAATTACATGGAAGCCCTGGACAATTTGAAATTTATTAAACTTCTAAGTGTCCATGGAGGTGGGATGGACCTGGTAGATTTTGCTCCCTAGTGTTCCTTGCAGAGCTTTTCTGGAAAGTTCCCTCTCCACCCTCCCTCCTGATGCTAAAAAGACTCCTTGGCCTCTGACTCTCACCAGACATCTGGCCTCTGGGACCTTCAAATGTGACTGCCAGGGACGGGGGCAGGGAGGACAATTCCCCTTTAGATTGCTTGGGTTAATGTTCTAAGGTCTGCCCTGGACCTGAGAGGAGCTGGGGAGCTAGACATAGCAGAGCTCCGGGAAAGCCTGGGGGAAAGGGCAGGGACGAGTGTTAGGTCTCTATACACTTGGCTCTGTACACTTGCTTCTTCACCGGTCCCTTGAAACTTAGATTCAAGCCCGTACACATGTCTCAAGGTCTCTATTCTCTGCTTCAGTTCTTCCTTTTGTAGGTTGTATGTATGTACACACACACACACACACACACACACACTCACACACTATATATGTGCATGTAATGGTGGATGGGGGATCTTTCTGTTCAGAGCTGCTTGAAGATATTGATGGTGACTGCTCAGAAGGTGTCTACATTGTTGACCCCACCTTAATGGACAGTAACTAGTATCTTATTTTGCTTATTTAGCTCTTAATGCAGATATAGTCCTGGTCCTTACCCTCTCCTCCCTCTTCTCCACCTAACCCTAGCCTGTCTGTCCCCAGCACTTTCTGCAGAGCTTGTCAGTCTCCTTTGCCTTTGATTCTCTTTCTCCTTGGCTCCCACTCTCCCTTGCACTAGCTGTGACAGGCTGCATTGAGTCTGAAACATTTAGAACTCAGCTTCAGGTCTTTTGATTGCAGCATTTTGGGGTATAGTAAGGAGAGGCAGTTTTTATATCCATGTAGGGGTCTCTGGGATCCCCCAATGGCACTGGGGGGCACCTGGGGGCATCGATGGAAGCACCTTCACCCTGTCAGTTTTCTGGGCACATTTAAAACCCAGCAGTACCTGAGAGGGGACCGCACTCTACAGAGAGCTTGGTGAGATGGAAGAGGATCATAAAGCAAACATATATCCCCCTTCTTGGCTTGGCCCCTCCTCCTCCACACCTGCCTCCTCTCTCTCTTTGTCTTGTCTCTTCCCCCCTCCTCCCTGCAGCCCTGACCTCATCCTTCCCTCCTTGCCTCCTTCACCGTCACTTTCTGTTGTGCAGCTCTGTCTATGGGCCTGTCTTTCTGACTGCAAATGTTTTGTGGTCTGAGACTTCCTAGGACTGAGTCTGCCCCCAGCTCTTGCTTCTGGCTCTCTCCCTCCCTGTTTCCCTCCTCAGTCTCTGAGGGTCTCTCTTCCCATCACAGCATGTGAGTTTCACCCTGTGCGCCTTTCAGTTTCTCCTCACACATCTCCTCCTGCCTGTCTCCTTTTGCTGCCTCTCCTTCTCTGTTCCCTCTCTTGCCCTCCCTTCCATCTCTCTTCCTGATATTCTTATCTCTGTCTCTTCCAGCCTCTTCCCCTGTCTCTGGCTCACACCCCTGCCTCCTCACCTTTTCCCTCCTCCCACCCCTCAAGGTTCAGATATTGCATGTGAAATCACTTGCATGGGCTCCACCTTCCAAGTCCCTACATTGTGTCCCTTTCTCCAGCAGAGAATTATGTCCCCAACTCTGTACCCACTGCATCCCCACCCCAGTCTCAGTCAGTTCATTCTTTTTTTTCTTCTTTATTTTTAAAATGTAAAATATTATAACAGGGTCTACACAAAAAGAGGGAGTGAAAGGTGGAAAACTTGAAGGACATGGAACACAGGAACACAATGACATAGGAGGGCCATAGCTTCTGTCCTGGGGGAGGCGGTAAGAAGAAAAAGCCAGAACTGGAGCAGTGGAAGTGTGATGGGGACACGGTGGCTGCATCCCCACACTTCCAGGAAGCACCTATAGTCTCTGGATCCTCCCGTTTTCCCTGGACCCTACCATTCCATCTCTTGTCCTATATCTGGCCCTAGTGGCCTTCTTTTGCTCACTTTGACGTGGGTTACCCTGATAGTTATTTAGGAGAATGATGTTTAGGGCCTGCCTCCAAACAACCCCACCTTATGAACTTACTACAGTTGCCTTCCCTGCTTCTGCCCTTTCTCCAGTCTCACACTTACTGGTGTCTGGGATAGAATCTCTGAGTCCCTTCCTTCTGCTCTTTCCACCCTTAAAAAAGAAAGAAAAGCACTAACTCCTCAGGGAGAGGGAGCAGACAGTATAGGGGTGGTGGCAGGAGAGCACGGACCATCAAGGAGAGACTCACACATCCCCCTCTTACAGCAGAGCAAAGAATTGTACAGGGAGGAGAGGGAGTGAGGACACTGGCCACTCCTGTCCTCTGCCACCCTTGCCCGCTGCCCAGGAGGCTTCAACACAACCGAAGGGGAACAGTGTGTGTGTTGGGGGGGTCAGGACTGATAGGGAAGAGAGAGGAACAGAGAAAACAATTTGTGAAGACCTAGCAAAGTGGCCTAAGAAAGATCTCTTCCTACTTTCCTTTTGGAGCTTATATGGTTAGTGGAGTCATAGAGAGATGGTAGGAAGAGAAAGGGGAAGAAGAGCAGGTTCCAATGGACTTTCCTCCATTTTTCACTCTCCCTGCCACCAAGGTGGAGCTCACATGGCTGGTAAGAGGTGTCTGAGAGGTCAAGCATCCCCTCAGCCACTACAATGAGTTCTCAGCTGGGTGGGAGAGTGGGGGAGGGAGGCCACTGCCAAGTTCACCACCATCCTCACTGCTGCCCTAGGACAGACCTCACCCATGCCTCGGTTGCAGAGCTCACAGACAGGGTGAGGGTCCTGGTAGTTACCTTCATGTGGTTGGAAATATAAGCCCAATTCGGCATCTTGAAACATACATGACATGGCACCTTCTTCTCGTGTAGCACTGGGTACACCCCCAGTGGATCCTTCTTGGCAAAGCTGACTCACATGGGTCACATTTGAAGGGCCCTCTGTGGATCCCATGACTGCTGAGGTGATCCTGAGGGAGAAGCTCTCCCACAGTGGGAGTAGTTGCAGGGCTCATGCACTGCACGATCCTGTCCTGTACGCACACGTGGTAGCTCCCTGGGTCCTTGCACTTGCAGCACAGCAGGCACACTGGACATGGGTAGCTTTCCTCTTCTGAAGCCACAGCGTGTCTTGGCTCTGGTGGGAGACATCGTGGAGGCCTTGCGGCACATATCACAGGTGTGCTTTTCCTGGATGCCCTTTCTAGAGTGGGTCCTGGTCACTCTTCACCCACCGCCCAGGGCTCCTGAAGCCCTTGTGACTGCCCAAACTCTAGCACCACCGTCTTACCCTATCCCACCTACTCGCTCAGCTGAGGACTTTCACGGGCTCAGGGGTACCACCATGGGCATCTCCGTAGCACCTGAGGAGTGCCAGCTGCAGGCCTTGGTTCACGTGAGGGTGGCCTGATGTTTTGGGATGTGGTAGCCATCTGCACCTCCTTGGAACACGGGAGCACATGTAGGGCCCCTTGTCCTTTGTCTTCTCACAGGCAGGTGCGGGGGCAGGGGCAGAAATTTCAGATTTGTTGTGTCCATTGAGAAGCACAAGGCTGGGCCAGGGACTCAGGAGCAAAGGTAGTTGCGGTGGGGCAGACCCCTGGGCGGGTCCACCTGGAAAAACCTGGCCGTGGAGACTGAAACCTGGCTGGCATCGCAAAAACAGCCTGGAATGGAATCCCCTGGGAGGAAAAAAGGGGAACCAGAGCTCAGTCCTGATCTGAAAGGGGTTCTGGGTGTGACTCTGTGATGAGTGGAAGGAGTTCCAGAGGCAGCCCACCCCTGGGAAGACCAAGCCATGCTAGGGGAAGGGAGTGGCAGCAGTGTGTTAGGGAATACAGGGACCATGGGCCTGTTTGATGAGCCCAGCCGGACTCAGTTGGAGCCAGGGGCACAAGCATTTAAGTACCCAGGCTCTGGGCCCAACCCTGGCCTGCCAGACTCGGTCAAGCTTAAAACATGGCCCTAAGGCCCCCAGGCTGCCTGAGCACCTCTGCTGGCCTGTGGGACATTGGGAAAGAGGGATCCTGGGCCAGTTTTCATTACTTGGTGATTATCTAGGGGCCCTGTTATTTCCCCAGCCACTCACTTCTACCCAAGGCGTGAATAGCACAGGAAGAAAGAGGAAAAGATTGCCCTTGGGACCAGATACAAGAATACACAGACCCTCCCCTGCACTTTCGCTTATTTCCCTGAAGCAGATGCATATTTGGGGGGAAGAATCCCAGCTTGAGGCAGAGGAAGATAGCCTGGGACTGTTGGAACAGACACAAATGGGACCCCCGGTGCCCCTCCCCTTCTGTTCTGTCCTGAAGCCATCCTTCCTATTCCTGCCTGCCTCCTTTGCCTCTAGGGTTTGGGATCTGTAGTCTGGCTGGGCCACTCACCCACTACCCAGCATAGTACCTGGAACAGAAGAGGTGCTTAATTAGTGCCTTTGGTCCGTGCTTACTGGAGGAGTATTAGGGCAGGGTCATTGTGATTTGTAGGCTTCCCTCCATTGGAGGTCTTCCTGATATTTGTAGTAGTTCTTTCTGCTCAAATTTCAATGCTCTGTTTTAGTATAGTTAGTATAGACTCTGTCCCTTTAGGATCCTGCTGCTTCTCTTCTCTCCCTTCCCTCACCTCCACCCCAGTATTTAAGGAACCTCATTTAGGGTTTATGGGAATCTTAGCACTATCAAGAGAAGGCAGTGGTGCCCCTTTTCCATGTGACCAATGGCTTCTTGGGCCCATCACTTCTGCATTCAGCCCTTGGTATTAAGTAGGTCCTACTTTTTCCATCTCTGAAGATGTCTTGGCTTCTGTTTGAAGATTAACATTCTTGGAAATGTCCTTTGGTCACTGTTTCAGGGTATTGGAACCCACAGGTTTTGAATGTCTAGAGAGGGAAGTTCTCTAGGTGGGACTATATCTTTTCTTCACTTCCTCCAACAAATTGCCCAATGTATGTTCAGTTAAAATACGCTATGAATGCTGAGTGACTGTCTCAAGAAATCACTCGAGGTGAAGCTTAAGCAAGTTCCCATTTAGTTTTAATCCTGGAGTGAAGTGAAAGATGAATGAGGGAGTAGGTATGTGTGGTGCTGAGAGAGGAACCTAGTAGAGGATTCTGAGAGGTGTCTGTGGTGGTGCTTCTATCCTCGTTTACAGGAGGGCAGAGTGGGCTCCTTAGCTGGATGTGGGTCTGGCCTCCAAATCACCACAGGCTGGTTCCACGTGGCTCCCCACACTCTCTTTCTGCCAACCAGGACCTCCTCCATACCCTGGATAGCTTGTTTACCACTAAATGCAGATCTTGGGTCAACAAAGTCTTAAACAATGTTCCATTTAAGCCCTCAGTTCACCTCATCACACATGCAGGTCCCACTAGACTTCCATTGCCCATTTGCAGCTTTCCTCCAGGATTCTGCCTAATCCACCTCCTTCACAGTTCCCCACCCTTCTCATGAGCCCTCCTCCCAGGCACTCCAGCCCTCTGATGGCCCCGCCTCCTGATGGATTCTGCTTTCCTGGAGGCCTAGTCTCCCCATTCCCCCAACTCCCTGATTGCCCCCTCTAAGCTCCACCCCAAGTCCTGACTTTGCTTGGCCAAGCTCCTTCCCTCTCCCTTGGTTTGACTTGCACTTTCTTCTCAGGTCTTTCTCCTCTGATACAGAAACAGCCTATGGGTAAGTGATTTCTCATGTTTGTAGAGTTGACTAGAAAACTGAGCCAGAGCCAGAGAGGAAGAAGGCTGAGCAGGAAGTGCAGCAGGCTGTGCAAGACCTGTGGGGTTTGAATAGAGGGTATTTTCTGGCACCAGAGCAAGGCAGTGGATTGGGAGAGAGGGGTACAGACCAGAAGCCTTGTGAGTTTGGGAAGGGCAGGGGGTTTTCTGGGTCAGAGTGATTTGGAGGCCTACGCTCTGTTCTCCTCCAGACCAGAAAGATTCTCAGCCCTGCTGGGGAAAATATGAAGTTGGGGAGGTTATTCATGAGTGCATCTCCTCCAGAGTCCTTCCCACCTCTTTGCTCTGCCCTCCTTCCTGGCCTTTCCTTTCTGACCTAGTGCAGAGCTTCCTTTCTTCATCTTTGTCTTTTCCACAGGGCCCAGCACATAGTATTCTTAGACATGTTCCTCGAATGAATGAAGATTCTTCCACCTGGCTCTGCTGCCTCCTTCATGTTTTGTTCTACCTTCTCATGGAGATTCTGAGAGTCTCTGTGTCCTATATTCTTAGGGAGGACATTGCTGTGGACTTTGCAGAATAGCTGGTCTAGTTTCATGAGGTGGTCCACCATCACCAGAGGGAATTTGA
>NW_027531510.1:31917-76842 GCF_008692635.1 Crocuta crocuta | reverse complement strand
GGTCCCACTAGTCTTCCATTGCCCATTTGCAGCTTTCCTCCAGGATTCTGCCTAATCCACCTCCTTCACAGTTCCCCACCCTTCTCATGAGCCCTCCTCCCAGGCACTCCAGCCCTCTGATGGCCCCGCCTCCTGATGGATTC
Source organism: Crocuta crocuta (assembly GCF_008692635.1). Taxonomy (NCBI): domain Eukaryota; kingdom Metazoa; phylum Chordata; class Mammalia; order Carnivora; family Hyaenidae; genus Crocuta; species Crocuta crocuta. The sequence goes on along the minus strand of NW_027531510.1, from coordinate 76,699 downwards.
TGCTTTCCTGGAGGCCTAGTCTCCCCATTCCCCCAACTCCCTGATTGCCCCCTCTAAGCTCCACCCCAAGTCCTGACTTTGCTTGGCCAAGCTCCTTCCCTCTCCCTTGGTTTGACTTGCACTTTCTTCTCAGGTCTTTCTCCTCTGATACAGAAACAGCCTATGGGTAAGTGATTTCTCATGTTTGTAGAGTTGACTAGAAAACTGAGCCAGAGCCAGAGAGGAAGAAGGCTGAGCAGGAAGTGCAGCAGGCTGTGCAAGACCTGTGGGGTTTGAATAGAGGGTATTTTCTGGCACCAGAGCAAGGCAGTGGATTGGGAGAGAGGGGTACAGACCAGAAGCCTTGTGAGTTTGGGAAGGGCAGGGGGTTTTCTGGGTCAGAGTGATTTGGAGGCCTACGCTCTGTTCTCCTCCAGACCAGAAAGATTCTCAGGTCTGCTGGGGAAAATATGAAGTTGGGGAGGTTATTCATGAGTGCATCTCCTCCAGAGTCCTTCCCACCTCTTTGCTCTGCCCTCCTTCCTGGCCTTTCCTTTCTGACCTAGTGCAGAGCTTCCTTTCTTCATCTTTGTCTTTTCCACAGGGCCCAGCACATAGTATTCTTAGACATGTTCCTCGAATGAATGAAGATTCTTCCACCTGGCTCTGCTGCCTCCTTCATGTTTTGTTCTACCTTCTCATGGAGATTCTGAGAGTCTCAGTGTCCTATCTTCTTAGGGAGGACATTGCTGTGGACTTTGCAGAAAAGCGGGTCTAGTTTGATGAGGTGGTCCACCATCACCAGAGAGAATTTGAGAGTTTTCTTCTTCCATATTAAAGGAACTAGATATCTATTTTTACAGCAGAAGGTACCTCCCTGCCNCTGGGGAAAAAATAAAGTAGGTAAAGTTATTCCTGGGTGCTTCTTCTCCAGAGTCCTTCCCGCCTCTGTGCCCTGCCCTCCTTTCTGATCTTGTGCAGAGCTTCCTTTCTTCATCTTTGTCTTTCCCATAGGGCCCTGCACATAGTATGCTTAGACATGTTCCTTGAATGAATGAAGATTCTTCCACCTGGCTCTGCTGCCTCCTTCATGTTTTGTTCTACCTTCTCATGGAGATTCTGAGAGTCTCAGTGTCCTATCTTCTTAGGGAGGACATTGCTGTGGACTTTGCAGAAAAGCGGGTCTAGTTTGATGAGGTGGTCCACCATCACCAGAGAGAATTTGAGAGTTTTCTTCTTCCATATTAAAGGAACTAGATATCTATTTTTACAGCAGAAGGTACCTCCCTGCCTTTCTTATCTAATTAAAAAAAAGTTACATGGTGGGGATTTATTATACTCCGGGTCAGGCTGTAGAGGGCAAGTTTACTAAGTTCCCCTGGGGTGTGGATGCTTTGTAGTTTTTAAAACACTGTAGGAAGGCTTCTCTGTGGTCCCAAATATATTATGAGGAGTCAGTACTAAACAAACTTTGAAACTTGATTACTTTGTTCTTTCTCTTGGAATCTATCCATTTCATGTACATGATAGATATTTTGATAAGATTGATTTTATTGATTGATAAGATCTTGGAGGAGAAGCCTGACATAGATCTGGCATCCTCGGTTTCCAAGAGGAAAAAGAGAGTTTGCTGTTACCTCAGAAAATATTTGCAACTCTTTTAACTGTAAAAGCCTTGGGAGTCTTAAACTATTCTCTTCCCTCCACCCTCCCCAGCACCATGTACACTGTGGCCTGGACCCCAACACAGAAGCCCTAATAACACTTATCCATGCTCAAAACCTGTTTTATTGATTATATGTGGTAAATGTTGATTACTAGGTTGTCTTTCTTGATTCCTCTAACAGTTCTTGGCAACTTCTCTCCATTATCAACTGATAGGTATTACGTTCTTCTAGAAGGCAGATTCATTTTCATCTTAATTTAAGCAAAATCATGTGGAAAGGCCAATTTCCTTCACATGTATACACTAAATTGACAAATATGATTTTTGGATTTTTATTTTATCCTCATTCTTTTATCCTGGTATTATCCCAGACGTCACAAAGCAGAGTGGGGATTAGAGGGAACTGGGGAAGAGGGATAAAGAGTGTCCCTTAACAAGTGATTTAGATTATGTTGCCTGAGCTGGGTAAGGAGGATGAGTCCTGAGGGAGAAGTCGTATGGATCTATATTTGAATAGGAGCTCAGGACTTTGAGGCATGACACAAGTTTCATACAATTCAGATGTTCTAGTGTCTTTCTCACAACAAAACAAAGCAAAAGACATTAACTTTCCAAGGGAGATTTGGCGGTGTGGAGCAGCTACGTAGGACTGTGAGAGGAACCAAGTGCAGTGTGTTGATAGAGGACAGAGAGAAAGAGACAGCCGAGTACTTCCATAGAGGACAGAATGACTCATTTGAAGATATGAAGTAAGGTGACCCGAGAGAGTCAGCCTTTCCTAGGCCACCTTGTATGCAGTGTATTACTGAGGGTATATATTGGGAGGAGGTACACGGAAGAAGGAGCCATACATAACCTCTGACGACTCACAGCGGCTAGTCTGAAAGTAGAGACAGGAGGTAGTGTGGGAAGACCACTGGGTGGATATTTGGAATCTGACTTTACAAGGAAAGGAAGGATTTGAGGGGGAAATAAAACAAAGCTGCTTAACATGTACCCCAATGTTCATAGCAGCACTCTCCACAATAGCTAAAACTTGGAAAGAGCCTAAGTGTCCATCAACGGACGAATGGATCAAGAAGATGGGGTTTATCTATACCATGGAATACTACATGGCAATGAGAAACAATGAAATCTGGCCATGTGTAGCAACGTGGATGGACCTTGAGGGTGTTATGCTGAGCGAAATAAGTCAGGCAGAGAAGGACAAATATCATATGTTTGCACGTATAGGAGGATTAGGAGGAACTTGACGGAGGAACAAGGGGGAGAAGAAGGGCGGAAATGGTGGGGGAAAGGGAGAGAGGCAAACCATGAAAGACTCTTGAATGCTGACAAAAACTGAGGACTGATGGATGTGGGGGGGAGGAGGGATGGGCATGGAGGAGGACACTTGTGGGGATGAGCACTGGGTGTTATGCGGAAACTAATTTGACAATAAACTATTTGTATAAACAAAAACAAAAACAAAAAAAACACAAAGCTGCTTAGCATGACTTCTTAGAAAAAAATGATAGTGGATCAGTGCTCATTGTAGACAAAGTCCATCCTAGGTTGCAGGGTTTTTTTTATTTGTTTATTTGTTTGTTGGAAAGTATGGGGGACAAGCAGATGGTTTTCCTTCTACTGCTTTCTCCTGAGAACTTCTATTAGATGTTCTGTGTTGACAGGATCAGAGTTGGGAAGAAAGCGTCATCAAATGTAAGGGAATCAGAGAAGAAATTGATTTTTACTATTGACATTGATGTATCACATCACTTTCCATCCTTTCATTGCACACCCTTCCTGGATTTTTTTGGACCTCTTTTAGATTCCTGTTTGGAAAATCTAATTCTGATTCTTCCTGGTAGCCCATCTAGTTTCTGTAGACCTCTAGAAGCAGAAGTTCAGGCTTTTCTGATTTGTCAGGTTGACCATCTTGTTGGGTGTAATAGAAATGTTAAGAATTTCCAAAACTAGATTCTGACTGAAACTGAACCTGTAAATGTGTCAAATCATGAATGAAGAGTGTCACACTTAATTATGTCTTCTCTGCAGTTATCCCAGAAGGGCTAAGAAAGGGCTAAGGAAGACCTGCTCAGGGTCCATGGATGGATTTCAGAAGAATGCAGGACATTTTTTTGAGGTGACCGACCTCAGAAGGTTCTGTGATTCAGCAAATAGTAAAAACCACTGTTGTGGTTTTTTGGGAGGTAGGTGGCTGGGGAAGTTTCCCCAGAGAGAGAAATGTGGTACCAGCATCCTTAGTGTTCAGAAAGGAACCTCCAGAGTCAGTTGAAGGAGCTGAAGGAGAGAGAGGAATTGGGAAAAGGGAGATGGGTTCAGAGGGAACGGGTAGGAGGGGTGCCCCATCATCCTTTGTTCTCACCCCTCTTTCTAACAGGTGTTCCTTGTCTGTATTCTCTATATTCTGACATTACAGGATTCCAGTTCCCCTTCAATTTAAATCTGTTGAGTTTCTGTCCTTTATTAGGTTATGAACCAGCTATTTTCACATTAACTTGTGCAATTCCTTTGTTGAGCCTGAAATGCAGAGACTGGAGTCAACCCCTCATCAGTCATGGACTGTTAGTACCATTGCTTCCTGTTAGAACCCTTTTCAGTTCATTTTTTTCATCTTTCATCCTGATCTTCATTCTCCTTTCCCATCTTCAGTGGAGGTACTTGCTTTAGTATATTAACAAATGCTCTTTCAATCCATGCTTTATAGGTGTATTTAGATACATTCATACATTTAACAAATTCAAACTGCCAACTGTGTCAGGCACAGTTGTAGGTGTGGGGACTACAGCCAGGAGCAAACAAAACAAAACAAAACAAAACCAAAAGTCCTGCTTTCATGGAGCTTACATTCTTTTGGAGTGAGATAAATCATGAACAAATAAATAAGTAAAACATATTGTACTTTCAGTAGTGATAAGTCCCACATCAGGCTTTGCACTGACTGTGGGGAGTTGCTTCGGATTCTCTATCTCCCTCTCTCACTACCCCTCTCTTACTACCTGTGTCTCTCTCAAAAATAAATAAACATTAAAAAAATTTAAGATGGAAAAAAAAAAACATTTAAGAAAGGGGCGCCTGGGTGGCTTAGTCGNGAAACAAATGGAAGGTTTTAGGCAGAGGAATTTCATTACATTTTTATTAGATGCATGTTTATCCTTGACAAATACACAGCATTTTTTGGATGTTTTATAAATGTTCATAAATGGCATTGTGCTATACACCTCATCCTGCTTTTTACTTATCCTATTAAATATTGTCCTATCCAATTGCTATCTATGAATGTACTCTATTGTATCTGAGTGCTATGNCCATAGCTTCCACTTCCTGTTGCCACAAAATTCCTTTGTTGAACATGTTCATGTGAGCCTCCTTATGGACTCAGGAGGGAGTTTTCTTGGGGTGTTTACCTCAAAGAGGTAATGTGGGATGGGAGGGTGTGCATTCTTAATGATGCTAAGATTGTGCTTCAGGATGGCAGCCCCAGGTACACTCCCACCAGATAGTTTTTATCTAGTCATTCAGTTCTTGTGTTGATCCAGTAAGGAAAGCCAAGTAAAGTCCCATATGGATGAGGAAATTGAGGCTTAGAGAGATTAAGGAAATTACTCTAGTTTATATAGTCATGCAGAGGGGCTAGATCTCAAATTCAAAATTTCTGATATAATATNTTATTTTCAAGGTGAATTATATGGAATAAGACTGTTTTAATTTTCTCATGAAGTTAGCTAACAGGCTCAAGGTTTAGTGAGTCATTTTGAGGTTAAAAATGTATAAATACTAAATGATTTTCAAAGTTTGGGGACTTTGAATCAGATTTCAATAGTAAACATTAGGTAGATTCTATTATACATTGTTTGCTAGGTACTGAACTAAATACTCCTTACTACAACCCTATGAGATATTTACTTTTACTCCTAAACTGTCATGGAAACTAAAACCCCAAGAGGTAAATTAATTTGTTCAGAGTCACCAGGTAAGAGGTTGAGTTGTGATTTGATCTTGAACAGTCTACTTGCAGAGCCTTTACTCCTAACTACTAAACTGTGCTGCCTTCCTGTGAAGGAAACTTCTAGAATTTTTTCCTTTGAAATTGAGGGCACTTTTCTGTCAGTTGGGTGGCTTAGAGCAGTCATGGAAATACAGGTCTGGTGGAAAAGAATCTCCAGAGGGAGAGGATATGACATTTGAAAATGTTCCAGGATTTCTTCATTATGCCTCCCTCTGTCCCTCGAAGTGAGAACCACTGCATTAGGACATCTCACCTAGATTATAGGGCCTGAACATAATGCCTTAAAAAAAATAAGGATTCTTTAACTGGTGTGGCTGGTTGGTTGCCTATAACCAAAGGGTGCCTGATAGTTTTAAAACAACTGTTCTCAAAGGCAGACAATTTTTTTTACACTCTTTGTGGTTTATACCTGTCATGAATGATGTGTCTAGGTGTTATCACAGTAGATTTTCTTTCCACACTTTTGATTTTGATTGCCTTCTGTAAGAAAGGTAATATCATGTATATCTTTAGCTGAGCCACGTTTATAAAACTTACTTAGCTACAAAGTATATATCTCAAAGTCAAGTAGATAGGAATTCTGAATTATGTGTTCTTTCAGGATTCTATTCTCAGTTTGTATTTGTTTAACAAATATTTATTGAGCACTTAACTCACTCTGGTGGAGGAGACAGGCAGCTGACCTGGAATATTTACCCCATTAGGATAACTGGCACATAAGGGAAGCATGAGTGCTAAATGAGCACACAGAAAAGGCAGCAGAAGGGTCAGGGGAGTCTTCTTGGGGCAGCAACTTTGAGCCGAGAAGTAAAAGAGAAGTGGGGGTTGGCTAAGTGAGGGGACAAGAAGGCATTAGAGGCAGGGCAACAGGGTGAGTGTAGGATTTTGCAGCTGCATTAGGAACTGGGTAGATGATGACGCTAGAGGAATAAGCACAGGTCAGATGATGAAGGAAGGAAGGATAAAGAATGAAGGGTAATGGGAGTCAGTGAAGGGTTGAATCCTGGGGGCTTGGGGTGACACGTCAATCACATTTATAGTGTAGAATATTTCCTTGAGTTAAGTATTGATTCTCTTTTTTTATGTTGTGTGCTTGTTGGTAAATCGTAACATTGGAACTGGTGGGTGGCGAATGAGTCTAGATGGATTTGTAGACAGAAGGCCTAACCCATAACCCAAGGGTTCCTTTTGATGATTTATAGAGAAGACTTTGCAATTTCGACTTGTCTTTCCATCTTTAGAAACCTCTATCAACATTTCCTAAAATTTTCTCTCAAAACCAAACCCCGAATAGAGTGCAGAGTGGGGGCTGCATGACTCTGTTTTCTCTGTTCTCCACTACTCATTTCTGTGGCATTGTTGTGAATTGTTCACCCAAAGTCTTGCTCTCCTTGAGGAGGGGCCTATTTGAATAGCAGCCAGGGGAGGAGGGTGAAGGAGGAACCGTATGCACGGTTCCTTCACTAAGGACACATTTAGACTATGGTTTGAGTGAGTTAAAAATAACTCCTTGTGAAAAATTGATACGGAGTTACAAGTGAGTGTTTTAATAGAAGTCCATAGATCATATCAGGGTCTCCAGGCAGTTGGCTACTGACATCACAGATGGTGCAAGGTGTTTATAAAGCACAGTGTGGCCAGTAAGGAGACTTTCTGTGGAAGTGAATCCACCTTCTCACTTGGAACCCAGAGAGGGAGAAGACAGAGGAATTGTTTTGGTTGTGAGCTACTGAGTTAAATGACTTACTTCTTTTCTTGCTACGCATCACAGACTCAAAACTGTGGACATAAAAACTGTGGTGACTTTTTATCTGGTTACTTTACATGGTTTATTGCATATCAGATATGATAAAATGACTGACCTTTCTGGCTCTTCTCCCCTCTTAGTAATGGACTCTTGGTTGGCTGCTGCACCCATTTCTTTCCAGAAAGCCTTTTTCTTACCTTGCAGGTAGTTATGAAGGCTCTTTCCTCCTTTCTCCCTCTTCCTCTCTTTTCACAGCGTCCATGTGGGCCTAGGAAGGTAAACCGAAGGGTTGGACTATATATTCTATGACATCAATACAGCTGAATGGATGATGAGAATGAGGAGAAAGGGGCCAAAATGACATTAGACCCTGGCTAGCTGATTTGGGGGTAAGGGTTTTAAAACTGGGGGCAAATATTTTCACTTTAAACTCAGATAATATTTTATATGGTTCTATAATTGCAACAAGGCCCTCTAGCCTGTGAACTAATGTGTCATAACTCAAGCTCAAGCACCGGCCAAATATTTCCTGTGTAAATTATTGCACAATACATTCACCCTGTTATGTCTTACAGCTTAATTTGTACATGAAGTTACATGAGTTAGATGGACTCAAATGGGATTATGTCATGTGGTGTGTAATAAAGGAGTATGTTGGGAGGTATTTGACATTTTTGGGGGGAGGGAAAAGCAGGAATGATTTTTCTATAGTTTCTTTTGGTGTCAGTTTCTGTGATATTTGAGCTGCAACAAGTTATATGACTTCTGAGCTTGGTTGGTTGAATAACATTGTTCAGTAAATATTTTTTATTTACCTAGGAATTATGGAAGGATACCACATACTAAAAGAAATATGAAGCAGCAGCTTTGAAGCCTGAACAAGGGAAATTGACTGCCCCAACGCAACTCAGCTTAAGTCAGCCTCATCGAACCGGATCCAACACTCCCTGGGTTTGCTATAGCTCTCTGATCCTTAGAATCTTCTTCAACTCCAGCTAGAATGCCGTTTCAGGCATTTCGCAGATTTGTCCAAAAGCTGGTACACAGACGTCCACCGGAGAAAGAAATATTTGAGATTTCCTTTGACAGAAGATTGAACGTTCTTGATTTAGTGGCCCTGGGTGTGGGCCGCACTGTAGGTGCAGGTGTGTACGTCCTGGCTAGTGAAGTGGTCAGTAATCAAGCAGGACCATCCACTGTGATCTGCTTTTTGGTGGCTGGCCTGTCTTCTGTGCTGGCTGGACTGTGCTATGCTGAGATTAGTGCTCAGGTTCCCCATTCTGGCTCCTCATATCTCTACACCTATGTCATTATTGGTGAAGTCTGGGCTTTCATCACTGGCTGGAACCTCATCCTGTCCTTTATTGCTGATACAGTCATTTATATCACAACCTGGGTCTTAACCTTTGACAACCTGCTTGGGAACCAGATGTCTCAGAGCCTGCATGAAAGCATCTCTCAGCATGTTCCCCAAGTCCTTGCAGACAACCTAGGCTACTTTTCTGTGGCCCTTCTGTTGTTACTTAGAGAAACTGAATATTTGAATTTTTATGAGTTATTCGCCCTTTCCAAAGTGTTCACATTGGTGAAAATTTTGTTTCTCAGTTTCGTTATCATCTCTGGCTTCATTAAGGGGGACCTGCACAACTGGAAGCTCACAGAAGAGGACTACACAATGGCTGGACTCAATGACACCTCTAGCTTGGGCCCTCTGGGCTCTGGAGGGTTTGTGCCTTTTGGCTTTGGGGGAATTCTCCGTGGAGCAGCTACCTGTTTCTATACATTTATAGGTTTCAGCATTATTGTTACCAGAGTGAAAGAAGTCCGGAATCCCCAGCGTTCTATCCCCCTGGGCATTGTGATTTCACTGCTCATCTGCTTTGTGGTGTATTTTGGTGTCTTTTCCGCACTTACACTTATGGTGCCTTACTACAAGCTTCAACCTGGGAGCACCTTGCCTGAGGCATTTCTCCACATTGGCTGGGCCCCTGCTTACTATGTTGTGGGTTTTGGATATTTCTATAGTGTTTGTGGCATTTTTCTGGGCTTTATGACCCCCGTACATTGGATGACATACATGATGGCAGAGGATGGCCTCCTGTTCCCTGTCTTTTCCAGGATCTATACCAGAATATACCCCCGCTTCGTGGCCACCATGATATTTACGATTATTGCAGTAATCATGACATTCTTCTTTGGAGTCACTGATCTTGTGGACCTCAGGTCAATTGGAACGCTGATATCTTATTCTCTGGTTGCTTTTTGTGTTCTCATCCTCAGGTATCAACCTGAGAGCAAAAATGGAGGACATGACGTAGAAGTGCAGCAGCAGAATAGACCTACAGCAGAGAGGCTGACTCTATAGGGACTATTTTTTCCAGGCAGCCCCACCCCCACTGCGCTCTCTGGCCAGGTTGTCTACGTGTGTTCCTCACTGCTTGCTTTGCTGCTTACTTTTCTGTGCCTGGTGCTGGCCCAGTGGCCAGCTCTGCTTTCTGGGGACCCAGTGTGGATTTCAGTGACTATTCTGCTCCTGGTGCTCATCACTGGGCTCACTGGGGTCATCTGGAGACAGCCACAGAGGTCCAGTCCCCCTCACTTTAAGGTTCCTGCTCTGCCTCTCCTCCCACTACTGAGCATCTTCATGAATGTTTGCCTTATGATGCAGATGACGGCTCTCACCTGGGCCCGATTTGGTGTCTGGATGCTGATTGGATTTGCTATCTACTTCGCCTATGGGATCCAGCACAACCTGGTTGCTAACCCCACTTAAGTTAGGGCCCAAACTGTAGAACTTGAACTCAGCAGTGCCAGTACATATTTATTTGACATCATCACACCTGAATGCAGTAGGGTCTCCTTGCACAGTAATGGAAAGTACTCCTGAGTTCATGGAAAGGTAGGCCTCCCATGGGATATTGGTGGGGGAAACACTAAAAGAGCTGGGTATTTATGGTGAAGTAAAGGATACATGTTTGATCTCATCCCTGTCCCTTTAGTCCTTTTACTTGTCTCCTTTTCAGTTGTGTCATTAGCTGCTTTTTTGCTTTAAAAATTGCTTTTAAAGAAAGTTGTAAAAGTGTTTTCCTTTCTTGGTTAAATATCTACTAGTAGCCAGGGGGTAGGGAGTTCAGTCAGTACAGCTGACTTTTGATCTCAGTGTGGTGTGAGCCCATTTTGCATATAGAGATTACATAAGAAAATATCCAGTAGCAGGATTACTGGCTTATAGGATAATTCCTTTTTTAAAATTTTTGAGGAACCTCCATACTGTTTTCCATAGTGGCTGCACCAATTGACATTCCCACCAAAAGTGCATGAGGGTTCCTTTTTTTTTCACATCCTTGCCAACATATGTTTTCTGGTCTTTTTTATTTTAGCCATCCTGACTGGTATAAAATGATATTTGGTGATGTGATTTTAATTTGTATTTTCCTGATGATTAGTGATGCTAAACATCTTTTCATGAGTCTGTTGACCATCTATATTTCTTCTTTGGAAAAATATCTATGCAGGTTCCCTGTCCATTTTTAATTGGATTATTTGTTTCATTGGTATTGAGTTGTATAAGTTCTTTTTGTATTTTGGATATTAATCCCTTATTGAGTATATCATTTGGAAATATCTTCTCCCATTCAGTAGGTCACCTTTTTGTTTTGTTGATGGTTTCCTTTACTGTGCAAAAGCTTCTTGGTTATGTTAATTTGAAAAGATATGTGCACCCCTATGTTTATTGTAACATTATTTACAATAGCCAGGACATGGAAGCAAACCCAAGTGTCCATCGGTAGATGAGTCGATAAAGAAAATGTGACATGTATATACATAATGGACTATTACTCAGCCATACACAAAATGGAATCTTGGCACTTGTAATAACATGGATGAACTGGGTGAATATAATGCTAATTGAAATATGTCAGTCTGAGAAAGACAAATACCATATATTTTTGCCCTTATGTGGAATAAAGAAATAAAACAAACTAAAAAGAAAGAAAAAAGACAGACAAGCAAAAACAAGAAACACACAAAAACAAAACAACAAAGAAACTGTCCCAGATGCCTAGATACAGGGAACAAATGGGTGGTTTCCAAAGGGGAGATGGGAAGAGGGATGGGTGATTTAGATAAAGGGAATTAAGAGTATACTTATGTTAATATCTTAATGAGCACGGAGAAATGTGTGGAATTTTTAATCATTATATTGTATATCTGAGAGTACTATAACAACATTGTATTCAATAAATAAAAGAAACTAGAGGGGGGAAAAAAACCAAAAAAAAAAAAGATAAAAAGTGTCCCTTATTTTTAAGGAGCTTATATTGTAATATAAGGGATGAAACATAGCTGTAACACAAAGCAGAAAGTGTTATCATAAAGAATATGCAAATAAAGTGTCCTAGGAATTCAGAGTGGAGAAGATCATCTGTTGCTGACACAGTGGTGAGTGTTGTGATATCAGGGAAGACTTTGTAAAGGAATGCCATTTGAGTTCTCTCTCTCCAGGGACAGATAGGATTTTGCCACACATGGACAGCAGGGAGAGACTGTAGGTAGAGTGAACACCACAAAGAAAAGCAAAGGAAAATGAAGCAGTGTTTAGAGCACACTGAACATGGCATTTCACTTGGGCCTTGGCTGTGAGAAGGGCCAATAGAACATGCACAGGTGTATTGGAGCCAGAGATTACCTATGAGCACAAAGCACTTTGGCTTCGAACCTGTACTGAAAATCCCTAAAGCTGGTTCTTCGGCTTGCTGATATCTGCATTTTTGGACTTCAAAATGAACAGAAAAGTGAACAGCTGAGAGCCAGGTGTCCTGGGTTCAGTCTTGTTTCTACCACTAACGAGCAATATGACCTTGAGCAAGTCAGTCAGTGCCTTAGATGCTCTGCTTATTTATATGCAACATGAGAGGTCAGAACCAATGATTTCGAATGTTCTTTTTACATAAAAAATTCTAGGATATCCTCTGATTCTTATGTCCTGTTATTATCTTAACTAATTCTCTCTCATATGCATAACTGCATATGACTTGAACCCACTTTTTACTACAATTGTTGGAACTGTAGAGTTACAATAAATCACAGCCCGTTTCCCCCTACTATGTTTGGAACCAATTGATAATCAACATGTAGAGGGAGATGATTAAATCATTAGCTGTAGATCTGCAGTTTAATTGGTTTGCTAATCCTGCATCATTAAATTAGATTTAATCCTCATTGCAAGTGGTGCTGACACCACCTACCCTCCATCACTGGAGAGAGTCTAATTTTATTAGATTTTCTCCTGTATGAGGAGGTTGGAATGAAGACGTTCTGGGCAGATTGGTTCTGGTTCTGGTACAAAAAGAAAACCAACAAAAACTGGGGCAGAGCTGGACATATTCAATCCTGTCTCTTCAACTCACTAATCAACAGTGAGCAGGGATGGTGGATAGCAGCCAGGAATAGTACTCTGCTCAGTGCTACTCAAATTTCAAAGCATGTCACCTCACCTGGAGGGCCTGTGAAAACAATTGCTGGGCCCCATCCCAGATTTTGGAATTCAGTAGGTCTGGATGGGGCCCAGGACTTGTACTTCTTTTTTTTTTTTTTTTTTAATAGTTTATTGTCAAATTAGTTTCCACATAACACTCCGTGCTCATCCCCACAAGTCCAGGACTTGTACTTCTAACAAGCTCCCAGGTGATGCTGCAACTGCTCCAGGGACCTCACATAGAAAACCAAAGCTCCAGCTGATTCCCTTACATATGTAAAGATGCAGCGAGGGAAACAAAGGTGCCCTTTGGGCACTTACCTTCATTTAATGAAACACTTAGATTAAAATACCATGTTAATCCTTTCACAGTGGGGAAATCATAGTGAATGATTTCACAATGAATGTGTCTATCAAATCACCACAATGCACACTTTAAATACCTTACAATTTTATATATCAATTATACCTCAATAAAGCTGAAATTAAAAAAAAATACCACAGTTGTTTGAGTGTCTTTGTTTTCTTCAGTTTGTTCCTGATTGTAGATCAAAGGTAAGGAGTGTATCTTGTTTACTCCCCCAGAGCATCCATCTGGGACCAGGCACATAATGAGTATTTAACAAATTCCTGTTAAATTGAATTGAACGTTCCACATTTCTTCCACATTCAGAACCTCTTCTTCCTTTCAGGCTAGCACTGTGTTACTCTTTTAACTATCTTCTGGGAGAATTCTTCTGCAAGAATTGACAAACAGCATTTCTCTCCACCAGAATTATATCTAGAACTGTATCTGGTTCTGTACCTAGCATCTAGAACTGTACCCAGGCACTTCTAGTTTTGCCTTTGTGTGGCTCTGCCTGAGTTCTGGTGATTGCCCTGTCTGTTCCATCAGAGTGGAGTCTTGTGCAGGACAAGGAGTAGGTTCTCTACTCCCTCTACACCCAACAGTAAGAACAGTATTGTTCATTCAAAGAGCAACAGGAGAAATACAGTCCTGAGGCAGGAGAATGCCTGACATGACCTCCTTTAGTCTCACTGCATCTATTCCCATGGGTTGTAGGGAGGGTTGAAGTAGCAAATTGATAGAAGGCCCAACCAGCTCTGACTCCATGGAATCCATGAAGATGAGACTGCCTCCAGTTGGGCACAACAGGCATCTTTCTTGAGGCAGTCAGAGTTTTATGGTTGGTATAGAGGGCCAGTGATTTTCCATTGTATTTATGTATGGGGACTGCCCTGGGAGGGAGGAATATGAAGTTACTTTTACTTGTGGAATTTCTCATCTTCCCAATGGGGAGTAGGAGGCTCTAGGGATGCCTGCTAGANCCTATTTTTCTATTTTCTTGTTTTTTTTTTTTTTTTCTGTTTGAGAGACTGGTGCAAAAACCTCATGAGAGCATCTAAGATTCTTTTGGGAGAGAGAACTTATACCCCAAATGGGGAGAAACACAAACTGAAATAGGAAGAGTTAGTAACAGGAAAGGGATTGAGACATCATTCCTTTGGAAGGAAAGTCTGAGTAGAAACTAAGAAAGAGGCATTGGTCAAGAGATACTTTGGGAAATAAAAAAGGGACAGGTGAGTTGGAAAAGAAATGAGACAGTAATCTGGGCTACACAGACCTTTAAGTGTCATGAAAGAATGAGAATATTATGAGGGATGTGTGTTTTCACACTTGAAAGGAATTTATGAGCCAGATTTGTGTTGTGTATTGTGCCATGGAGTGAGATTCCTGAATCAGGAAGGGATAAGATATGACTATCATTACGATCTTGAGAATAGCAGTTAGAGCACCTGCTCCAGTCACCTACATCCTTGTTCTTCAAACTGTGGTCCATGGACCAGTAGCATGGGTGTCATCTGGGAGTCTGTTAGAAATGCAGAATCTTAGGGGCACCTGGGTGGCTCAGTGAGTTAAGCATCCTACTCTTGTTCTTAGCTCTGGTTTTCATTTCAGGGTTGTGAGTCCAAGCCTTGCATTGGGCTTTGTGCTGAGTGCGAAAGCTACAAAGAAAAAAAAAAAAAGAAGAAAAAGACAAGAAAAGAAATGCAGAATCTTAGACCCCAACCAAGACCTACTGATTCAGAACCTACATTTTAAACAAGCTCCCAAGTGATCTGTATGATCAGGTTTGAGAAGCATTGACTTTAGATCAAGGATGATAGGTGTCTGGCCTCAGAGGAGCACTATGGAAAGTCTGAAAACCTTAGAACTGGGAACACAAGAAGAAGGGCCTAGGCTGGGGAAATCAAATTTGGGGAAGATGGAGAAGTGTGTACCTTGGCTGCCCTCCTATACCCAAGCTACCCACATCAGTCGCTGTGTTAGGATTTAGCACTCCACCCACTATGGGAAAGTGACTGCTATGCCCATGCTGGAGTCTGCCTGGTCTTCGGGGGCTCCCCTGGGGCAAGCATTCTGTGAACCAGGTCTGCTGCCAATTCTGTTTCCCCTACTTCATGTGATGACCTGAAAGGGACTGGAGAGGACATAGTAGTCATGCCCCACCTCAGTGCTGTACTCCCTATTAATCGAATGAGTAATAACATGATGATACTATTTGAGGAGATTATAGAGGTTAGGGGGATCAAATAGGAGTTCTTAACTATCTGTCCTAGATATTAGGGATAATTTCATCTATCAAAAAGCTTTAAGGAGAGACCAGACGACTGCATAAGGGGTTATATCATGTTAGGGAACAAATTAATGCTTTTCAAAAATGTTTTTGTTTTAATTTATTTCTGAGAGAAAGAGACAGCATGAGCAGGGGAGGGTCAGAGAGAGAGAGGGAGACACAGAATCTGAATCAGGCTCCAGGCTCTGAGCTAGCTCAGCACAGAGCCCAAGAAGAGGCTGTAACCCGTGAATCGTGAGATCATGACTTGAGCTGAAGTCAGATGCTTAACCCACAGAGCCACCCAGGCGCCCCTGTTAATGCTTTTTAAGAAGTCTTTTGATGATTTTTAATGGGCCAATATTAAAATATATGAGACCTATATTTCCAGAGACCTGTACATTGGCAATAAAACAATGTTACGAGGTGGGCATTTGAGAATTTTCTTCAGTGTTTGAGCGTTTGTGTACTTCATCTTCAATCAGAATTGGTGATAAAGAGAGGCCAATATGAAGAAAAACTGATCGATATTGAGCATGAGGTCGAATTTTCTGAGATTTAAGGGTGATTAGGGGAGGTGGGAGGGTGCAGGCCCTCTGGCCGTGAGCATGATTTGGAATACCTCAGGTGGACTCCTGCCCAGAAACAGGGAAATTTGCAAAACAAATGATCAAAATGTTTTTTTATCCCAGGAACTCTTCAGCCAACTCCTGAAATGGAAGGGTGGTGCAGATGTGGTATGTATAGAAGGTGGTGATGTATGGGGATGATGAATGACAAGAGGAAAAAAATTCTTAATATAGGTCTGAAATCTGGTAAAACTTAAAACAGGGCTTGGATTATGGAGAATAAGTGCATGTCAGGGCTCAAATAACAGTTTCAGGTCTCCATGTCATGTCTCTCCCTCTGTATTTGTCTTGTCTCATTGATGAGATTTAAAAACCTCCTAAGGAAAAAGAACATCTCTTTTATGCACTACTTCTTTATATCTCCAATGTCCCCAAAATGATAATAATAATAGCTACCATTTACTGAAAACTATGCCCTATATTTTGTTCCAAACACTTTTCATACTCACCTGTTTTTAAATGATTATTTATTTGAGAGACAGAGAGAGAGAGAACACGGGAGGGGCAGAAAGAGATGGAGACACAGAATCCAAAGCAGGCTCCGTGCTCTAAGCTGTCAGCACAGAGCCTGAGGGCTCTGAGCCTGGGGTAAGAACCAATGCACTGTGAGATCATGACCTGAGCTGAAGTCAGATGCTCAACCGAATGAGCTACCAGGTGCCCCCATAATCACCTATTTAATACAGAAGTGTATGAGTTGAGTAGTTTTATATTCATTTTACAAAAACTGAAGCTAAGGCTCAGAGAGGTCAAGTCATTTGTGTAAAGTGAGTAGTGAAAGTAGGATTTGTCCCAAGTTGAAGCAAAGCTGCTGCCTCTAATCTCTGAGCTATATTCTGTATTGAGTAGCCACTCAGCAAGGGGGAAATGATCACTGAAACTTGTTGGCATAGAGGTAATTGAAAGGTAGTGCATAACTTCAAATAGTAAATAATGAAAAAACAATTTTTTTTAATCGAGTGTAGTTGGAGAAACACTTAGTGACACATGCAAGCTTCTAATAAGACATTCTCTCATTTACTCTCATTGGGCCCACCCTGCAGTCAGGAGCTCAGAAAAGGGGAGAGACTGGGTACATACATTCATAAAGCACAACATTGAAAGTCATATATATGTGTCTATTCTCTGGACATATGTGTTTGAATTTGAGTGGAAATATGCACCAAGGACTGAGGTACATTTATCTCAGCAGTCTATAAACAAGCATATTTGTTAGACTTCTTGTGTGTGTGTGTGTGTGTGTGTGTGTGCGCGCGCGCACGCGTGTACACAAATCTTAAAGAAGTTTAACGAGCTGTCAGGAAGTGGCTGCCTTCCACTCCTAGCCATGGTTGGTGTGTTTACACCAAACCCTGATATTTCTTTTTCGTCGCCTCTCAAGGGAACATCAATGAATTTTCTTTCTGGGAAGTTTATGGCTAAGATGCCAGGTTACTCATAGGAGCCCCTATAAATCTGCTACAAGCAGAAGAGGTTTGCATAGAAGGAGAAACAGTGACCACAGTGCAATCCCCTCCTGTTTTTTTTACTTTCTGGCCAAATACACAGCCGCTCTTGTATGCACACCACCCACATAACCAGCTCTCCTCTCCTAGAACCCACTCATGGAAGGTACTAAGAGAAGTCATTTTGTCTCTACGTGGAACTCTCTGCTTAAGCCATCCCAGAAAGAGGAGGATTGAAATTATGCTAATTAAGGAATCTAGGGTTGAGGTTGTGAGAAACTGGTCATTTCTGCAACTAATTTAATAAAAAAGCAATAGGGTCTGACAGAAGCAAGGTTGATGATAGNCAGGCATGGGGATAAGTTATGTTGTGGGTGGTTAGGAGCAGACTGCAATTCTATATGGTGGAATAAGGTAGGTCTTGCTATAAATGCGCTATTACACCAAATGCAAGGAAGGGAGTAACTACGTGATTATCTGGGGTAGAAGTGCTGCAGTTATAGGAGACAGCAAGTACAAAAGCCCTGAGGTAGGATCTTTCCTGGTATGTTAGGCAGTCAGAATGGTTAGGAGACCAGTAGCTAGAGAATGGTGAGTGGGAAGGCAGAGAAACAGAGGCTGAGAGGTAGCTGGGTCTGTGACCAATTCTGTAGGACTTTGTAGGTCATTGTAAATGCAGACTTTGGCTTTATACTCTGAATCAAAAGGAAACCAATGGGAAGTTTTGAGCAGAGGAATGATATGACATTTTTAACAGATATATGTGTGTAGCCTTGACAATTATTTATACCGCATATTTTGACTGTTTTTAAAATGTACATAAATAGCATTGTATTATACACCTCATCCCGCTTTTATTTTTCCCATCTAATATTGTTTCTGAGATCTACCCAAGTTGCTCTCTATAAATCTACTGTATTATTTCTGACTGCCATGTAATATTTCATTGTGCACATACAACACATTTTACTTATATATTTCTCTAGTAACAGACACAGGCATAGCTTCCACCTTCTGCTACCACAAATAGTCCTGGGATGACCATGCCTCATAAGGGCTTCCTTATGGACTCGGGAGAGAGATTCCGTGGGGTGTTTACCTTGAAGAGGGACTGTAGGGTGGGAAGGTGTGTGCATACTTTTTTTTTTTATTTAATAGTTTATTGTCAAGTTGGTTTCCATATAACACCCAGTGCTCATCCCCACAAGTGCCCTCCTCCATGCCCATCACTCCCTTTCCCCTCCCCTCCATCTGCCCTCAGTTTGTTCTCAGCATTCAAGAGTCTCTCATGGTTTGCCTCCTTCTCTCTCCCCCCATTTCTCCCCTTCTTCTCCCCCGCGGTCCTCCGTAAAGTTCCTCCTCATCCTCCTATACGTGCAAACATATGATATTTGTCCTTCTCTGCCTGATTTATTTTGCCCAGCATAATACCCTCAGGCTCCATCCGTGTGGCTACACATTATAAATATATCTGTGATCCATGTTGTCCAATATGCCATTCAAGTCCATGGTTTCTTTAGTAAATTTCTGTCTAGTTGATCTATCCATTGTTGTAAGTGGAGTATTAAAGTTCCCTGCTATTAGCACATTCTTATCTATAAGATTGTTTCTGTTTGTGACTAATTGTATTAAATATTTGGGTGCTCCCATATTCGGTGCGTAGACATTTATAATTGTTAGTTCTTCCTGATGGATAGACCCTGTAATTATTATATAATGCCCTTATTCATCCCTTGTTATTGTCTTTAATTTAAAGTCCAGTTTGTCTGATATAAGTATAGCTACTCCGGCTTTCTTTTGACTTCCCGTAGCATGATAGATATTTCTCCATTCCCCTTACTTTTAATCTGAAGGTGTCTTCCAGTCTAAAATGCATTTCTTGTAGACAGCAAATAGATGGATTTTGTTTTTTGAATCCATTCTGCTACCCATGTCTTTTGATTGGAGCATTCAGCCCATTTACATTCAGTGTTATTATTGAATTATGTGGGTTTAGAGTCATTGTGTCCTTTGTGGAGTTCATGCTTGTGGTGGTGTCTCTGGTATTTTGCGTTCCTTGCAACATTTCCCTCAGAGAGTCCCCCTCAGGATTTCTGGTAGGGCTGGTTTAGTGGTCACAAATTCTATCATTTTTTTGTTATTTGGAAAGACTTTATCTCTCCTTCTATTCTGATTGACAGGCTTGCTGGATAGAGGATTCTTGGCTGCATTTTTTTTCCGTTCATCACATTTGAAGATTTCCTGCCATTCCTTTCTGGCCTGCCAAGTTTTAGTAGATACGTCTGTAACGACTCTGATAGGTTTCCCTTTGTATTTTAGGGCCCTTTTCTCCCTAGCTACTTTCGAAATTCCCTCTTTGTCCTTATATTTTGCCAGTTTCACTATGACATGTCGTGCAGAAGATCGATTCAAGTTACATCTGAGGGGAGTTCTCTGTGCCTCTTGAATTGCAACATCTACTTCCCTCCCTAGGATGGGGAATTCTCTGCCATAATTTGTCCCAGGCCTCCTTCAGCACTTTTCTCTCTCTCTTCCTCTTCTGGGATTCCTGTGATATGGATATTGTTCCGTTTGATTGCATCGCTGAGCTCTCGAACTCTTCTTTCATGTTCTTGGATCAGTTTATCTCTCTTTTTCTCAGCTTCCTCTTTTTCTATAATTGTGTCTTCTAAATCACTTATTCTCCTTTCTGCCTCTTCAATCCGTGCATTGAATGCCTCCATTTTATTATGTATCTCATTTATAGCATTTTTAATTTATCATAACTATTTTTGAGTTCCATAGTGTTTGTAGCAATAGTTTCTCTGATGTCTTTCATGCTTTTTTCAAGCCCAGCGATTAATTTTATGACTATTGTTCTAAATTCTTGTTCAGTTATGTTGCTTATATCTGTTTTGAGCAGTTCTTTAGCTGTCAGTTATTCCTGGGTTTTCTTTAGAGGAGAGTTGTTGCGTTTCATTGTTTTGGTTAGTTTTCTATCTCTTGTTAATTTTAAAAGCTTGTCGTACACTCTGCCCCTGCGAGTTCTGCTGTATTAAAGAGCAGAATCAAACAGGCTCTTTGACTGTTCAAGGCCTGTCCGTAAAGGAGGTATTCTTTGAATGGTGTCTCTTGGCTTCTCTTGTTCAGAGTTTGGTTATTTTCTTTCACTACTGGTAGTGGTATATGAGACTCTCCACCATGTGTACTTTGGCTGGTTTCTTGAGGTAGCCCTGGAAAAAGTAAACAGACAACCACACAAGGAACAAAGGCATACAAGCACACAGACAAAACCAATAAACAGGCAAACCCAGTCTCAGGTAAAAACAACAACAACAACAACAACAACAACACAGCTCTCTGGAGGGGATGGGTGCGGTTTGGTGTAGGCGGGTCTCCCCTCCACTGTGTCAGCTGGCAGCTCCCTGAGACCCCACCTCGTTGGTTGTGGGGTGAAAAATGGAGTCACCCCAGTCCCTTTTCAACCAAGCATTGCACATCACTCCCTTGGGTCTGATCCCCCTGTGCTGAGGATGTAGCCAAGGTGGGCTGAGTTCTATGCCCCACCTCGTTTCCAGGTCCCAGTCCATGAGCATTGTTTATACTGCCCAAAACAGTCCTGCAGGTCGCTGCTTCCCTGCTGCTATGGGTTGAGTGGGGGCAGGGGGAAGTGTCGCAGCCTCAGATCCACTAGGGTCATGCAGCCATACAACCTGTGATCTGAGGCCTCCGAGCACGTCTGCGGGGAATATAGCAGCTTTAGGCACGCTGCAGCCTCCACCGCTCGCCAAGGTGTATGCATTCTTAATTGCACTAATACTGTGCTTCAGGACGGTGGTCCCAGCTACACTCCCACCCACAGTGCATGATAGTTTGTATCTTCTCATCAAATTCTTATGTTAATTCAGTAAAGGAAGTCAAGTAAGGTTTCTTCTGGATGAGGAAATGGAGGCTTAGAGGGATTAAGCTAGTAACCCCGTTTATATAGTCAAGTGAAAGAGCAGGGCACCCCAGCACTACCAGTCACAGAAGGACACACACACAGTGGCTCATGACACCCTTATCCCCTTCCTTTCTCCAGTCCCTGGGGTCTTGTCTTCCATCACCTCCAAAAGCCTAGTAGGATTTGGGGAGGTGGGGTCAGGTATGCTCACTGGGACCTAGGAGCAAATGACCAGACAATTGCTCCTTTTGCCTTGGAAGGGCGCGTGTGTGTGTGTGTGTGTGTGTGTGTGTGTGTGTGTGTGTGTGTTCTCCTTGCTTTACTTCTTCCCTAATCTCACCACCCCATCCACCCATCCCTGCCCTCTTTGAGGCTGACTCCTACTTCTGCACTGAGCACTGCCTCTAACCCTGGGTTCCTCTATTTGCCTGTCTCATATCTCTCCCACAGGGCCTCTCCCTCCATCCTGCTTTTCGTCCTTTTGCTTGGACTTTGTCTTTTCTCCCCATGTAACCGCATGTCCTAGACCCTATAGTCCTGTTCCTCAGCATCATAGCATTTCTGCTCTGTCTACACCCACCTTCGCCTCCCCCTACATGTCTTCCTTCTGCTCTCCCTTGCTCTGTCCCAGGCTACTGCCACCTCCCATTTCCTGTCTAGGCCCTCTGTCTGTTTCTGCCTGGGTTATTTTTCAGACTGGCTCTTCTCTAGATGGATTTTGGGTGTGGTTGCTGAGCTTCCACACCCCCTTCCATGGGGGTTCTTCTGGCCCCTCCAGAGTTCCAATTTGGCATGATTCCTCCTCCTCCTTCATGTTATGAACCTGAGGCCATTGCCTTCTGGCTCCCAGTCTCTGCCAGGACTCCACTGGGTGTGTCTGTGTTGGGGTTGAGGGGGAGGCTATGGTGAAGCAGATCTTGGGCTGAGCTGGAATCCCAACCCTGTTCCTCACCAAGTAGCCTTTTCACCTGGATTCATTCACCTGTAAAAGGAAAGAAATAATTACAGGGGCTGCAGGAAATAATTCACGGGACNAATTTAATTTTATCTGCCATTTCCTTCTGCCTTTGTTTCCCATAACAGTGGGTAACTCCATACCACCTGGAGATACCCACTGACCTGGCCTGCCTTGACTCTGGTGTGGAATGCCTTGTGACTTGAGGTTGTAGCCACCCAGAACTCCTTGGTGCAAGGGCCCGCATGTAGGGCCCCTTGCTCTTTGTCTTCTCCCAGGCAAGTATGACCCAGGCCATGACAGCAGGGCCATGAAGGCTGTGGTTTGGCTGTAGTGATGAAGGTGGTAGAGATAAGACTGTGGTCTGGGCAGCGGGTGCAGACACTGCTCAGGGCGGTGGGATCTTGGAGCCTCTGTGTCCAATACAGAGGATGTGGTTAAGCTAGGGGCTCAGCAGCAAGGGCAGTAGAAGTGGGGGACAGAATCTTGGACAACAGCAAGAAGCTGGAGCACGTCCACCTGGAGGGGCTTGGCCTGTGGGTGTGGCCTGGCTGCAGGCCTTGCTGTGGTCTGGAATGGACTCTGGTAGCAGCCCTGAGGGGCAAAGAAGGGGGACTAGAACTCAGTCCCAAGTTGCAGGGGGTTCTGAGCAAGACCCTTTGGAGGGTGGAAAGAGATCATGAGGCTGCCCACCAGGGAAGTCCAAGCCCTACTGGGGAAGCAGTTGCAAGCAGCATGCTAGAGAATACAGGGAACATGGCTTCAGCCACTGAGGGGTCCCAAGGGGTTCAGTGGGTTCCAGTGGCACAAGCCCTACAGGGCTTAGGCCCTGGGTGCCAACCCTGACCTGTCAGGCTGGGTCAAGCCTAAAGTATGGCCCTAGGACCCCCAGGCTGCTTCAGCACCCCGCTGGCCTATGGGAGGTAGGGAATGAGGGTACCTGGGCCAAGTTTTTCATTACCTGACCTGGTATTTCCTCAGCCCCCACCCTCTACTCATCAGGTAGTGAATAGCACAGGGAGAAAGGGGAAGGATTGCTCTTGGGACCTGATACAAGAATAGACAGACTTTCCCAAGCACTTGCCCTTCTTTCCCTCAAGCAGATGCACATCTGGGAAAAATCTCAACTTGAGGCAGGTGAAGATAGCCTAGGACTATTGGAACAGTTGCATATGAAACCTCCAGATGTCCCTACCCTACTGTACTGTCTTGAAAGCCATTCTTCGAATTCTTGCCTGTCTCCTTTGCCTTTAGGAATTTTGGCTCTGTAGTCCTGGCTGGGCCACTCATCCATAACCCAGCATAGCACCTGGAACAAAAGAGGTGCTCAGTTAATGCCTTTGGTCCATGCCTACTTGAGAAGTGTTAGGGCAGGGTCAATATGATTTTTCGGGTTTCCTCCTTTACAGGTTCTTCCTGAGATTAGGAGCAATTCTTTCTGCTCAGATTTCAGTGCTCTGTCTTTAGTATATTTAGTGTAGTCTCTGTCCATTTAGGGACCTGCCACTACCCTTCACCTCCACCTCCACCCCAGGTTTTAAGGAACCTAATTTAGGGTCTACAGGAATCTCAGCACTATCAAGAGATGACAGTGGTGCCCCTTTTCCTTGACACTGATGGTTTCTTGGTCCATGAATTGTCCTCAGTCTCTAAGTGGACCCCACTTTCTGCATCTCTGAGAGGTCTTGCTTCTGTTTGAATATTAATATTCTGGGAAGGAGGAGGGATCTTCCTTTGGTCACTGTTTCAGGGTCTAGGAAGCTCTATGTGTTGAACGTGTAGAGAAGGAAGCTGTAGGCGGGGACTGTATCTTTTTCTTTATTTTCTCAGCACAATGCTCAATGCGTATTCAGTTAGAATATGCAATGGATGCTGAGTGACTATCAGGAAATCCCTGGTGGTGAAGCTTTAGTGAGTTGCATTTTAGTTTTATTTCTGTAGTGAAGAGAAACATGAATGAGGGGACGGTGATGGATGATGCTGGTAGAGGAACCTAGAAAGAGATTCTGGAAGAGGTATGCTTGCAGGGGGTGAGTCTATCCCTGTTGAAAGGGCAGCTGAGTGGGCTCTTTAGCTGGATCTGGGTCTGACCCACAAATCACTACAGGCTGGGCTCCACCTGGCTCCCCATACTCTTCTCCTGAAAATCAGGACTTCCTCCATACCCAGGACCTGGAAAGCTTCTTTACTTCTAAGTTCACATCTTGCCCCTCAAAGTCTCCAACAAAATTCCATTTAAGCATTTAGTCTCCTTCCTCACCCAGACAAGGCCCCACTAGTCTTCCATTGCCCAGCTTGAGCTTTCCTCTAGGATTCTGCCTAATCCACTTCCTTCACCCTTTCCCAGTCTTCCCATGAGCCCTGCTCCCAGGCCCCCCAGCCTCATGATGGCCCCACCTCCTGAGGGGCCTGCCTCCCAGAGCCCCTTCTTTAAAAAAAGTTTTTTAATGTTTATTTATTTTTGAGAGACACAGCAGAGGCAGGGGAGGAACAGAGAGAGAGGGAGACACAGAATATGAAGCAGGCTTCTGGCTCTGAACACTCAGCACAGAGCCTGACATGGGGCTTGAGCCCACGAACCGTGAGATTATGACCTGAGCCAAAGTCAGATGCTTAACCGACTGAGCCACCTGGTGCCCCTCCCAGGGCCCCTCTAAGCTCCACTCCAAGTCCTGACTCAGTTTGTCCAAGCTCCTTCCCTCTCCTGGGTTTGACTTGCAGTTTCTTCTCAGGTCTTTCTTCTCTGAAGTAGGAAAAGCCAATGGGTAAGTGATTTATCCTGTTTATACAGTTGGTCAGAAAACAGAGACAGAGTCAGAGAGGATAAAGACTGGGCTTGGAGTGCGGCTGGCTTTCAAACCCTGTGGGGTATGAGCAGAGGGTATTTCATGGCGTCAGAGGTCTGTGGATTGGGGTGTGCAGATCAGAGGCTTTGTGAGTTTGGAATGAGCAGTCAGGTTTGCTGGGTGAGAGTGATTTGGAGACCTACATTCTGTTCTCCAGACCAGAAAGGTTCTCAGCTTTGCTGAGGAAACTGAATTAGGGAGATTATTCCTTGGCGATTCTCCTCAGAGTCCTTCCCATCTCTTTGCCCTGCCCTTCTCCTTGACCTTTCTTTTCTGCCCTGGTGCAGAATTTGCTTTATTCATCTTTGTCTTTCCCATAGGCCTCAGCACATTGTATGCTTAGACCAACTCTTTGAATGAAGATTCTTCCACCTGGCTTTGCTGCCTCCTTCATGCATTGCCACACTTTCTCACTGGAGATTCTGGAAGACTCTGTGTCATATCTTCTTAGGGAGGATATTGTTGTGGACTTTGCAGAACAGCACGTCCAGTTCGATAAGGTTCAGTGGTCCACCATAACCATGATGATTCAACGGGCTTCCTCGTCCATGCCCAAAGACCTAGATATCTATATTTACAGCTGCTGAGGGTATCTTCTGCCTTCCTTTTCTAATTTAAAAAGCTATGGTGGGGACTTATTATAGACAAGGCAAAGCAGTAGGAGGAAAGATTACCAAGTTCCCCTGGGGTGTGGCTGCCCAGTGGTCTTTAAAACACTAGGTTTTCAAGAGGAAGGTTGTTGTTACCACAAAACATATTTACAACCCTATAGGTCCCTGGAGTCTTAAACTGTTCTCCACCCTTCCACCCTCCCAACCACCTTGTACGCTATGGGCTGTACCCCAACACTAGAAGCCCATACAACACGCATCCACCCTTGACGTCTGTTTTATTGACTATATGTGACAAATGTTTATTTCTAGGTTGTCTTTCTCTTGCCCTCTTGCCCGTTAGCAGTTCTTGGGCAACTTCTCTCCATTATCAATTGAAAGTGTTATGTGCTTCCAGAAGTCAGATTCATTTTAACCTTAGTTTAAGCAAAGTCATGTAGAAAGGCCAATTTCCTTCACCANGGTGTAGCTGCCCAGTGGTCTTTAAAACACTTTTGGAAGTCTTGTCTGATGTCCAAATATATTTTAAATCATTCAGTGCTAAATAAACAAAACAAAACAAAACAAAACAAAAAACCTTGAAACTTGATAGCTTTGTTCATTCTCTTAGAATCTATCAATTTTATGTACATGATAGGCATACTCATTGATTGAAAAAGGCTCGGAGGAGAAGCCTACAATAGGACTGGCTTCCTGGGTCTTCAAGAGTCAGTTTGATGTTATGGAAAATCTCTTCAATTAATTTTATTTTAATTTCTTAAAACTCTTTGCAACTCTTTAATTTCAAAGGCCCTTGGAGTTTAAATTGTTCTCCCCACTCCCTCCTCCCAACAGCCATCTACACAGTGGGCAGTGCCACAACACCAAAGCCCAGACAACAATCACATGGGAGGACTGAAGGACACATTTAAGGATATAAAGTAAGATAAGCAGAGAGATAGTCCATCCTTCCCAAGCCACCTTGTGGACATGCTACAGCTTCCTGCTGGAAGGCTGAATATTGGGAGGAAGTACATGGAAAAAGAAGCCATGGGCTCTGACCACTCGCAACGCTTTTCTAAAAATGGACACAGGCTGGGGTAGCTCAGATGGATAAGTCCTTGACTCTTGATTTCGGCCCAGGTCATGATCTCACTGTATGTGGGTTTGAACCTTGCATTGGGATCTGTGCTGATGGCATGGAGCCCGCTTGGGATTCAGTCTCCTTCTCTCTCTGCCTCTCTCCTGCCCTATCTCTCTATTTCTCTCTCAAAATAAATAAATAAAAATTGAAAAAATAAAAATGCAGATAGGGTATAGTGTTGGATGGGACCACTGGATGGTTTTCTAGATTCTGTGCTGAGAAGGAAAGGAAGGATTTGGGGAAAAAACCCAAAGCTGTTTAGCAAGCCTTCTTGGAAATGAGATTGAATCAATGCTCATTGTAGACAAAGCCCATCCTATGTTATAATCATAGTATGGAAACTAAGGTGGACTGGCAAATGGGTTTTCTTCTGCTTTCTCCTGACGACATTTATTAGGTGTTCTATGTTGATACGGTAGGGGGTTGAGATAAGGGGAGTAGAGATTCACACAGAGAAGTAGAGTGGAAGTTGATTTTCATTGTTGAAATCGATGTATCACATCACTTTCTTATCCCTTATTTCAACATGCTTCCAGGCTTTTCCTAGCTCTCTTCTGATTCCTGTCTGGAAAATCTAATTCTGATTCTTCCTGTTGTTCATCTAGTTTCTGAAGACCTCTAGAAAAAGAATATCAGGCTTTCTGATTTCTCAAGTTCACCATCCTGTTTTGATGTGATAGAAATGTTAAGTATTTCCAAAACTCGGTTCTGACTGAAACCAAGCTTGTGTCATATCATGAATGATAAATGTAGCATTTAATTCTGTCTTCTCTGCAGTTATCCCAGAGGTCCTAAGAAAAGCTGCCTTGTTCACAACCATCTCAGAATCATTCTAGATAATATGGAGTCTATACGCCTCTGGAGAAGCTCTGGCTACTGGATTGTTTATCCAAATAATGGTGCAATAATACTTGTGTGGTGTGTGCACATAGCAGGGACCCAATAGATTTTGTGGGAAGGAAGCAACAATATTTTGTTCTGCGACTACATGGATTCTGGTCTACATTTGTGTGGATGGATTTGGTCTACATACAGTTGATCTGTCTTGTGTTAGCCTGTATATGAATGTGTTTTATTGATGTGGAATTCAGCTTTTGCCAGACTGAGATGGGATGAGAGGTGTAGTGCTGAGGGTGGTAGGAGGAGTTGGAGGAAGTGGCTGTGTTTCCTCTTGGTCTAATGAGCAGACCGTCTAGGGGTTGCTATGCCTTCAAGTTCAAGTCTTGAAATATTTACTTACAGAACTAGGGTTTCTAGACTCACTGAAAGAAAATGAAACAGGTTTTACCCTAAAGAGGTTTTTTTGTTTGTTTCTGTTTTTATTTTTTTAGAGAGGGAGATAAAGGCTTCTTCCAGGTCACATGTAAACAGAACATAGTACAAAGTAAGACCACAGGTAGGAGGATGCCTGGTAAGTGATCCATTTGGTGAGGTTGTTCTCAGAAGACTCCTGGGAGATAAGTTTGGATATTTGTTTTCTTTAGTATGAGCTGAAATTGGTTACTTCAGCTTTCTTTACAACCATTCGAGCAAACTACTGACCTTTCTTCTCTTTCCCCAGGGGAGAGGTTACACATTTATTACTACTGCAGTGGTTTCTCTCTTATTATTTCCTTTTCTTTCTTTCTTTTTAATGTTTGTTCATTTAAATATAATTTAGNACATAACACTCAGAGCTCATCCCCACAAGTGTCCTCCTACATGCCCATCCCCCCCTCCCCCCCACATCCATCAGTCCTCAGTTTTTGTCAGCATTCAAGAGTCTCTCATGATAAACCACATCTTCTTGATCCATTCAGCAGTTGATGGACATTTAGCCTTTTCCCATAATTTGGCTATTGTTGAAAGTGCTGCTATAAACATTGGGGTACATGACCCTTATGAATCATCACTCCTGTATCCTTTGGATACATTCCTAATAGTGTTATTGCTGGGTCATAGGGTAGTTCTATCTTTAATTATTTGAGGAACCTCCATACCACTTTCCAGAGCAGCTGCACCAACTTGCATTCCTATCAACAGTGCAAGAGGGTTCCCACATCCTCACCAGCATCTGTTGTTTCCTGAGTTGTTAATCACAGCCACTCTGACTGGTGTGAGGTGGTATGTCAGTGTGGTTTTTCATTTGTATTTCTCTGATGATGAGTAATGTTGAGCATCTTTTCATGTGTTGGTCATTTGGATGTCTTCTTTGCAAAAGTATCTATTCATGTCTTCTACCTATGCCTCCACTGGATTGTTTGTTTTTTGGACTTTGAGCTTGGTAAGTTCTTTATAGATTTTTGATTCTAACCCTTTATCTGATGTCATTTGAAAATACTTTTTCCCATTCAATTGATTGCCTTTTAGTTTTGTTGATTATTTCCTTTGCAGTGCAGAAGATTTTTATCTTGATAGGGTTCCAGTAGTTCACTTTTCCTTTTAATTCCCTTGCCTTTGGATATGTTTCAAACAAGAATTTGCTGTGGCTTAAGTCAAAGAGGTTGTTGCCTGTTTTCTCTAGGATTTTGATGGTTTCCTGTCTTACATTTAGGTTTTTCATCCAGTTTTAATTCATTTTTGTGTATGGTGTAAGAAGGTAGGCCAGTTTCATTCTTCTACATGGTGTTGTCCAGTTCTCCCAGCACCATTTGCTAAAGAGGCTGTCTTTTTCCATTAGATATCCTTTTCTGCTTTGTCAAAGATTATTTGGCCATGTGTTTGTGAGCCCAGTTCTGGGTTCTCTATTCTATTCCGTTCGTCTATGTGTCTGTTTTCATACCAATACCATACTGTTTTGTTGATTACAGCTTTGTAGTAGAAGCTAAAATCTGGGATTGTGATGCCTCCCACTTTGGTTTTCTTTTTCAACATTACTTTGGCTATTCGGCATCTTATGTGGTTCCATTCAAATTTTAAGATTATTTGTTCTAGCTTTGAGAAGAATGCCCATGCAACTTTGATTGGGATAGTATTGACATTTTAACAATATTTATTCTTCCAATCCATGAGCATGGAATGTTTTTCCATTTCTTTGTCTTCTTCAATTTCCTTCATAAGTTTTCTATAGTATTCACCATACAGATCTTTTACAACTTTGGTTAGGTTTATTCCTAGATATTTTATCGTTCTTGGTGCAATTATAAATGGGATCGATTTTTTTATTCCTCTTTCTGTTACTGCATGATTGGTGTACAGAAATGCAACTGATTTCTGTATATTGATTTTGTATTCTGTAACTTTGCACGTATCAGTTCTAGCAGCTTTTTGGTGGAGTCTTTTGGGTTTTCCATGTTCTTTCCTTTTCTGCACAGATCAAGACTGAGAATTATAATAATAATTATTATTATATTTTTATATTATTATATATNTGCTAGGACTTCCAGCACTATGTTAAACAACAGTGGTGAGAGTGTACATCCCTGATGTGTTGCTACAAAGACTGTGGAGCTTAAGAATAGTAGTGATGAATTAAAAATGCTATAAATGAGATGCAAAATAAAATTGAAGCGTCCAATAGATGGATTGAAGAGGCAGAAAGGAGAATAAGTGATTTAGAAGACACAATTATAGAAAAAGAGGACGCTGAGACAAAGAGAGATAAAATGATCCAGGAACACGAAAGGAGAGTTCGAGAGCTCAGTGATACAATCAAATAGAATAATATCCGTATCATAGGAATTCCAGAAGAGGAAGAAAGGCGCTGAAGGAGTCCTGGAACAAATTATACCAGAGAACTTCCCCAATCTGGAGAAGGAAACAGACGCTGAAATCCAAGAGACACAGAGAACTCCCCTCAGACGTAAATGGACTAAATCCCCCAATCAAAAGACATAGGGTAGCAGAATGGATTTTAAAAAAATCTCCAGATTATTTATTGTTGAGAAACTGAATGACTCCTTGGACTTCCATCTGAAAGTAGAAGCTTTCATCCTTGTTGCCCAGAGGAAGTGAGGTTATGAAAGGTACTCTGTGCCTCTCAGATATGTGTTTTCAGGCTTCCCCTTGGGGTCCTTTCTCTCTCCAGCTCTGATCATTTCATACTTTTTTTTGACAGTCCTTCCTGAGGCATCTGGGGCATGGGACTAGATTCATCTATTTAATTCTGCAAGGCTTGTGAGTACCTAATCCACATGGTCCCTGTCCCTCTATTCCTGTCTTTGGGGTTCTTAATTTCACCAGGTTCCAGAAAAAGCACATTTTATTTCTATATCAGCTCTTTATTATCCATGATAATGGTGGGAAAAATCTAAAATAGTGAATTGTACTTAAATGGCTTTTGTTTGACTTTTAAAAAAGAAATGTTTAATGTTTATTTATTTGAGAGAGAGAGAGAGAGGTTGAGCAGAGAGAGAGAGGGAGACACAGAATCCAAAGCAGACTCCAGGCTCTGAGCTGTCAGCACAGAGCCTGACATGGGGCTTGAAGTCAGACGCTTAACCGACTGAGCCACCAAGGCACTCCAGACTTTTGCTTGATTTTTAAGTGATGAAGTCCTGTCTAGAGATAATCCATAAGTGAACAACTTCAGTGAAGTCAGCTCATCATGTTACTCTCCTTTGGATGGCTGTTGACATCTCTGCTTTGGCATCTGGAGAGGGTGGCAGATGCAAAAATGCAGATAGTTCAGGCCTCATTGTGTTTTCAAAAGCCGCACACATCTACTGAGAGCTCTGCAAACTTCTCTCCATACCTGTGTTTAAATCCTGGAGAAGATCTTCCCTTATTTTGAGAATCCAATATTTAGTTCACAGAACATGAAAATCAGTAGGCATCATGTGAAACTCTCACTTTTTCTAGGGTTTCCACCACACCCAGAGTAACAGCCAAATTCCTCGCAGTGACATCCAGACCTTACAAGAAGGATCTGGTTTCCTGTTTCTCTTTGTCCTTATCCCCTTCTGCTTTCCTCTCACTTACTCTGTCCTGGCCCCATAAGCCTCTTTGTTATTCCTCAAAAATGACCAGGTACCACTTCACACCCATTAGAATGGCTGGTATTAAAAAAAATCAAAAAACAAGAACAAAAACCAAGCAAACAACAAAGAGGATCACGAGTGTTTACAAAGATGTAGATAAAGTGGGAAACTTGTGCATTGCCAGTGGGAATGTAAAATGGTGTAGCTATTGTGGGAAACAGTATGATGATTTCTCAAATAATTATATATACAATTACCATATGATCCAGCAACCCAACTTCTGGGTATTTTTACTTACCATAGCTAAAAGGTGAGAGAACCCACATGCCCATCAGTGAATGAATGGATAAATAAGATGTAGGATATACAGACAGTGGAACATAATTCAGCCTTATAAAAGAACATTCTGACATATGCTATAACATGGATGAACCTTGAAGACTTTATGCTAAGAAAAATAAGCCAGTACAAAAGGACAATATTGTATGATACCAATTATATGAAGTACGTAGTCTAGTAAAATTTAAAGAGACAGAATGTAGGATGGTGAGTGTCAGAGGATGCAGAGAGGGCAGAACTAGGTGTTACTGTTTAATGGGTGCAGAGTTTCCGTTGAGGAAGATGAACAAGTTCTGGAGGTGGATGGTGATGCACAACAGTGTGAAGATGAGGCTGTCTTGGATCACCCATTTTAAAATAAACTAACAAACTAGAGCACATCCCAACCTTTCCTTGCTTTTCTTTTCTCTGCAACATTGATTGAAAATCNCATCAGTGAATGAATGGATAAATAAGATGTAGGATATACAGACAGTGGAACATAATTCAGCCTTATAAAAGAACATTCTGACATATGCTATAACATGGATGAACCTTGAAGACTTTATGCTAAGAAAAATAAGCCAGTACAAAAGGACAATATTGTATGATACCAATTATATGAAGTACGTAGTCTAGTAAAATTTAAAGAGACAGAATGTAGGATGGTGAGTGTCAGAGGATGCAGAGAGGGCAGAACTAGGTGTTACTGTTTAATGGGTGCAGAGTTTCCGTTGAGGAAGATGAACAAGTTCTGGAGGTGGATGGTGATGCACAACAGTGTGAAGATGAGGCTGTCTTGGATCACCCATTTTAAAATAAAATAACAAACTAGAGCACATCCTAACCTTTCCTTGCTTTTCTTTTCTCTGCAACATTGATTGAAAATNCATTGTATATATAAACTGCATTTTCTTGATCCATTCATCAGTTGGACATTGATTGAAAATCTTACACAATATATATTCTTATTACTTATTTATTATTTGCTTCCTACTGAAGGAATGTAAGCAACTTGAGTGGAGGGATATTTGTGTTTTTCGTTGCTTTATCCACAGTCCTGAATAAATGGAACAAGTATAGTTGAATAAATAAATGAAAGATTATGGTTCGACACAGACTTCTAGAGAAAGTACAAACAGAAAGAAAATGGGAAGATCCCATTTTTCATTAGTTTTGTTAACCAATGTTTTTCATTGGTTTTGTTCACCAAGAGTCGTCTACCTTTGGATATGAGACTCAGCCCCAGTGTTCATGGTGGATTTTGTTCTGTTCAGTTTTTCATATATATTCTGAACTATTTCCACTTTGGAAGTGTTGGTGCACACATGAATTACACTTATTATTATTTAAAGCTCTCATTCTGAACACAAAGCCTCTACTCTTGCATTCCTGCCTGCCCCCTATCAGAGATGCAGGGCTGCTTGATTTAGGACTTTGTAACTCTGGAGTTTTCATTGTCTGGAAAAATTTTAAGGCGGCCGAGAGAATTTATATACTTTGGGATCAACTCATTAGTTGTGCTTGGATACAAAGGGACTGATGTAAACTTTGGAGATGTTGTATTTAATGTCCACTTCTCTGAACGTCTGAGAGTTTGATTTAACCATTTACCAGCCTCAGTGTGCTCCCCCTCAAGTGTGTTTCAAACTTCTAGCAAAGCAAATGGTATCCAAACTCTTGTTGAAGCTATTCAGAAGGAGCCACGAGGCCAACTTAATAACTGGCAAAAGATTTAACATCCAACCCTGACAACCAGTATAATTTACTTCTTTGAAAAATGTTTTGAAAAGAAAAGGTCAAGAGTGAGGCCAGTACCCTTCTTAGAGACAGAGGAGTGAACACAATGACCCCCAGGAAAAAGGGGAATGGATGGCGCTGACTGGGAAAGGAAAACAGTCTGCAACTTAGTGGACTGTTGGTATTGACAGAAATTCTTGTTCTTGGTGATTTGGAATAGAACTTTTGTTTTGGATTTTTTATTTATTTTATTTATTTTATTTTTTATTTTTTTACAAATAGTTTATTGTCAAATTAGTTTCCACATAACACTCAGTGCTCATCCCCACAAGTGTCCTCCTCCATGCCCATTCTCCCCTCCCCCCCACATCTATCAGTCCTCAGTTTTTGTCAGCATTCAAGAGTCTCTCATGGTTTGGAGTTTGGAAGGAGCTCAGAGACTGAGAGTAATAGAGGTAGAAGTAAGGAAAGAAAAGCAGGCTGAGGGCATTCTGGAGTCCATAACAGCTTGCTCCCTGTTCCCTGGATCTTCTCTGCATTTCTTTCAGCACCTCGTTGGGCTAAGCACCTCCTTTGGGAGAGATTGGTTCCTAATTAAACTGAGATTCACAGACACAGGGCCCTCATTAGGAAATTTCCTCAGGAAATTCTCTTGAAATAGATGATGGTGGATGTTCTAGTCTCCTTTATACACATTTTGTACTTTCTCTCTTTAAAAACAAAAGTCCTACTTCCTGGAATCTTACGGTATAGTAGTCAATAAATACATCTATATATTCATTTCCTCTGTCCTAAAAGTCTCTTATAGTGCTTGGTACACTTATGAGCAGATCCTTTTCCTGGGTAGTGAGAGTTGTAGATGAGAGTGTGGCATCCAGAAGGAGGAGGTATATGGATCCTGTCTTTGACTCCTAGAAACTTTTAGACTGTAAGGAATTTAAGTGACACATGCAAGACACCACTAGACAGAAAGGGAAAATCAGTTTCAGCTGTGCGTCACTGTGGGCTGTAAGTGCTGGTGGGAAGAGAAGGAGAGTTGGAGACGGGGATCAGTCAGGATGGCCTAGGCAAGGCTCCCTAGATGTGGAAGAAGGTTGTAGAATAGGGTTGAGAAGAGCTAGAGGGTCAAGATGGACAGAAAAGAATGAGAAGAGCATCCATGACAGGACAGACAACTTACCCAGTACAAATTCTCGTCCCAGGAAGAGTAAGTCAGGATGTAAGGAGATCATGAGCCTGAGGGTAGGGGGAGAATTAGGGCAGAACTCTGACAACTGGGTCAGAGCCTGGACTGAATATAAACTATTGGACTAATCATAGATTATTTTGCAGGGAAAGAGCATTTCTAAACATGAGGGTAATGTTTCTCTGTGTTGTAATAAGTTGGATTTGTGGTAGGCTCTCTCAGGATTCCCAATCCATGGGTTTGCTTTCTCTTCTATGAGTTTGGTTGCTCTTTGTTTGTTCTGCCTGCTTCTGTTGAAGTAAAAAAGACACGATTATTTAATTCCCAAATGTTTTCTTTTTCCTGTGGGTTGCTTCCCTAGATCATCATACTTTGTCTTTAGTCCACTTTTCCTCATCTTCAGTAAAGGTGGAAAGAACACAAGGACCACCCTGCACAACATATCTGGAGGAAACAGAAATGATCAAAAGCAATAGCCATCTCCGAACCTTGCCATTCAGATGGTCCTCTGAGATTCCTGCTTAGGGCCCATGGATGGACTTAAGAAGAGTGTAGAACATTATTTTGAGGTGACCAACTCAGAGGGGTCTGTGATTCAACAAATATGAAAAACTACTGTCGTGTCTTTGCAGGAAAGTAGTTGGTTGGAGATAGTTCCTCAAAGGGAGTAACATTGTACAAGCATCTTTAGAGCCCAGTGAGAAGCCTTCAGAGACAGCTGAAGGAGCTGAAGGAGAAAGGGGAATAAGGAAAAGGGAAATGGGTTCAGGGGGTACTGGTGGGAGGGGAGTCCCACCTTCCCTTTTTCTCCACACTCTGTCTAGCAGGTAGTCTTTCTCTGTATTCTCCATGTCTTGATGATTATTGGATCCAGTTACCCTTCAATTAAAATCTGTTGAGTGCCTGTCATTTATCAGGCCCTAAACACTGTACTCTCACACATTTTCTCATGCAATTCCTTTGTTAAACCTGTAGAGCAGAGTGGAGTCAACAGCTCCCTTAGTCAAGGACTGTTAGCCCCATTGCTTTCTATCAGACCCCTTTTCAAAAATGCATTTTATTTTCCCTTTTCATCCTTATCTCTATTCTCATTACCCCTCCTCACAATGTAGTGTGGCAAGGACACTTACTTTCCTGTATTTAACAAATGATCTTTGAGTCCATGCTCTACATGTGTATTTAGATACATCGATCCACTCCACAACCACAGTGCTGACTATGTGTGCATTCTTAATTCCACTAAGAATGTGCTTCAGGATGGTGGTCCCAATTAATCTTCCAAGAGAAGTACATTATAGTTTGTATATTTTGACAGAATTATCAAACTGATCCAGTAAGGGAAATAAAGTAAGGTTCCTTATGGATGAAGAAATTGAGGCTTAGAGATATTAAGCAAATTACCCTAGTTTATGTAGTCACGCACAAGAGCCAGCACTTCTATCCAAAATCTCTCATATAATGTTCAACACTTATACCACTGTAGTACCCAGCACTGCCTCTTCCAGAAATAAAATGAGGCATCTACCTCATTATGTATTTATTATTATTATTATTATTATTATTATTATTATTATTATATTTGAGCCTTGGATATTTGGATGCTTAGTATAACTCTGTAAGCCTAGTACCCCCAAGCACTTACACTAGCACGTATGAGGGTGTCTAATTAGAGTCCTTAGAGTTTCAAAGTGAATTATATGGAATAAAACTATTTTCATTGTTTCATGAGGACTAGCTAACAAGCTCGAGTTTTAGTGGATGTTTTTAGGCTAGACATTTATAAAGACTCATTTTCAAAGTTTTGGGATCGTGGATCAGATTTTAATATTAGGTATTAGGTAGAATATATTAAGTACATATTATTTGCCAGTTACCAAGCAAAGGCATCATTTCACTAACTCCTGGCAACAACCCTATGAAGTATTTGCTTTTACTCCCATTTGACTGTGGTGAAAACTAACACACTGAGAGATGGGCAGATTTGTCCAGTGTCACCCGGCTATAAGGTTTAGTTGTGACTTGAACCTGAACCATCTATTGAAGAGCCTTACTCTTGACTACAAAACTGTGCTGCTTTCCTGTGAGGGAAGATTTAAAATCTCTTGGCCTTGAAATTGATGATAATTTCTTGTCATTTAGGGTGGCTTAGAGCCGTCATGGGAAGTACATGGTTAGTTGGACAAGAATTCCAGAAGGAGAGGACATGAAGTTTAAAGTGTCCCCAGGTATCTTCATATGCCTCCCTGTGTCCCCTGAAGTGAGAACCTCTGCCTTAGGACATCCTACCTAGATTTTAGGGTCTGAGTATGATGCATTCAAAAAAGTAGGGATTCTCTAACTGGGCATGGGTGATTCATTGCTTATAACACAAAGCAGCACGATACTTTCAAATCAAGTATCCTCAAAGGGAAACAATTTTTTTATCACCCTGTGTAGATTATACTTGCCACGAATTATCTGTGGTCAAAGTTTTATTACAGTTGGTTTTCCTTCCACACTTTACATTTTTTCTTTTCTTCCATAGGGAAGATAATGCCATTTACATATTTACATGAACTAAGTTTATAAAGATTGCTCAGCTACGAAGTATGTATGTAAAATCAAGTAGATAAGAATATTTGATATGTGATCATTCAGGTTTCTCTTCTCAGTTTGTACATTTGTTGAACAAATATTTTCTGTGCACCTAACTCACAGTGTAATGGAGGAGACTGGCAGCTGACCTAAAATTTCAATACATTAGGATAAATGGCACATGTGGTTAGCTGGGTGCTAGGAGACCCCTAAGAGCAAGGGTAAGGGAAGCATAAAAGTCAAGGGAGGATTCCTAGGGAAGCAATTTCTGAGCTGGGAATGAAAGAGAAGTGGCGGTTAGCTATGTGAAGAAGACAAGGTGGCATTAGAGGCAAGGGAATGATGTCAGTGTAGAATTTCACAGCTGGATGCAGGAACTGGGCAGCGGATGAGGTTGGAGGAATCAGTACAGGTAGATTACGAAGAAAGGGCATTGTTGAACCACTGGATTTTTGGAAGCCTGGGGGTGGGTGGAGACACATCAATCACATTCATAGTGTAGATATTTCCATGGACTAATTGATCTTCCTTATTGGTCAGATGTGCTTGTTGGTACATCATAGCATTGGAACTGGTGAATGGCAAATAAGAAGGCTAGATGGATTTGTAGACAGAAGTCCAATCAATACCCGAGGGTACCTTCTGATAATCTATAAAAGGAGTTTTCAATTTTGATTTGATGATTCACTCTGTACAAACCTCTGACAACATTTGCTAAAAATTCTCTCAAAACCAAAGCCTGAGTAGGGAAGAGACTGGAGGCTGCATGACATTGTGTTTTCTGTTTTCCAATACTTTTCTGGGGACATTGCTGTGAATTGTTCATCCAAAACTTAATCCACTTGAGGAGAGGCCATTTCAATAGTTGCAGGGAAGGAAGGGAAAAGAAGAACGACATGTGGTGTACATTAATTAAGAAAATATATTTAATATGTTCAGACAGTGATTTGTGGGTGTTAAAAATAACTCTTTGTGAAAAATTAATAGGGAGTTATAGTGAGTATTTTAATACAAGCTCACAGAGCATGGCAGATTCCCAGGCTGTTGAAAACTGACATCACAGACAGTGATGGGTGTTTATAGAGGACAATGTGGCCACTGAGGAGAACCATCTGCAGAAATGAGCTCACCTTCTCTCCTAGAAGCCAGAGGGGGGAGAGACAGAAGGAATTGTTTGGTTGTGAGCTACTGAGATCAGTGACTTATTAGTTTTCTCTCTACCCATCATACTCTCTTAACTGTTGGCAAAAACATGTGAATTTTTTTTAGGTTGTTTTGGGTGAGGTGTAGTGAATGTCAGAATTCACAAAATGGCCTTTATTCTCCCTTCCATTTTCGTGTTTCCTCACCAAACAGTTTGTTTTTTTATTCTTTACTGGTAATTATGAAGACCCTACCCCTTTCTCCCTTTTCATCTCTTCTCACAGAAGCCCCTGTGGGTATAGGTGGGTAAAGCGAAGGGTTGGACTATACATTCTTGCCATCAGTATTACTAAATGAATGATACAGAATGAGGATAAAGGGGGCCATAGTGATGTCCGAAGTTTACTAGCTGATTTGGGGGCTAAGGATTTTAAGACTGGGGACTAATATTTGTATTTTAAATTCAGGTGATATTTAAAATGTGGTTCTATAACTGCAGTGAGATCCTCTCATCTGTGAATTAATGTGTCATAACTCATGTTTAACTACCACGCAAACATCCATGGTGTGAATTGTTACACAATAAATTCAAGCCCTGTTGTGTCTTACAGCTTAATTAGTACATGAAGCTATATGAGTTAGTTGAACCCATGTGAGATTATGTCATACGGTGTGTAAAAAAGGAGAATGTTGGGAAGTATTTTGCACTTTTTCAGGAGAGAATGCAAGATTGACTTTTCTATGATGTCTTTTGGTGTTGGTTTCTATATTTGTGCTCAACAAGTGATGTTGCAATTCTGAGCAAATGTTGGTTAGTTGAACACAATTGTTCAGTATGAATTTATTGTTTACTTAGGCATTATGGAAGGATAGCAGACACCAGAAGAAATACAAAGCAGCATCTTTGAAGCCTGAGCAATGGACTGAGGCAGCCCTAACTCAACTTAGCTTAACTCAGCCTCACCAAACCTGACCCCAGGCTGATCCCAGACTACATGGGCTAGATATAGCTGTCTGATCCTAGAATCTTCTTCAATTCTAGCTAGAATGTTGTATCAGACACTTCGCAGATTTGTTCAGAGATGGCACGCAGGTGTATGCCCACAGAGCATGGGATTCAAGTTAACATACACCTGAACACTCTGGATTTAGTGGCCTTCAGTGTGGGCGACACAGTGGGTGTGGTGTGCATGTCCTGGTTGGTGAGGTGGCCAGCAATCAAGCAGGACTATCCATTGTGTTGTTTTTTTGGTGGCTAGGTAATCTTCTGTGTTGGACAGGCTGTGCTGTGCTTGTGCCCAGATTCTCAATTTGGGCTCTGCATATCTCTACAGCTTTGTCACCATAGGTGAACTCTGGGCTTTCATCAGGGGCTGGAGCCTCATTCTCTCTTTTATTGCTAACACAGCCATCGTGGCCTGTGCCTGGACCTTAGCTTTTGACAACCTCCTTGAGAACCAGATCTCTCAGACCCTGATTGAGAGCATCTCACTTCATGTTCCCCAAGTCCCTGAAGAATATCTAGGCTTCATTGTTGTGGGCCTTACGTTGTTGCTCATTTAATTGCAGACTCTGCCATTTGATAAATCGTTCCTGGCTGCCAAAGCGATTGTATTGACGAAACTTTTAGTTCTTGATTTGTCATCATCTCTGGCTTCATTAAGGGGGACCTTCACAACTGGAAGATCACACAAGATGACTATGTAAAAGCTAGACTCAATGACCCTACTTTGGGCCCTCTGGGCTTTGGAGGATTTGTGCAATTTGGCTTTGAGGAGATTCTCTGTGGAACAGTTACCTGTTTCTATGCATTTGTAGGTTTCAGCATTGTTCTTACAACAGTCAAGAAAGAGTAGAATTCCCAGTGTTTCATCCCCATGCTCATTATGATTTCACTGTTCATCTGCTTTGTGCTGTATTTTGGTGTCTCCTCAGCACTTACAGTTATGCCTTAATTGTAGTGCCTTGCTACAAGCTTCAATGTGGGAGCATCTTATCTGAGGCATTTCTCCTTATTGCCTGGGTCCCTACCTACTACATTGTAGCTTTGGATTTTTCTGTAGTATTTCTGACAGCCTTTTGAGCTTTATGTTCCCATTCATCAGATGATAAACCTGATGGCAAAGGATGGCCTCCTGTCCCCTGTCCTTCCCAGGGTCCATACTGGCTCATACTTCCACATCATGGCTTCTGTGATATTTAGTATTATCGCAGCAAACATGGCATTCTTCTTGAGACACACTGATCTTGAGGGCCTCAGGTCACGTGAATCTCTGCTAGCTTACTGCCTGATTGCTCTTTGTGTTCTCATCCTCTGATATCAGCCTGAGATGCAGAATGAAGGAAATGAAGCAGTGGCTCAGCAGAATAATGGACCTGCAACAGAGAAGCTGACTCTACAAGGGACTATTTATTCCGGTTAGCTCCACCCCCACTCCACTCCTTGGCTGGGTTGTCTATGTTTGCGCCTCACTGCTTGTTCTGCTGATCACTCTTCTTTGCCTGGTACTGACCCAGTGGCCACTTCTGCTTTCTGGAGATCCAATGTGGATTTCAGTCGTTATGGTGCTCCTGGTGCTCATCACTGGGATCACTGGGGTCATCTGGAGACAGCCACAGAGCTCCAGTCCCCTTCCCTTTAAGGTCCCTGCTCTGACTCTCCTCTCACTACTGAGCATCTTTGTGAATGTTTCTCTTATGATGCAAGTGACAGATGGCACCTGGGCCCGATTTGGTTTCTGGATGCTGATTGGGTTTGTTAGATACTTCAGCTATGGGATCCAACACAGCCTGGTCTTTAAACCCCATCTAAGTTAAGACCAAAACTGTAGATCTTGAACTCAGCAGTGCCAATACATATTCTTTTCCATATCACCACACCTGAATGCAGTCTGGTCCCTTTGCATAATAATGGAGAGTACTTTTGAGCACATAGAAAGTTAGGTCTCCCGTGGGTTGTTGTTGTGGGGGAACACTAATAGAACTCTGTATTATTGTGGGATGAAGGATGTGGCTTTGCTCTTCCTCCTTTATTTCTTACTTGCGTATTTGTTAATTGTGTCTATAGCTGTTTACTGGCTTTAAAAAAATTATTATGAAATGCTGATGCATAGGAGCACATGTACCCCAATGTTCATAGCAGCACTCTCCACAATAGCTAAAACATGGAAAGAGCCTAAGTGTCCATCAACAGATGAATGGATCAAGAAGATGTGGTTTATCTATACCATAGAATACTACATGGCAATGAGAAACAATGAAATCTGGCCATGTGTAGCAACATGGATGGACCTTGAGGGTGTTATGCTGAGCGAAATAAGTCAGGCAGAGAAGGACAAATATCATATGTTTGCACGTATAGGAGGATTAGGAGGAACTTGACGGAGGAACAAGGGGGAGAAGAAGGGCGGAAATGGTGGGGGAAAGGGAGAGAAGCAAACCATGAGAGACTCTTGAATGCTGACAAAAACTGAGGACTGATGGATGTGGGGGGAGGGGGGGATGGGCATGGAGGAGGACACTTGTGGGGATGAGCACTGAGTGTTATGTGGAAACTAATTTGACAATAAACTATTAAAAAAATTATTATGAAAAAACCTAGGGGTGCTTCTATGTCTTAGTCAGTTAAACATCTGGTTTTGGTTCAGGTCATAATCTCACAGTCTGTGAATTCCAGCCCCACATCAAGTCTGTGCTGACAGTTTAGAATCTGTAGCTTGCTTCAGATTCTGTATCTCCCTCTCTCTCTGCCCCTCCCTACTTGTGTGCTCTCTCTCTCACCCACACACACACAAAAGTAATTAAACATTAAAAAGTTAACAAAATAAATTTATTTTTATTTTATTTGGTTAAATATTCAGTAGCTGGGGGAAGGGCACCTGGTTGGCTCAGTCAGTAGAGTATGCAACTCTTGATCTCGCAGTGGCGAGTTTAAGCTCCACATTAGGTATAGGGATTACTTTAAAACTTATCCAGTAGTAGAATTACTGTATTATATGGTATGTATTTTGATTTTTTGAGGAACCTCATACTGATTTTCATAGTAGCTGCACCTATTTACATTCCCACCAACAAAGTGTGAGGGTTCCTTTTTCTCCATTTCCTCATCAACACTTGTTATTTTGTATTTTTTATCTTATCCATTCTTATAGGTGTAAAGTTATGTCTCATTGTACTTTTAATTTACATCTTCCTGATGATTATGATGCTAGCATCTTATCTTATGCCTTTGGCCATGTATTTCTTCTTTGGAAAAATTCAATTTGTATCATATTCTGAAATTTCTTTTTAATTTGAATTTCTTTTTTTTTAATAGTTTATTGTCAAATTAGTTTCCACATAACACTCAGTGCTCATCCCCACAAGTGTCCTCCTCCATGTCCGTCCCCCCCTCCCCCCACATCCATCAGTCCTCAGTTTTTGTCAGCATTCAAGAGTCTCTCATGGTTTGCTTCTCTCCCTTTCCCCCACTATTTCTGCCCTTCTTCTCCCCCTTGTTCCTCCGTCAAGTTCCTCCTAATCCTCCTATACGTGCAAGCATATGATATTTGTCCTTCTCTGCCTGACTTATTTCGCTCTAAAACATGGAAAGAGCCTAATTTGAATTTCTTAATTAGATTACTTGTGTGGGCTTTTTTTTTGGTGTTGAACAGTATATTTGTGAATTTTTGGTAAACCTTTTTTTATATATATCACTTGGAAACATCTTCTCCATTTCAGTAGGTTGCTTTTTGTTTTGTTGATGGTTTCCATTTCTGTTGCAAAAGCTTTTTGGTTACATGGATTTGAAAAGATATATGCGCCCCTGTGTTTATTGCAGTATTATATACAAAAGCCAGGAAATGAAAGCAACCAAAGTATCCAAGTATCCATGGATATATGAATGGATCAAGAAGATGTGACACACACACACACACACACACACAGGAATATTACTCAGCCACTAAAAGGAATGGAATCTTGCCATTTGTAACAACATGGATGGACCTATGGAGTACAATACTAAATTAAATAAGTCAATCAGAGAAACAAATACCTTCTGTTTTCACTTTTATGTGGAATCTAAGA
Organism: Crocuta crocuta; assembly: GCF_008692635.1. Taxonomy (NCBI): domain Eukaryota; kingdom Metazoa; phylum Chordata; class Mammalia; order Carnivora; family Hyaenidae; genus Crocuta; species Crocuta crocuta. The sequence goes on along the minus strand of NW_027531510.1, from coordinate 32,741 downwards.
AATAAAACAAACAAAAAATCCACCTCAGACTCCTGAATACAGGGAAAAAAACGGGTGGTTGCCAAAGGGTAAGTAAACAGGGGAATAGGTGAAACAGATAAAGGGAGTTAAGAGCATACTTGAGAAGCACTAAGAAAGGTGTGGAATTGTTGAATCATTATATAGCAGAACTGGAGTAATATAATAGCCATGTGTATTAGAAACAGGGGTGCCTGTGTTGCTCAGTCAGTTGAGCTTCTGACTTTGGCTCAGGTCATGATCTCATGGCTCGTGGGTGCAAGCCCTGCATGGGGCTCTGTGCTGACACCTCAGAGCCTCGAGCCTGTCTTCGGATTCTGTGTCTCCCTCTTTCTCTGCCCCTGCCCTGGTCACGCTGTCTCTCTCTTTCTCTCTCTCAAATAAATAAAACATTTAAAATTTTTTTAGAAATAAAAGACCTAGAAACAAACTAAATAAAAAAGATGAAATATGGCCTCTGCCCCTAAGGAGGTTACATTTTAATGCAAGAGGTATAGCATAGCTGTAACACAAAGTAGACAGTGTTGTCATAAGTAACATACAAATAAAATGTCTTAGGAATTCAGAGTGGAACATCATCACATGTGGCTGGCACACTGGTGGGGATTGAGTGGTAAAATCAGAGAAGACTTTGTAGAGAAATGGCATTTGAGTTGTATCTTTGCAGGGACAGATAGATTTTTGCCACACATGGGAGGCCGGAAGAGACTACAGACAGAGAGAGCAACCGGGGAAAAGGCATAGGAAACCAAGCAGTGTAGAGAGCACACTGAGCAGGCTGTGGAGCCTGAGCCTTGACTGGGGGT
>NW_027531510.1:5002-31680 GCF_008692635.1 Crocuta crocuta | reverse complement strand
TCACTATGCACAGGTGTATTGGTGCCAGAGCGTTCTTCTGAGCACAGAGCTCTTTGGCGTTGAACCCACTACCTATGCTGAAAGTCCTAGGGATTTGTTTTTCTACTTGGTGATACCTGCATTCTTGGACTTGAAAGTTTCTCTACTCTTGTCTGCTTTGGTCCACCAGCTCAGAAAATGCACAGCTAAGAGCCAAGTTTCCAGAGTTCTGGTCTAGCAATGTGACCTTGAGCAAGAGACTCAGTCCATTCAATGATCTGCTTATTTATCTGTAACTTGAGAGGACTGAACTGATCACTTTAAAAAAATCATTTTTTAAAAATCATAGCTGATCATTTACTTAAAAAATTCTAGGATTTCCTCTGGTTTTTCTGTCCTGTTACTCTTTCAACTAGTCCTCTCCAAGGTACACAGTCTGAATCTGCATCCTGCCCATTTTCACTATAACCCATTGTTGGAGCTGTAGAGGTACAATGAAAAACACCCCATTTACCCCTCTTTGTTTGAAACCAATTAATAATTGAGACACGGAGAGACATGTTTAAACTCTCAGCTTTAGCTCTGCAGCCTAATTTGGGTTGCTAACCCCACATCACCAAATTATACAGACTTAGTTCTCATCCCAAGCAGCGTTGTGCACCACCTGACTCCTATCACAGGAGAGTCTGCTTTTATTAGATTTGTTCTTGTTTAAACAAAGGAGTTGTGTTTTGGGAAACTTAGCACTAGATAAAAAAAGAAAATTAAAAAAAAAAAGCTGAAAGAGTCTGATCTGGGCATGCCCAGTGCTGTCTGTCTCATTAACTCACTGATCAAAGCCATGGTGAGGGAGGCAGTGGTAGAGTGAGGCCAGGAATAGTTCTCAGCTCAGTGGTGTTCAGCCTTCAGCAGGTGTCACCATACCTGGAGGGCTTGTGAAAACAAAGATTGGTGGGCCTCACCCCTAGCATTTGGAGTTCAGTAGGTCTGAGTGGGGCCAAGAACTTGTACTTCTAACAAATTCCCAAAAGATGCTGATGCTGACTTCTAGGGATCACTCGTTGAAAACCAAAGCTCCAGCGGAAGCTCCTCCACATGTAAAGATGAAGTGAGGAAAGCAAAGGTACACTTTGAACACTTACCTTCATTAAACCTAACATTTAGATTAAAATACCATCTTTAATGCTCTCACGGTGAGGAAATCAGAGTGAATCATTTCACAGTGCATATGTGTATCATATCACCACAATGTAAGGTTAAATATCGTACAATTTTATATGTCAGTTATACCTCAGTAAAGCTGGATNTCAGTTTCTTGATTTCTCTTTCTGTTGCTTTATTGTTAGTGTATAAAAATGCAGCCGATTTCAGTACGTTGATTTTGTATCTTGCAACTTTGCTGAATTCATGGATCAGTTCTAGTAGGCTTCTGGTGGACTCTACTGTGTTTTCTATGTAAAGTATCATGTCGTCTGCAAAAAGTGAAAGTTTGACTTTTTCTTTGCCAATTCTGATGCCTTTTGTTTCCTTTTGTTGTCTGACGACTGATGGTAGGACTTCCAGCACTATGTTAAACAACAGTGGTGAGAGTGGATATCCCTGTCATGTTCCTGATCTCAGGGGGAAAATTCTCAGTTTTTCCCCATTGAGGATGTTGTTAGCTGAGGGCTTCTCATAGATGGCTTTTATGATGTTTAAATAAGTTCCTTCTATCCAGACTTTCTTGATGGTCTTTATTAATAAGGCGTGCTGTATTTTGTCAAATACTTTTTANTTATTGTCTTTACTTTAAAGTCCAGTTTGTCTGATATAAGTATAGCTACTCCAGCTGTCTTTTGACTTCCAGTAGCATGGTAGATATTTCTCCATCTGCTTACTTTCAATCTGAATGTGGCCTCCAGTCTAAAATGAGATTTTTGTAGACAGCAAATAGACTCATTTTTTCATCCATTCTGCTACCCTATGTCTTTTGATTGGGGCATTTAGCCCATTACATTAAATGTTATTATAGAAAGGTATGGGTTTAGGGTCATTGTATCCTTTGTGGGATTCATTCTTGTGGTGATGTCTCTTGTATCTTTCGTTCCTTGCAACATTTCCCTCAGAGAGTCCACCTCAGGATTTCTTGTAGAGCTGGTTTAGTGGTGACAACTTCTTTCAATTTTTGTTTATTTGGAAAGACTTTGATCTCCCCTTCCGTTCTAAATGACAGGCTTGCTGGATAGAGGATTCTTGGCTGCATTTTTTTTCTGTTCATCACATTGAAGATCTCCTGCCATTCCTTTCTGGACTGCCAAGTTTCAGTAGATAAGTCTGTCACCACTCTGACAGGTTTCCCTTTGTATGTGAGGGCCCTTTTCTCCCTACCTGCTTTCAAAATTGTCTCTTTGTCTTTATATTTTGCCTGTTTCACTATGATATGTCATGCAGAAGATCGATTCATGTTACGTTTGAGGGGAGTTCTCTGTGCCTCCTGAATTTCAACATCTACTTCCCTCCCCAGGTTGGGGAAGTTCCCTGCTATAATTTGTTCTAGGACTCCTTCAGCACCTTTCCCTCTCTCTTCCTCTTCTGGGATTCCTATGATATGGATATTGTTCCGTTTGATTGTATCACTGAGCTCTCGAACTCTCCTTTCATGTTCCTGGATCAGTTTGTCTCTCTTGTTCTCAGTTTCTTCTTTTTCTATAATAGTGTCTTCTAAATCACTTATTCTCCTTTCTGCCTCTTCAGTCTGTGCATTGGATGCCTCCAGTTTATTATGTATCTCATTTGTCACATTTTAAAATTCATCATAACTATTTTTAAGCTCCATAATGTTTGTAGCCATAGTTTCTCTGATGTCCTCCATGCTTTTTCAAGCCCTGCGATTAATTTTATGATTATTGTTCTAAATTCCTGTTCAGTTATGTTGCTTATATCTGTTTTGAGCAGTTCTTTAGCTGTCAGTTCTTCCTGGAATTTCTTTGGAGGAGAGTTTTTCTGTTTCATCATTTTGGTTAGCTTTCTATCTCTTGTTAATTTTTAAAGCTTGTCATACACTCTGCCTCTGTGCGTTCTGCTATATTGGAGAGGACTCTTTGTTCAGGGCCTGTCTGTTCAGGAAGTGTTCTTTGAATGGTATCTCTTGGTTTCTCTTGCTGAATGTTTGGTTATTTTGTTTCCCTACTCATAGTGGTATTTGGGACTCTCCACCATGTGTAGTTTGGCTTCTGACTTGAGGAAGCCCTGGAAAAAGAAAACAGACAACCAGCGAGGGAACAAAGGTACACAAACACACAGACAAAACCAATAAAACCCAGGCTCATGTAAAAACAACTACAGCAAAACAGCTCTCTGGAGGGGATGGGCGTGGTTTGGTGTAGGCAGGTCTTGCCTCCCCTGTGTCCTTCTCTCTGAGGCCTTGCCTTGGTGGTTGTGGTGAGAAGAATGGGGTAGCCCCAGTCCCTTATCAACCTAGTGTTACAAATCACTTCTTTGTGTCCAATCTCACCATGCTGAGGAGGTAGCCAAGGTGGGCTGAGTTCTATGCCCCACACCCCGCCTCGTTTCCAGGTCCCAGTCCACGGGCTTTGTTTATACCACTCTAAACAGTCCTGCAGGTAACTGCTTCCCTGCTGTCAGGGGTTGAGTAGGGGGTGGGGGAAGTGTTGCAGCCTCAAATCTGCCGGGGTCAAGCAGCGATACAACCTGAGTGCATGCGGGAACCTAGCAACTTCAGGTCCGCAGAGTCTGTGCCTAGGCCGAGCACCTTCAGCGTTGTCCCCGCATCACTGGTCGCTGCTGCTAAGGATGGTGCTGGGAGCTCTGCAGTGCAGATTTTTCTGGCACCTTCTGAGACCAGGGCACCTAGTTCAAAGTCAGCACCACAGCCAGAACTAAAAAACACTCTCTTTCCAAGCTGAGGGTTTTTCTCTTGTCCAGGGATGGTTCTATGAGCAATCTCAGTTTCTCTTTCCTTTCCCCTGGATTCGGGGCAGCTCACCACAGCTTGCAGGTTAATCACTCATCGCAGCTGCACGCAAGCCAGGTTCCTTCCCCTCCCTCCGTTTCTCTGGGTCCAGTTCTGCTTTTATCTTCCCCAGTTCACACTCATGCACTTATGAGGTTTTCTTCCCAGTGTATTCTGTCTCTTTCTCTTCCCAAACTCCTGTGGCTCAGTGTCCTATGACTTCAGGCCTTCTTTGTTTGCGAGATGGGGGCGAGCGAAATGCACGGAGCTCCCTACTTCTTCACTATCTTTGGAATATTCCTTGCCCAATAAAGTTTTTAAATGTTTTATTTATTTCTGAGAGAGAGAGAGACAGCATGAGCAGGAGAGGGTCAGAGAGAGAGGGAGACACAGAATCCAAAACATGCTCTAGGCTCCGAGCTAGCTGTCAGCACAGATCCCGATGCTGGGCTGGAACCCACAAACCGTGAGATCATTACCTGAGCAGAAGTCAAAGGCTTAACCGACTGAGCCACCCAGGCGCCCCTATTGACCAATAAATTAATGCCCTTTGTGTTTTACAGCTTTATTAGTACCTGAAGCTACATGACTTTGATGAACCAAAATGTGATTATGTTATGTATTATGTAAAAAAGGAGAATGTTGGGAGATATTTGGCACTTTTTCTGGGTGGAAAGCAGGGTTGGCTTTTCTATGATGTCTTTTTGTGTCAGTTTCTGTGATATATGGGCTATAACAGGTGGCATGTGACTTCTGAGCTTTGGTTTCTTAGTTAAACACCATTGTTTACTAACTATGTATTGTTTACCATGTTTTAGGCATTCCGGAGGGACAGCACTTAACTGAAGAAATCTGAAGCAGCATCACTGAAGTCTGAGCAACCAATCGCAACATCCCCAACCCAGCTTAACTCAGCACCACAGAACCTACCTGAGACTTAAGGCTCCCTTCACTTGCTGCAGCTATCTGATCCTAGAAACTATTTCCATTCTAGCTAGAATGTTTTGTCAAGCACTTCGCAGATTTGGTCAAAAGCTGGTACGCAGATGTACACTGGAACAACCTGTGGCTGAGACTGCCAGAAGCCTGACCACACTGGATTTAGTGGTCCTGGGTGTGAACTACACAGTGGATATAAGTGTATATATCCTGTTTGGCGAGGTGGCTAGAAATAAAGCAGGCCCATCCATTGTGATCTGCTTTTTGGTGGCTTGTCTAACTTCAGCATTGGCTGGGCTGAGCTATGCAGAGATTAGTACCCGAGTTCCACATTCTGGTTCTTCATATCGCTACAGCTATGTTACCGTAGGTGAACTCGGGGCTTTCATAACTGGTTGGAACCTCATCCTCGTAAATGTTGCCTATGTAAGCATTCTGATACAAGTCTGGATCTTCGTTTTTGACAGTTTTCTTGGAAACCAGATCTCTCAGATACTGTATGACAGCATCTCACAAAATGTTTCCCGTATGTTTGTAGAAATCCTAGGCTTCTTTGTTGTATGCCTTGTGTTGTTTTTCATGGCATTGCTGACTCGGAACATTAGGCAGATTCCCCTGGTTACCAAAGTGTTCACGTTGGTGAAAATTTTGGTTCCCAGCTTGGTCATCATCTCTGGCTTCATTAAGGGAGACCTGCACAACTGGAGGCTCACAGAAGAGGACTACATAAAGGCTGGACTCAATGACACCTCTACGTTGGGTCTTCTGGGGTCTGGAGGATTTGTGCCTTTTGGCTTCAAAGGGATTCTCCATGGAGCAGCCACCTGTATCTATGCATTTGTGGGTTTCACCATTATTATTACTAGAGTTGAAGAAGCCCAGAATCCGCAGCGTTCCATCCCAATGGGCATAATAATTACACCGTTCATATGCTTTTTCTTATATTTTGGTGTCTCTGCAGCACTTACTCTTATGGTGCCTTACTACCAGCTTCAACCTGGGAACACCTTGCCTGAGGTATTTCTCCATATTGGCTGGGTCCCTGCCTACTATGTTGTAGCTTTTGGATTGCTGTGTATTAGTTTTGAATACATCGTTTACTTTATGCTCCCCATAAAACGGGTGATAAATGCAATGGTACGTGATGGCCTCTTGTTCCCTGTTCTTGCCAGGATAGAAACTAGCACATATGCTCCTATCATGGCCACTGTGATCTTTAGCATTATTGCAACAATCATAGCATTCTTCTTTGGAGTCACTGATTTTCTGGGCTTCCTATCAGTTGATATCCTGATAATTTTTTTCCTGATGACTTTTGGTGTTCTCATTGTCAGGTATCAACCTGAGATGCAGAATGGGGGAAATGAAGTAGAGGTGAAGGAGAATAGAGAAGCTGCAGCAGAGAAGCTAACTCTTCAGGGACTACTTTTTCCACTCTGTTCCACCCCCACTCTGCTCTCTGGCAGGGTTGTCTATGTTTGCTCCTCACTGCTTGTTCTGCTGCTCATCCTTCTGTGCCTGGTGCTGGTGCAGTCACCAGTTCTGCTTTCTGGGGACCCAGTGTGGATTTCCGTGGTTGTGCTGCTCCTGGTGTTCATCACTGGGCTCACTGGGGTCATCTGGAGACAGCCACAGAGCTCCAGTCCCCTTCCCTTTAAGGTTCCTGCTCTGCCTCTCCTCCCACTACTGAGCATCTTTGTGAATGTTTACCTTATGATGCAGATGACAGCTCTCACCTGGGCCCTGTTTGGTGTCTGGATGCTGATTGGGTTTGCTATCTACTTCAGCTATGGGATTCAGCACAGTCTGGTCACTAACCCCACCTAAGTTAAGACCAAAACTGTAGATCTTAAACTTGGCAGTGCCAGTACACATTTGGTTGACATAATCACACCAGAATGCAGTCTGGTCTTCCTGTACAATAATGCAGAGTACTCTTGAGTGCATGGAAAACTAGGCCACACATGGGATATTAATGGAGGAACACTAACAGTGCTTTGTCTTTACCGTGTAGGAAAGAATATGTCATTCCTTTTTCTCCTTTTTAAAATTTTGTCTACATTTTAATTGTGTCTGTAACTGCTTACTGGCTTCAAAATTTTTCTTATTAAAAGAGCTAGGAAATTGGCACCTGGGTGGCTCAGTCAGTTGAATGTCTGACTCTTGATTTCAGCTCAAGTCATGATCTCACAGTTCAAGTCTGACGTCAGGCTCTGCACTGACAACACAGAGTCTGCTTAGGATTCTCCTTATCTCTCTGTCTGCCCCTTCCTCACTTGTGCAGTCTCTTTCAGAATAAATAACTAAAAAACTTTTTAAAAAGAGCTAGAAAAAATTTTGTTTTCTTTCAGTTAATATCCAGTAGTGAAATGCTGGCTCATATAGTAGTTCTATTTTTAATTTTTTGAAGAACTTCCATAGTGATTTCCATAGTGGCTGCACCAATTTCCATTCCGTCCCACTAAACATGAGGATTCCTTTTTCCTTACATTCTCACCAGTACTTATTTCTTGCCTTTTAATTTTAGGCATTATGATAAGTGTAAAGTGATACCTCATTATTTTCTAATTTACATTTCCCTGATGATTAGTGATGCTAAGCATCTTTTCATGTGTCTGTCGCCCATCTGGTATGTCTTCTTTGGAGAAATGTTGATTCAGGTCCTCTGCCCGTTTTGTAGTGGTTTATTCATTTTTTTGGAATGATTTATGTAAGGTCTTTATTTGTTTTTCATATTAATCCCTTATTAGGTATATCATTTGCAATATCTTCTCCCATTAGGTAGTTTACCTTTTTGTTTTCTTGATGGTTTCCTTTGCTGTGGAAAAGTTTTATTTACTTCATTGTTAGTGTATAAAAATGCAACCAATTTCTGTACGTTGATTTTGTATCCTGCAACTTTGCTGAATTTATGGATCAGTACTCCTAATCAAAGATATAAGAGATGTGTATGATAAAAACTATAGAAAACTTATGAAGGAAATTGAAGAAGACACAAAGAAATGGAAAAACATTCCATGCTCATGGATTGGAAGAATAAATATAATTAAAATGTCAGTACTACCCAAAACAACCTACACATTCAATGCAATCAAAATTGCACAAGCATTCTTCTCAAAACTAGAACAAACTATCCTAAAATTTGTATGGAACCACAAAAGACCACGAATAGCCAAAGTAATATTGGAGAAGAACACCAAAACACGAGGCATCACCATCCCAGGCTTTAGCCTCTATAAAGCTATAGAGATGACTATAAAGCTGTCATCATCAAGACAGTATGGTATTGGCACAAAAACAGACACATAGACCAATGAAATAGAATAGAGAACTCAGAATTGGACCCAAAAGTATACAGTCAACTAATCTTTGACAAAGAAGGAAAGAGAATCCAATGGAAAAAAGACAGCGTCTTTAACAGATGGTGCTGGGAGAACTGGATAGCAACATGCAGAAGAATGAAACTAGATCATTTTCTCACACCATACACAAAAATAAACTCAAAATGGATAAAGGACATTAACGTGAGACAGGAAACCATCAAAACCCCAGAGGAGAAAGCAGGAAACAACCTCCTTGACCTCCACCGCAGCCATTTCTTACTTGACACATCCCTAAAGGCAAGGGGATCAAGAGCAAAAATGAACTCTTAGGACCTCATCAAGATTAAAAGCTTCTGCACAGCAAAGGAAACAATCCATAAAACGAATAGGCAACTGACTGAATGGGAAAAGATAGTTGCAAATGACATATCAGATAAAGGGTTAGTATCCAAAATCTATAAGGAACTCTCCAAACTTCACTCCCAAAAAACAAACAACCCAGTGAAGAAATGGGCAGAAGATCTGAACAGACACTTCTCCAAAGAGGACATCCAGATGGCCAACAGACACTTGAAACGATGCTCAGTGTGCCTCCTCATTAGGGAAATCAAATCAAAACCACACTGAGATACCACCTCACGCCAGTCAGAGTGGCTAAAATGAGCAAATCAGAGGACTCCAGATGCTGGCAAGAATGTGGAGAAACAGGCACCCTCCTACACTGTTGGTGGGAATGTAAACTGGTACAGCCCCTCTGGAAAAGAGTGTGGAGGTTCCTCAAAAAATTAACAATAGAACTCCCCTATGACCCAGCGATAGCACTGCTAGGATTTTACCCAAGGGATACAGAAATGCTGATGCATAGGAGCACATGTACCCCAATTTTCATAGCAGCACTCTCAACAATAACCGAAACATGGAAAAAGCCTAAGTGTCCTCAACGGACGAATGGATCAAGAAGATGTGGTTTATCTATACCATGGAATACTACATGGCAATGAGAAACAATGAAATCTGGCCATGTGTAGCAACATGGATGGACCTTGAGGGTGTTATGCTGAGCGAAATAACTCAGGCAGAGGACAGCTATCATATGTTTGCACGTTTAGGAGGATTAGGAGGAACTTAACGGAGGACCATGGGGGAGAAGAAGGAGAAAAATAGTGGGGGAGCGGGAAGGAGGCAAACCATGAGAGACTCTTGAATGCTTAACAAACCAAGGGCTGATGGGGGTGGGAGGGAAGGGGAAGGGGGGTGATGGGCATGGAGGAGGGAACTTGTGGGAATGAGCACTGGGTGTTATATAGAAACCAACTTGACAATAAACTGTTTTAAAAAGTAAAATAAAACAAACAACAAAAAAAGAAAAAGGAAAAGAAACAAGTGGGGAAAAAAAAAAGAAAAAGAAACAAGTGGGGAAAAAAGCACCTTAGATTCTTTTTATTTTTTTATTTTAGAGAGAGTGCAAGTGCCAGTGAGGAAGAGAGAAAGAGAATCTTTTTTAATAAATGTTTACTTATTTGTTAAAGAGTGAGAGCAAGAGAGAGAGAGAGAACATGAGTGGCAGAGGGGAAGAGAGAAAGGGAGAGAGAGAATCTCAAGCACCCTCCACACTCAGCATGTAGCCCCATACCGGGCTAGATCCCCGGCTGCTAGGTCATGATTGAAGCCAAAATCAAAAGTTGGATGCTCAAACTACTGAGCTACCCAGGTGCCCCAACTACCATAGATTCTTAAATACAAGGAACAAACTGTTGGTTGTCAAAGAGGAGATGGGTAGTGGATAGGTGAAATAGATAAAGGGAATTAAGAACACATTTATCTTCATAAGCCTTGGAATATGTATAGGATTGTTGAGTCATTATATTGTTTATGTGAGAAAAATATAACAACACTGTATGTTAATTTTACTTCAATAAAAAATAAAATAAAATAAGACCAAAAAATATGAAATATTATCACTGCCTTTAAGGAGCTTATATTCTAACAAGGGGTAAAGCATAGCTGTAACACAAAGTAAAAAGTATTGTCATAAGTAATAGGCAAAAAATATGTCATGGGAATTCAGAGCAGAGGATGATCATTTATGGGTGACATAGTAGTGAGAGTTGATTGATGAAATCAGAGAAAATTTTGTAGAGGCATGCCATTTGAGTTGTCTCTCTCCAAACGCAAAGAAGATTTTCTACACATGGGAAGCAGAGAGAGATTCTAGGCAGAGAGAGTAACACTAGTAAAAGCACAGGAAAACGAAGCAGTGTTCAGTACACACTGGGCAGGTAGCTTGAGCTTTGCCTGTGTGAGGATGGATTGAAAACAGAGGATTTCCTCTGACCATAAAGCACTATGCTCTTGAACTCACTGCCCATGCTGAAAATCCCTGGGGTTGGTTCTTTTACTTGGCCATATCTGCATTCTTGGTCTTAAAGACTTCTCTACTATTGTCTGCTTTGGTCCATCTGCTCAGAAACTGCACAGCTGAGAAAGTGTCCTGGGTTCTGGTCTTGTTTCCACCACTAACTAGCAATGTGATCTTGAGCGAGCCCCTCCTTTCCTTTAATATTCTGCTTATTTATCTGTAAAACAACACGTCATAACTGATCATTTCTAAAGTTCCATTTTCTTAAACAATTCTCAGATTTCCTCTGCTTCTTCTGTCCTGTTCTCTCTACTAGGTCTCTCTACTGCATGCGATCCTGACCACTTTTCACTACAGTCCATTATTACAGCTATAGAGGTCCAAGAAAAAAAAATAAAACTTACCCCCTCCTATGTTTGGAACCAATTGATAATCAAGACATAGACAAACCATCAGTTTTAGGTCTGTAGCCTAATTGGCATGCTAGCCCTGCATCCTTCAGACAGAATGACATACTCTTTGTCACAAGTAATGCTGAGCAACCCCTGCCTCTCAATGTAGAGGGAGAGCTTACATTTATTAGATTTTCTTGTGTATGAGCAAGTTGGGAAATATGTGTCCTATGAGCAAGTTGGTTCTGCATAAAAAAAGAAGCAAATAAAATAGTGGAAAGGGTTGAGCTGAGCATGCTCACTGCTATCTCTTTAACTGATCAAAGTCACAGTGAGAGACAATGTGGAGAGAGGTCAAGAATATTACTGTGCTCAGTAGTGCTCAAACTTTAACAAGTGTCCCCTCACCTGGTGGCCTCACGAAAACACAGATAGCTAAGCCTTGCTTTCAGTGTTTGGAATTCAAGAGTCCTGGTTGGGGCTCAGAACTTGTGCTTCTAACAAGTTCTAGGTGATGTTGATGCTGCTGCTCCAAGGACCACACTTTGAAAAACAAAGCTCCCACTAAAGCCCTTCCGTATGTAAAGATGAAATGAAGGAAACAAAGGCACCCTTTGAACACTTACCTTCATTTAATGAAAAATTTACATTAATATACCATTATTATTCCTTTCACAGTGGGGAAATCATAAGGAATCATTTCACAATGTAAATGTATATCAAATCATCGCAATTTACACGTTAAATATCTTACAATTTTATATGTTAATTAAACCTCAATAAAGCTGAAATAAAAAAAAATACCACAGTTATTGTGTGACTTTGTTTTCTTTATTTTCTTTCTAGGAAATAAATCTTTGGTAAGGAGTGTATCTTATCATTGCCCTAAGCATCCACCTAGAGGACAGGAACATAAGGAGCATTTAATAATTCATGTTAAAATGAAGCAACAGAAAGAGAAATGAAGAAACTGATCCCATTTACAATTGCACCAAGAACCATAAAGTACCTACAAATGAACCTAACCAAAGATGTAAAAACTGCATGCTGAAAACAATAGAAAGCTTATGAAAGAAATTAAAGAAGACACAAAGAAATGGAATAACATTCCATGCTCATGGATTGGAAGAATAAATATAGTTAAAATGTCAGTACTACCCAAAACAATCTACACATTCAATGCAATCTGAATCAAAATTGCACCAGCATTCTTCTCATAACTAGAGCAAACTATCCTAAAATTTGTATGGAACCACAAAAGACCCCGAATAGCCAAAGTAATATTGAAGGAGAAAACCGAAACGGGAGGCATTACAATCCTAGACTCTAGCCTCTACTACAAAGCTGTAATCATCAAGACAGTATGGTATGGCACAAAAACAGACGCATAGACCAATGGAATAGGATAGAGAAGTCAGAATTGGACCCACAAATGTATGGCCAATTAATATTTTTTTAATGTTTTCTTTCTTTCTTTTTTTTAAACTTTTTCCCCCTAATGTTTATTTATTTATTTTATTTATTTTTTTTTGTGGTGATGGGCATATTCTTTTTTTTTTATTTATTTTATTTTTTTTACAAATAGTTTATTGTCAAATTAGTTTCCACATAACACTCAGTGCTCATCCCCACAAGTGCCCTCCTCCATGCCCATCTCCCCTCCCCCCACATCCATCAGTCCTCAGTTTTTGTCAGCATTCAAGAGTCTCTCATGGTTTTATTTATTTCTAAGAGAGAGAGAGAGAGGCAACATGAGCAGGGGAGGGTCAAAGAGAGAGGGAGACACAGAATCAGAAGCAGGCTCCAGGCTCTGAGTTAACTGTCAGCACAGAGCCCGACACGGGGCTCGAACCCACGGACCACGAGATCATGACTTGAGCTGAAGTCGGAAGCTTAACCCACTGAGCCACCCAGGCGCCCCTGGCCAACTAATATTTGACAAAGCAGGGAAGAGTATCCAATGGAAAAAAGACAGCTTCTTTAACAGATGGTGCTGGGAGAACAGGACAGCAACATGCAGAAGAATGAAACTACATCACTTTCTTACACCATCCACAAAAATAAAATAAAAATGGATGAAGGACCTGAATGTGAGACAGGAAACCATCAAAACTGTAGAGGAGAAATCAAGAAACAACCCTCAATTGCAGCAATTTCTTATTCAACACACTCCAAAGCAAGGGAATTAAAAGCAAAAATGAACTACTGGGACCTCGTCAAGATAAAAAGTGTCTACATTGCAAAGGAAACAATCAATAAAGTAATAGGCAACTGATGGAATGGGAAAAAGATAGTTGCAAATGACATATCGGATAAAGGGCTAGTATCCAAAATCAATAAAGAACTCACCAAACTCCACACTTGAAAAACAAATAATCCAGTGAAGAAATGGGCAGAAGACATGAATAGATACTTTTCCAAAGTAGACATCCAGATGGCCAACAGACACATGAAATGGTGCTCAATGTCACTCATCATCAGGAAAATACAAATCAGAGCCACACTGAGATACCACCTCACACTGGTCAGAATGGCTAAAAGGAACAAATGAGGAGACTATAGATGCTGGCAAGGATGTGGAGAAACAAGAATCCTCTTACACAGTTAGTGGGAATGCAAACTGGTGCAGCCCCTCTGAAAAACAGTGTGGAAGTTCCTCAAAACATTAAAAATAGAACTACCTTATGACCCAACAATAGCACTGCTAGGAATTTACCTAAGTAATGCAGGAGTGCTGATGCATAGGGCCACCCCAATATTTATAGCAGCACTTTCAACAATAGCCAAATTGTGGAAAGAGCCTAAATCTCCATCAACTGATGAATGGATAAAGAAGATATGGTATATATATATAGAGAGAGAGAGAGAGAGAGAATATACACACACACACACACACACACACACACAATAGGATATTACATGGCAATGAGAAAGAATGAAATCTGGCCATTTGCAGCAATGTGGATGGAATTGGAGGGTATTATGCTAAGTGAAATAAGTCAGTCAGAGAAAGACAGATACCATATGTTTTCACTCATGTGTGGATCTTGAGAAACTTAACAGAAGACCATGGGGGAGGGAAAGGGAGAAAAGGTTACAGAGAGAGAGAGAGAGAGGCAAAGCATAAGAGACTCTTAAATACAGAGAACAAACTGAGGGTTGATGGAGGGCCGGGGAGAGGGAATAGTGGGTGATGGGCATTGAGGAGGGCACTTGTTGGGATGAGCACTGGGTGTTGTATGGAAACCAATCTGACAATAAATTAAAAATTAAACATAAAAAATAATTCATGTTGAATTGAGCTTTACATATTTTTTGGGCACAGAAAATTCTCTTTCCTTCCAGGGTAACATGTTCTACTTCTTTAAAATTATCTTCTGGGAGATTTCCTTAACAAATAGCATTTTTCTTCACCCAGTACTATATCTAGACTGTATCTATATCTGTACCCAGCATCCAGAACTATATTCAGACACTTGTAGTTTTGGATTTCTGCTGTTATGCCTGAGTTATGGTGATTGTTCTGTCTGTTCAATCACAGTGGAATCATTCAGGGAAAGGATTAGATCCTCCCCTTCTCTAGACCCAACAGTAAGAACAATGTTGTTCATTCAAAGAGCAATAGGTACGATACAACACTGGGAAAGGAGAATGCCTGGCATAAACCTGCACTGGTCCTGCTCTATATTTCCATGGGACATGGGGAGGGACCAGAAGCAATGAAATTGTTAGAAGGCAGAATATGTTTTACCTGATTCCAAGGAATCCCTGAAGAAGGAACTGGCTGCAGCATGGGCACAACAGGTATCTTTGTTGAAGCAGTCGGAGTTCTAAGGTTGGCCTGCAAGGGCCAGTGGTTTTCTATTTTATTTGTGGATGGGGCTTGCCCTGGGAAAGATAGATAAGAAACTACTTTCTTATTTGCAGAATTTCTCATGTTCCCTACAGGGAGTATGTGATTCCAGGGAAATGTGTAGGACTCCTCACATACTTACCAACTCCTTTAAATCCATTTTTGAGAAGCTGGTGCAAAAACCTTGTGAGAGCATTAAGGTTATTTAGGGCTAGAGAATTTACACTCTAAATAAGGAGACAGATAGACTGAAATAGGAGCAATTAGTAACTAGATAGTGACTTAGGCATCATTACTCTGGAAGGGAAGGTATGAGTAGAAACTGAAAAAGAGGTATTGGTCAAGAGACACTTCCTGGGGAACAATGCCTATGGAACAATTTGGGTAATAAAAGAGGGACAGATGAATTTGAAAAGAAATGGGACAGTAATTCTAGGCTACACAGGCCTTTAAGATTCATGAAAAAATGAGACTCTCATGAGGGATATGTGTTTTCACATTTGAAGGGAATTTATGAGCCACGTTTGTATTGTGTACTGTGCCATGGAGCGAGAATCTTGAATCAGGAAAGGACAAGATATGATTCTCATTGCCATTTGGAGGATAGACAGACAAAAGGATGTGGACAGATAGATTCTTCCTAGAAGACAGTTGTAGCACCTGCTACCGTCATCTATATCCTACTCTTCAAAGTGTAGTCCATGGACCAGTAATATGGTGTTACCTCGAGGCTTGTAGAAATGGAGACTCTCAGACCCCAACTCAGACATACTGAATCAGATTTTATATTTTTAACAGGTTCCAAATTGACTTGTATACTCTTTCAGGTGTGAGAAGCACTGACTTTAGATGATTGATGAGGAGTGTCTGGCCTCAGATGAGCACTATGGAAGGTCTGAAAACTTTAGAACTGGGAGCCTGGCCTGGAGAAATTGAATTTGAGGAAGAGGGAGAAGTGTGGGGCCTGGATGCCCTCTTGTCCCCAGGCTTCACACACCAGTCACTCTGCCAGTGTTTGGCACTCTGACCACTTTAGGAAAGTACCCACACTGGAGTCTGCCTGGTCCGAAGGGCCTTCCCTGGGGAAAACACTGGATGGGTCAGGACAGCTGTGAATTGTGTTACCCCTACTTCACATCATGGCCTGAAAGTGACTGGGGAGATCATATTATGCATGCTCCACCTCGGGGTTGAACTGTTCCTTAATCAAATGTGTATAACGTGATTATACTAATTCAGGAGACCTTGGAGGTTGGAGAATTGAAATAGGAGTTCTTAACTATCTGTCCTGGAAATTAGGATACTGTCATATTTCAAAACCTTAAGGAGAAGCCAGATGACTGCATAAAATTTTAAATCTGGTATGGACCAAATTAATGCTTTTCAAGGGATATTTTTTTGAGGGCCACCTGGGTGGTTCAGTCAGTTAAGCATCCGACTTCAGCTCAGTTCATGATTTCATGGTTTATGAGTTCAAGCCCTGTGTCAGGCTTTGTGCTGACACCTCAAAGCCTGGAGCTCATTTTGGATTCTATGTCTCCTTCTCTCTCTGCCCTGCCCCCACTCACACTCTATCTCTCTTTCCTTCAAAAATAAACATTACTTTTTTAAATGAAATAAAGGGATATTCTGATAAATTTTAATGGATTAATAACAAAATATGTGAGACCTAAAATTCTAGACACCTGAACCGATTGGCAATTGCGGCAATGTTACCACGTGGGCATTTGAGAATTGTCTTCAGCTCTTGAGGTTTTGTGTACTTCATCCCCAAACCGAATAGGCGATAAAGAGAGGCTAATCCTGAAGACAAACACATTGAGATTGAACGTGAGAATTTTCTGAAATTAGAGGGTGACCAGGAGAGATGATAGGGTGCAGGTTCTCTGGCTATGCATATGGCTGTGTCACATGTGTTTGCAATGCCTCAGATGAGCTCCTGCACAGAAACAGGGAAATGTACAAAATTGAAACTCAAAATCCTTATTATCCCTAGAATTCTCCCATCAGTTCCTGAAGTGAAAGGCTAGGATGTATGTGTGATGGATGCAAGGTAGTGAGGTATGGGGTTAATGAGTGACAGAAGGAAAAACACAATCTTATTAGAGCATTGAAATCTGCTAAAAATTTTTTTTAAACATGGCTTGGATTTAGAGGATAAGTTGCATGTTAGGGCTCAAATAATAATTTTAGGTTTCTATCTCATTCCTCTCTACATGTATTTATCTTGTGTCACTGATAAAATTTTAAAACCTCATAATGGAAAAGAACATCTCTTTTTTGTATTATTTCTTTATATCTCAATGCCCACAATATGATGATGAAAACAATAACTACTGTTTGCTGAGTATGATGTCTGATACTTTGTTCCAAATACTTTCCATAATACTTATTTAATATATAAGTTCTATGAGGTGAGTATTGTTATGCCCACTCTACAAAAATTGAAACCAAGGCTCAGAGAGGTTAAATAAATTGTGCAAAGTGAGTAGTGAAGCTAGGATTTGTAAAAAGTTTGAGAAAAGTTCATGCTGCTAACCCCTGAGCTGTACCCTTTGTGGAGTAGCAGCTCAGTAATGGACCAAGAATCATTGAAACATTATGGGATAGAGGTAATTTAAAGACAGTACATAATTCCAAATAGTGAATAAAAACCAATGTTTTGTAGCATGTAGTCAGAGAGACACACATAGCAACACATGCAAGCTTATACTCAGACATTCTCTCATTTACTTTCATCCTGCCCCAGGCTGTAGTCAGGAGTCTGGAAAGGGGGAGAGTCTAGGTATGTCATATTCATAAGGCACCTCATGAAAGTCATGTGTATGTGCCTACTATATGGACATATGTGTTTGAATCTAAGTGGAAATATGCACCAAGGTGTGGCGTACATTTATAACAGTAGGTCTATAAAAATAAACATATTTGTTAGACTTTTGGAGTATGGTGTGTGTGTGTGTGTGTGTGTGTGTGTGTGTGTGTACACAAATCTTCAAAATGTTTAACCAACTATAAGGAAATGGCTACCTTCCTTCCCTGGTCTTAGTTGTGTTTGTACAAAACACTAATATTTATTTTCATCACCTTTCAAAGGAACTTCAATAAGTTTTCTTTCTGGAAGTTTATGATTAAGGTATTGGGTGTTTTGGAGCTCCTATAAACCTACTATAATCTGAAGAGGTTTCCACAGAGAGAGAACAGTATTTACAATACAATCCCCTACTGTCTTTTTAATTCTGCCTAATACACAGCTACCCTTATATGTACACCACCAATGTAACCACCACTACTCTCCTACAACCCCCTCATGGAAGGTACTAAGAGAAGACATTCTATTTACTTCTGTGCTTCCAAGTGGGACTGTCCTATTTGAGCCATCCCAGAAAGAGGAGAATTAAAAATTTTACCAATCATTGACTCTAGATTTGAGATTGTGAGAAGCTGGTCATTTGTGGAACTAACTTCACAAAAAGCAATGGGCTTTGACAGAAGCAAGGGTGGTAAGAGGAGCTGAGTGTCTCTGCTACTTCTTTACAAAACCTGCAGCAAATCTCCTGGAAGCAGGAGGCAGGATGACCTGCACGTGGTGTGAAGGCAGATGCAGCAAAGGAACCTCCTCCCCCATCTTCCAATGCCAGTATTTGGGAGACTTTTTATGAGGGATTTAATGACAAACTTTACATCTGACACTTAATAGCATCTCTTGTCCAAAGAGGAGGAAATATAGATTTTTTATTGACATATAGTGTGAGAAGATGGAGGAAAACTGACTATGGAGATGAATGGAGGAGAAGTTTCTCCTCTGCTGCAAGAATGCAAATTACCTGACTTAATCTGTGTAGTGTATGCTCTTCTGTGCTTTGCGCTCTTCTCAGTAATGAAATTAAGGAATCTTTCATTGTTAATAAAGAACACAGTGGGGGGAGAGAGGGAATGAGAGACATATAGATGGAGACATAGTGGGTACTTTGTCCCATTTGAACCCTACATCCCTTCCATAAGACTGGGTGCAGGAGAAGTAGGGATAAATGGAACCTGACCAGAGACCCAGGTCCTGGCTCCCAGCTTCTGTATTCAAAACCTCCAGCTTCTGCAGTTTTACCTTGAATTCCTTGAATTCCACTGACCCTTGCATTTCACTCTCTCATGAAGAACAGATGTTCACTATCAAATGATGCCCAACGTCAAGAAAAACTTGACAGCAGTTATATCTTTTCTTTGGAATTCCGTACTCCCAATCTGTGACTACTGAAATCCTACACAGTTATCATGGTCTAGTTTAAATATTACCTCCTGCCCTCACCTTTGTGGATAATCTGTGTCAGAAGCAATTTATTTCCTTTAACCTCCTCTACTCCTTTCTGTCACTCTTACCATAGCTGTCTCTCCACACACTGTCTTCAGTTGTAGTTACCCTGTAACTTCCCTTTCTCCCTCACTCAACTATAAGCTTCTGGAGTGGAGAGTCTGTGCCCTATGTATTTTTATATTCTCTTCACAGTGGTTAACATAGAGCTAAAAATTTTTTAAATAACTTTCATGTGTGATATACAGTTGCAAGGGAAGAGACCATGAGTAGAGACATAGAAGTAGGAGCATTATGAGTATTGATTAAGGATATTAGTGTTAATGTAGGTCTGGACATGATACTCTGAAGAATAGATCATGTTACAAGTAAACTTTTATCCCAGAAGTATATTTATTCTCATATATATTTATTCATCATTCATTCTTCCTCTTATTTAAATATAAAGCTTTTTCTATTGGGAAATAAACAATAATCAAGAAAACAAATGCTCAAATGTTTACAGAGTGTGATGAACACCTGAAGGAAAGAAACTGGGTCTAGTGATAAAGAAAAACAGGGAGTTTTCATTAGATATGAAGGTTAGGAAAGGCCTTTATGGTCATAGTCATGTATTTATCATACTATGATTATGAGTTAATTCAATTTCCTGCTTGAAGGGCACTAATAACAAAATGAGAAGAACGATCTTGCTACCAGGAAGCATGTTTGTCAACTCAGCCTTAGAATTGGTTCCTTCTTTGGTCCAACTTTGCAACCTCTCCCCTGCCTTGGGCAGAGGGGAGGCCACTATCTTCCCTTTTCCTCAGGATGGACCATGCCCCCTCTTCTCCAGGGAAGGAGTTGGCGAGCAAAACAGGGGTTAAGTGATCTTGCTAGACACTTGGTGAGAGATCAGGATAGAGGCCTCTGAAATAGTGAATGCCCCAAGATATGAGAAGCTGGGGAAGAGATGGAGACAGACATATGCAAAGAGAGAAGCAACTTGCTGTTACAGAGACTCCCTTTCACCTCCAATCTCAGTCTCAGTGTATTTTGGCTCTGTACTCCTTGAAAGAGCTTGTCAGGGCTTTTGGGTTTTTTGCAAGGGGGGCAAAGATATCCCTGAATCACTTTAGAGACAACCCCCTATACTCCTGCCATCATTCCTGACCCTCCTTTCCAAGGCTGAAGACAACCAAGGTTGTGAGAAGCAGGCAGTCTTCCAGTATCCCAGCAGCATCAGGCAATTCTTTTATTACTAGGGTCTTCCTTTGTCTACCTTCCTGCCCCACTCCTCTTGGTACAAGTTAGTAACATTAATTTGTCTCTTTCCTATCAGTGGTTGCATTAGGAAAGTCTTGGGGTGGGGGGAGAGATAGAGAGAGAAGAAAAGAAAAGAAAGATAAAAGAAGAGGAAAGAAAAGTAAATTAAAGAGGGAAAGGAAGAAGGAAGCCTAGGCTTGGGAGTGGGTAAGAAGAATCTGAGGGCACTTTGGGGATGAGCACTGAGTGTTATGTGGAAACTAATTTGACAATAAACTATTTGTAAAAAAAAAAAAAAAACAAAAAAAACCCCCAAAAAAAAAAAAAAAAAAAAAAAAAAAAGAAGAATCTGAGACCGGACCCTGGAGCTTTTACAGTCACAAATCGCTTCCTGACCTCTTTCCTATTATGATAACACATTTTGGTTGTTAGCTCAAGAGTAATGGTTCGCCTTCTCACAAAGGCCTGACTTCCTTGGTTGTGATGAGGGACACCTCAGACTGTTGAGAAGGTCTCACATAGGTTGTCATAAGTTCCTCTAGTTGAAGTTGTAGCCCTCAACTCTTCAGCCTTCCCCCACCCCATTGGGACCAGCTTCTCTGCAAGTGGTATCCTGGACAAGGGTAAAGGCTGTACTTCTGCTTCAAGAGGAACCATACTCTCTGCTCCATAGTCCAGAATTGTGCCTAGAGGACTCTCACTGCTTTGTTTTGGGGCACCTGGGTGGCTCAGTCAGTTAAGTGTCTGACTTCAGATCAGGTCATGATCTCATGGTTCATGGGTTAGAGCCCCATGTCAGGCTCTGTGCTGACAGCTCAGAGCCTAGAGCCTGCTTCAGATTCTGTGTCTCCTTTTCTCTCTGCCCCTACCCCACTCACACTCTGTCTCTCTCTCCCTCAAAAATAAATAAACATTAAAATATTTTTAAAAATAGCATACGACAGGAAGTTTTCTGGAAGGCACCTGTACCTGAAATTCCAGCAGTTGCCACCAGGTCAATCAGTGGTGATTTGGCTTTGGGTCGCTGAAAGCAAGCCAGACAGGTATACAGTCTTGTTCATTTATTCATTTTTTTTTTTTTACAAATAGTTTATTGTCAAATTAGTTTCCACATAACACTCAGTGCTCATCCCCACGAGTGTCCTCCTCCATGCCCATCCCCCCTCCCCCCCACATCCATCAGTCCTCCGTTTTTGTCAGCATTCAAGAGTCTCTCATGGTTTGCATTTATTCATTTTCAAACTGTCACAAAATGCCATTATTTTAAAGTATATTTCTGGTATAGATTTGATTCTATACAAGATACATATACCACCAGGAAAAGGCCCTTTAAGCCTTTGTGTGGTAAGCGTGGTAGCAAAAAGGAGTGAGTAGAGTATAGGATTTTCTGAGATTGTCTAATGACCCAGCCAGCTGGCCCATGGAATTAGTTTGTTGCCCATTTTTCTAATGGGAAGATTTGTGGTCAATATCAGAAAGCTATTCAACAATTTTGGCTTCATTCCAGTGTAGTGATCTCTGTGGATCTTGAGAGGTAGGTTGGAATGTTTTTATTTACTTGATCCACATAGCTCTTGGCATGGTGTTATGGAGGCTCTACTGTGGAAGAGAGAGTAGGCTTGGAGATAAATAGAAATCACATTCTGATGTACACACTATGGGTATGAATTCAGGCTTTGTACATAGGCTAATTCTGCAGAAAGACTGATGTTGCTTCTTTTGATATCCAGGAAAATGAAGACCAGCCCTTCCCTAGTTTGCCATCCAGTGCTACTCTTAAGACTTCAGTTTCCCAGACCTATCATCCTCAGGCTCTCACTTGATCCAGGCAGTATTTCTTCAGGTACTCCTTTAAAAGATGTTTCCCTCATTTCTGCTTCTGAGCTCCAAAATTACCCTTGTCCATGCTCACTCTCCCATGCCTCCCACAAGTTCTTGTGGTATAAAGAGTTCTGTCTGGTATTTGGGGTAGATGGACCCTATGTTGGATTAATTCTACGTAACTCTTCTTATAGACAGCTGGGGGAGGAGTTAGCCTCTTTTCATTCCCCTGGAGTTGACACCCAGACTTGGACCAAGAAGGTTTATTTTCCCACAGGTAGGAAGCTGATGCAACATTTGGCTTCTTAGATTCTCTTTGTAACCCTCTGACCCTGGCTGTCTGTAGCAAGGGCTCATACCCATGAGCTAACATCATCCAAGTGGGCTTAAGGAGGAAAACTGGTGGCTAAGTGCTTTGAGAGCATTCAGATGAAAAGGGCTGTCACTGATTTGGGGATTATTATTGTCAGGACAGTGGTGGCAGCAATTACTTTAGATGACCAGGGCATCCAGTTTCCTTTGTCCCTTAAGGAAGTGGCATATTGCCTTGCTTTACCTGCATTGGATTCTGATGGAGATTTAGCAAGGTTTCTTTTATGAGCTGCCATCTTCTCTCTATACCTAAACAGGTAGCACTGAAAAAGCTCAGGAAAGCCTGAAATGCTTTCATTTCTCTCTTTCATTTCTCTGAAATGCTTCTCATTCTCTTAGAGAAGTATTTGGTACTTGGGGATAGAGGATGACCACCTCATTTGACTTTCTGTTTCCAGGACTGAAAGGGGAGGGGAGTGATTGGTGCACAGGAGCTTGAGAAAACCAATTCTATAGGCAGGCATGGGAAAAAAGGACCATGAGTTCTGACTACAGCTGCTCAGGAGTTATGTTTATAGAAAAGAGAGGAAATATCTTAAACCAGGAAAGTGGTGGAGGCACCTTCTCTGAAGGGATTTAAATGAAGAGAATTTTCATCTCTAACGTGGATGGCTGAGTGGAGGAGTATTCCAGAGACAGAAAGATACTGGGAATAACCTGAGTGAATAAATCCACATGCCACAACCGTGTCCCACTTTTCTGCCTGAGAGGAATGGGGTTTAGTTCTGGCCTTTAATCCCTAATAATAGTGAAAGATGGCAGAGTATTTTGGGGTGGTCACTCAAAGGAACTTGCTGTCCAATTGCTTCTGAAGCCACCTGGATGTAGTGGATGGGTGGGAAGCTGTTGGCACAAGGAACTAAGACCTCCACCACTTTACATATTTCCTATATCCTCTGTACCTTTACTCTGGGAATAAACACCATTCCTTTATCATTTCCATAAAGCAAAATATTTTCCTTAGGAAGGAAGAAGGGGTACATATTTTCCTTGAGAAGTTATTTTGTTCCATCTTCCTGGGAAGTTAGTTTTACCTCCTGAAAATTTTAACTCAGACAGGAGAGATATCCTTTTGTCTTTAGAAGCCTGAAATGGGGATGCCTGGGTGATGCAGTTGGTTAAGAGTTGGACTTCACCTCAGGTCATGATCTTGGTTCATGAGTTCGAGCCCTCCGTTAGGCTCTGTGCTGTCAGTGCAGAGCCTTATTAGGATCCTCTGTTTCCCTCTCTCTCTGTCCCTTCCCTGCTCACACTCTGTCCCTCTCAAAATATAAATAAGCATTTTAAAAAGTCTGAAATGAAGATTTCACATATTCTAAGATCTTAAAAATCTCACTTAACCACAAATAGTCCTCTTTTACTTTGCTTTTAAAAAAATAAGGTTTATTTATTTTTGAGAGACAGAGAGACAGTGAGCATGAGTGCAGGAGGGGCAAAGAGAGAGGGGGGCCCTGAATCTGAATCATGCTCCAGGCCCTGAGCTGTCAGTGCAGACCCCAACGTGGGGCTTGAACTCAAAAACTGTGAGATCATGACCTGAGCTGAGGTCGGAAGCTTAACTGACTGAGCCACGTAGGCACTCTTCTTTTGCCTTGCTTTTAAAGCCACAAATTACAAATAATGCCATCTTCTTCACTTACATACCTCCCAGTATGGCCCTCCCAGTCATAGGTCCTTGGGGTCTATGCATCTTTTCTGCCAAAAGTGACAAATGTTCTCATGATATGTTTTACCCACTCTGAATTAAGTGATATTCATTAAAATGTTTACAGGTTCTAGAAAAGCATATATTTTTTTTAAGTCACATGGCTTTGGAAAAGAAGATATAAATAAGAAAGTTGTGATTGGAGAGGAGGAGCAAGATGGCAGAGAAGTAGGAAGCTCCATACTTGCACTCGCACCCATGCCTCACAGGGAAAAGATCTGAAGCTGTAGGAAACTGTACGAAACCCAAGAGATTGGGAGAAAAAGGATGCAGAATCCACTGAGAAAGCCTTCTAACGTGAGTGCGAACTGGGGAAGATAAAATTGGGCCTGGATCGGAGACTGGAGGGACGGGGCAATCCCCCTCTGCCGGGAGTGAGAGGGGAAAAAGAGAGTCCAAAACAGGAAAACCTCCACTTGGGGGAAAACCTCCGCTCGGGGCACAGAAAGACCTTGCGCACAAAATACCTTCACACCAGGCCCCCACGCTCCAGCTCGCCCCAGAGGGGCTGCGCTCACGAACTGCCTCTTTGAGCTGGCTCCTGGCTGGCTGGGAGAAGCTGCGCGCCTGCCGCCATTGCCCTCCCGGCGGGCTTGGGCCCCTGGAGGAGCCGCACACAGGCACCAGGCATCCGCGTTCCTGGCTGGCTGGAGCTCTAGAGGGAAGGCAAAGAGCTAAAAACTGGGAGATTTGCCCGCGAATTCATGTTTTGGGTGAAGAGACACAGAGGGACCCCGATTTCCTCACTCCAGCAGGCTCAGCATGCCAGGCAGACAAGACCCCCCACCCCGCCCAGGCCCCCTGCCGGACCGGGAGGAGAAGGGATCAGCGGCTTCTGGCTCCACCCCCAGAGCCAGGCAGGAGGCTTGGAATTGCCCTGAGGAGGTAGCCAGGGGATTGCCTGTGGCAATTTCAGCGGGGCACTTGGACTGGGATTTGGAGGCTGGGACTGGCCTGGGTTGAAAAGCGCAACAAACTTTGGCTGAGCCCCTGGCCCTGGGAGTTTACATGCCCATAAAAGGGAGGTGGAGCACCGCCACTCTCCTCCCTACAACCGCCAAGGCAGAACTCCCGCCTGACTCATTGGATCACACCACGCCCATCCCTCCTTGAGAGCTGCCCTCCTCCCCTTTTCCTTTTTCTTTTCTTTTCTTCTTCTTTTTTTTTTCTTTTTCTTTTTCTTTTTTTCCCCAGAACACTTACCTGATTAACTCTGGTCACCGGCTTGCTTAAACAATCACATTTAGTCCATTCTGCAGATGTAAATTCTACACCTCCCGACCTTTTCATCTCTTTTTCTCAGGAGTAATTAGACTATACAGTTTCTCTAGATAACACCAGCATCCTTCTCTCACCTAACCAACCATACTCTATCCTTTAACTCTCTGAAAAAAGCTTCTTATCCCTTCTGCTTGTTCATTCTATTTCCAATTTCGCCTCATCCCCGCCCTGTCTTCCCTCTCTGTCTCTATGCTCTTCAACCAGCACTGCACACACCCGGCTATTTAATTGTAGCTGGGAAATCCGGCGATATGCTATAAACCGTTCTTTGTCCATCGGTATTCTTCTTTTTTCCTTTTATTTTCTTCCTTTTGACCTTTTTATATATTTTTTTATTTTCTATTATTCGCCCTCCTCCTCCGTGTTTTCTCTTAACTTTTTCGCTTTCCCTCTCAGTTTGCATGTTAGTCGCATTTGTTTGTGCGTTTGTGTGCCCCTGCTCCCTATGTGTTTGTCTATCTGTTTTCCTCTGTAGGGCTACCTCAAGAAACAAGCCAAAGTACACATGGTGGAGAGGCCCAAATATCACTACGAGTAGGAAAACAAAATTACCAAGATCTCAACAAGAGAGACCAAGAGATACCATTCAAAAAACATTCTCTGAAAGGATAGACCCTGGACAGTCAAAGAGTCTTCTTGGATGCAGCAGCGCTCATAGGTGCAGAGAGCAAACAGGCCATTAAAACTAACAAGAGCCAGAAAGCTATCTAAAATGACGAAATGGAAAAGCTCTCCTCCAAAGAAATTCCAAGAAGAATTGACAGCTAATGAACTGTTCAAAACAGATATAAGCAGCATAAATGAACAAGATTTTAGAATAATAATCATAAAATTAATAGCTGGGCTTGAAAAAAACATAGGGGATATCAAAGACACTATGGCTACAGACAAAATGGAGAATATTAATAGGCATGACGAATTTAAAAAAGCGATAAATGAGATACATAATAAATTAGACGCCTCCAATGCATGGATTGAAGAGACAGAGGGGGGAATAAGTGATTTAGAAGACACCATTATAGAAAAACAAGAAGCTGACAAAAAAAGAGACAAACTGATCCAGGAACATGAAAGAAGAGTTCGAGAGCTCAGCGATATGGTCAAACGCAACAATATCCATATCATAGGAATCCCAGAAGAGGAAGAGAGAG
>NW_027531510.1:3064-4353 GCF_008692635.1 Crocuta crocuta | reverse complement strand
AATATAAAAAAAAAAAAAAATTAAAAAAAAAAAAAAAAAAAAAAAAAACATTCTCTGAAAGGATAGACCCTGGACAGTCAAAGAGTCTTCTTGGATGCAGCAGCGCTCATAGGTGCAGAGAGCAAACAGGCCATTAAAACTAACAAGAGCCAGAAAGCTATCTAAAATGACGAAATGGAAAAGCTCTCCTCCAAAGAAATTCCAAGAAGAATTGACAGCTAATGAACTGTTCAAAACAGATATAAGCAGCATAAATGAACAAGATTTTAGAATAATAATCATAAAATTAATAGCTGGGCTTGAAAAAAACATAGGGGATATCAAANAGCACCTAAATATATATAGAAATTAATCACAAAAAAAAACAAGCTAATAGATAAGAATGTGCTAATAGCAGGGGACTTTAATACTCCACTTACAGCAATGGATAGGTGAACCAGATAGAAAATCACTAAAGAAATAATGGACTTGAAAGACACATTGACCAGATGGATCTGATGCATTTATTTATAACTTTACATCCTGAGGCCAGGGTATTACTTTCTTCTCAAGTGCGCATGGCATATTCTCCAAGATAGATAACATACTGGGACATNTAAAGAACACCCTACTAAAGAATGAATGGGCCAATCAGGCAATTAGGGATGAAATTTAAAAATATATGGAAACAAATGAAAATGAAAACACAACAATCCAAACTCTAACGCATGCAGCAAAGGCAGTCCTAAGAGGAAAGTACATTGCACTCCAGGCCTATTTCAAGAAAGTAGAAAAAGCAAAAGTCCAAAACCTAACAGCTCACCTACAGGAACTAGAGGCAGAGCAACAAGAATGCCCTAAACCAGTAGAAGAAGAGAAAGTTTAAAAATCAGAGCAGAAATAAACAACATAGAGACCAAAGAAACAATTGAACAGATCAATGAAACCAAGAGTTGGTTTTTTGAAAAAATAAACAAAATTGACAAAACTCTAGCCAAGCTTCTCAAAAAGAAAAGAAAGAGCACTAAAATAGACAAAATCATGAATGAAAATGGAATTATTACAACCAAACCCTCCGAAATACAGGTAATTATCAGGGAATACTATTAAAAATTATATGCCAACAAATTGGACAACTTAGAAGAAGTGGACAAATTCCTAAACGCACACCCACTACCAAAATTCACACGGGAAGAGATAGGAAATCTGAACAGCCCCATTACTAGTGAGGAAATCGAATCAGTGATCAAAAATCTCCCAACAAATAAGAGTCCAGGACCAGATGGCTTCCCCGGGGAATTCTACCAGAC
>NW_027531510.1:1837-2805 GCF_008692635.1 Crocuta crocuta | reverse complement strand
GGGTTACAGGGCTGGTTCAACATTCACAAATCAATCAGTGTGATCCATCAAATCAAAAAAAGAAAAGATAAAAACCATAAGATCCTGTCCATAGATGCAGAAAAAGCATTTGACAAAATATAGCATCCCTTCTTAATAAAGACTCTAGAGAAATTTGGGATAGAATGAACCTATGTAAACATCTATGTTTAAGACATACTAACATCTACTAAACCTACATAAGAGCCATCTATGACAAGCCTTCAGCTAACATCATCCTCAACGGGGAAAAACTGAGAGCTTTCCCCCTGAGATCAGGAACATGACAGGGAAGTCCACTCTCACCACTGTTGTTTGACATAGTGCTGGAAGTCCTAGCATCAGCCATCAGACACCAAAAGGAAATCAAAGGCATCAGAATTGGCAAAGAAGAAGTCAAACTTTCACTCTTCGCAGACGACATGATACTCTACATAGAAAACNGACAGACTCCACCAGAAGCCTACTAGAACTGATCCAAGAATTCAGCCAAGTTGCAGGGTACAAAATCAACGTACAGAAATCGGTTGCATTTTTATACACCAACAATGAAGCAACAGAAAGAGAAATCAAGAAGCTGATCCCATTCACAACTGCACAAAAAAAAACATAAAATACCTAGGAATAAACCTAACCAAGGATACAAGAGATCTGTATGATGAAAACTATAGAAAACTTATGAAGGAAATTGAAGAAGACACAAAGAAATGGAAAAACATTCCATGCTCATGGATTGTTAGAATAAATATAGTTAAAATGTCATTACTACCCAAAGCAATCTACACACCTAATTCAATTCCAATCAAAATTGCACCAGCATACTTCTCAAAGCTAGAGCAAACTAACCTAAAATTTGTATGGAACCATAAAAGACTCCGAATAGCCAAACTAATACTGAAAAATAAAACCAAAACGGGAGGTATCACAATCCCAGACTTTAGCCTCTACTA
>NW_027531510.1:0-1283 GCF_008692635.1 Crocuta crocuta | reverse complement strand
AAAAACAAACAACCCAGTGAAGAAATGGGCAGAAGATACAAACAGACACTTCTCCAAAGAGGACATCCAGATGGCCAACAGACACATGAAATGATGCTCAGCATCCCTCCTCATCAGGGAAATACAAATCAAAACCACACTGAGATACCACCTCACGCCAGTCAGAGTGGCTAAAATGAGCAAGTCAGAGAACTCTAGATGCTGGCGAGGATGTGGAGAAACCGGCACCCTCCTGCACTGTTGGTGGGAATGTAAACTGGTACAGCCCCTCTGGAAAATGGTGTGTGCATTCTTAACTGCATGAAGGCTGTGCTTCAGAATGGTGGTCCCAGTTATACTCCCACCCACAGTTTGTATCTTCTCATCAAATTCTTATGTTAATCCAGTATGGGAAGTCAAAGAAGGTTCCTTGTAGATGAGGAAATGGAGGCTTGCAGGGATTAAGCCCGTAACTCCGTTTATATAGTCAAGTGAAAGAGCGGGGCAACACAGCACTACCAGTCACAAAAGGACACACACACAGTGGCTCATGACATCCTTATCCCCCACCTTCTCCAGGCCCTGTGGTTCTGCCTCCATCACCTCCAAAAGCCTACTAGGATTTGGGGAGGTGGGGCTGGTTATGCTCACTGGGGCCTAGGAGCAAATGACCAGACAATTGCTCCTTTTGCCTTGGAAGGGCGTGTGTGTGTTTGTGTGTGTGCGTGTGTGTGTGTGTGTGTGTTCTCCTTGCTTCACTTCTTCCCCAATCTCACCACCCCATCCACCCAACCCTGCCCTCTTTGAGGCTGACTCCTACTTCTGTACTGAGCACTGCCTCTAACCCTGAGTTCCTCTTTTTGCCTGTCTCATATCTCTCCCACAGGGCCTCTCCCTCCATCCTGCTTTTCGTCCTTTTGCTTGGACTTTATCTTTCCTCCCCATGTAACCGCATGTCCTAGACCCTATAGCCCTGTTCCTCAGCATCATAGCATTTCTGCTCTGTCTACACCCGCCTTCGCCTCCCCCTACATGTCTTCCTTCTGCTCTCCCTTGCTCTGTCCCAGGCTACTGCCACCTCCCATTTCCTGTCTAGGCCCTCTGTCTGTTTCTGCCTGGGTTATTTTTCAGACTGGCTCTTCTCTAGATGGATTTTGGGTGTGGTTGCTGAGCTTCCACACCCCCTTCCATGGGGGTTCTTCTGGCCCCTCCAGAGTTCCAATTTGGCCTGATTCCTCCTCCTCCTTCATGTTCTGAAGCTGAGGCCATTGCCTTCTGGCTCCCAGTCTCTGCCAGGACTCCAC
>NW_027531509.1:45053-52815 GCF_008692635.1 Crocuta crocuta | reverse complement strand
ATCATATGTTTGCACGTATAGGAGGATTGGGAGGAATTTAACGGATTATCATGGGGGAGAAGATGGGGAGAAATGGTGGGGGAAAGGGAGAGAGGCAAACCATGAGAGACTCTTCAATTCTGAGAACAAACTGAGGACTAATGTGTGGGGTGGGATGAGGGAAGAGATGGGCATGGAGGAGGGCACTTGTGGTGATGAGCATCGGGTGTTTTAAGTAAACCAACTTGACAGTAATCTATCTGTTAAAAAAAAAATGATGCTTTTAAGGGGGATAGTTTGAATACTGGCCAAGAACCTAGAAGGCACTGGAGACTGTGAGAGGCCCACTCATGCCCACAGAGCACTGTAAAGACAGCCTCAACAGATTGGCTTGGAAAACCCAGTCTGGGGAGGAGAGAATAGGGTGTCACCATTTTTCTCCCCATCACCAAGAAGGTGGACTTCAGGGAAAGGATTGCAGGCCCACAGTGGAGGCAAGACCAGCTTAGGCTAAACCACACCCATCAGTGCCTGGTAACTGCTTATCTACCAGAGCAAGACTGACATTGCTGAACCAGAGGGCACCTCTCTTCCATACCAGCACAGTTACCAGCTCCAACACAGCATCAGATATCGGTCTAGTGTTTTTGCATTTTCTAATTTGATATTTGGTCAATTCGTGTCATATGTAGATTACATATGTGTATGTATATATGTATATGTGTGTGTATATGATAAATATATCCCATATATAATACATATATATGTGTGTATGTGTGTATCTTCCCTTTCTTTTTCTTATTTCTACTGTTCTCTATTCTAGTTGTTGGTTTCTTTAACCAGACATTTAAAATCCATTCTTTTTACATCCCTTCTGTACATTCTTTATTTTCCTCTCTTTTTCTCTCTGCCTCTGGATTAAGCCATATAGTTGCTTTATTTCTCTGCCTGATCAATTTTTTCCTTTTCTGAGGGAAACCTGTCATTTCTCTCTTTGCATGGGATAAGTCTTCTACCACCACCCACTCTAAAAAATTTTTTTTCCAGGGTTACTTCAACAAATCAAAGCACACCAAGTGGAAGTTCCAATCCACTACTACAACTAGGGAGGATAAGGCAACCAAAGTCACAACAATAGAGAGCGCTCAACATCCTCCAAAAACATCTCCTGATAGGCCACATCCTGGACAGTGTATAATCCCTCTTTAGTATAGTAGCACTCATGGGTGCAGAACACATAACAAGCTATTAAAACACAAAATGGACAGAAAACTATCCAAAATGATTAAACAGAGGAACTGTCCATAAAGAAATATCAGGAACAAATGACAGCTAGAGAATTGCTCAAAACAGACATAAACAATATATCTGATCAATAATTTAGTGTAATAGGCATAAGATTAATAAGTGGGCTTGAAAACAGCATAGAAGACAGCAAACAACCTACTGCTGCAGGGATCAACTAAGATAAAGTCACAAACAATTGAGAAATATTGTAAATGAGGTGCAAAATAAACTAGTTGTAGTGACAGCAAGGATGGAGGAAGATTAAGTGAAATAGAAGATAAAATTATGGATAAAGATAAAGCTGAGAAAAAGATAAGATAATACTAGAGAGATAAGATAATACTAGACCATGAGGATAGAATTAGAGAACTAAGTGATTCAATGAAATGTAATAATATATCTATCATAGGAGTTCTAGAAAAAGAGGAGATAGAACAAGGTGCACAAAGTTTACTTGAACAAATTCTGAGAGCACTTGGGGATAAATGAGCGTTAACTTATAAGGGTAGACACATAGGGGAGTAGCAAACCTGTCCACTGAAAACTTGCAGGCCAGAAGGGAGTGGCAGGAAATATTCAATGTGCTGAATAGGAAAAATATGCAGAGAAGAATCCTTTATCCAGCAATGCTGCCATTCAGAATAGAAGGAGATATAAAGGTAAAATCTGAAGGAGTTTATGACCACTAAACCATCCCTACAAGAGATTCTAAAGGGGGATTCTGTAAGTGGAATGCTGGAAAGACTACAAAGAGCCAGAAATATCACCACAAGCAAGAAGCTTACAAATAACACAATGACACTGAATCCATGTCTCTCAATCACAAAGACATAGGGTATCAGAATGGATTTTTAAAAAAAACAACAAAAACAAGATCCATCTATAAGCTGTCTACAAGACACCCATTTTTGACCTGAGGACACCTTCAGATTGAAAGTGAGGGGATGGAGAAGCATCTTTCATGTTACTGGAAGTCAAAAGACAGTTGGAATAGCCATACTTCTATCAGACTAACTAGCTTTTAAACTAAAGACTGTAACAAGAGATGAAAAAGGGCATTATATCATAATTACAGGGTTTATTCATCAAAAAGAGCTAACAATTGTAATGTTTATGCCCTCAACTTAAGAACACCCAATATATAAACAATTACAAACAGAAGCAATCTTATTCAAAAAATACAGTAACTGCAGGGGACTTTAATACTCCACTTACAGTAATGGGCAGATTACCTACGCAAAAAATTAATAAAGAAACAACAGCCATGGGGCGTCTGGGTGGTTCAGTCGGTTGAGGTCGAACTTCAGCTTAGGTCATGATCTCATGGTTCATGGGTTCAATCCCCACATCAGGCTCTGTGCTAACAGCTAGCTCAGAGCCTAGAGCCTGTTTCTGATTATGCATCTCCCTATCTCTCTAACCTTCCCTGATCATGCTGTCTCTCTGTCTCTCCAAGAAATAAATAAAACATAAAAAAAAAAACAACAATAGCCATGAGTGATACCCTAGACCAGATAGACTTGACAGATATATTCAGAACTTTTCGTACAAAAGCAGCAAAAAACACATTTTTTCTCGAGTTCATATGGAACATTCTCCAGGATAGATTACATACAGGGTCACAAAATAGCCCTCAATAAATATTTTAAAAATTTAGATCATATCACGCATATGCTAGATCACAATGCTATGAAACCTAAAATCAAACACAAGAAAAAGCTTGGAAAGCTTCCAAACTCATGGAGGTTAAAGAACATCCTACTAAAGAGTGAATGGATCAACCAGGCAATTAAAGAAGAAATTAAAAAATATATGGAAGCAAATGAAAATCAAACACAACAGTCCAAACCCTTTGGAATGCAGCAAAGGCATTCCTAAAAGGAAACGCAAATCAGTTCTATCTCAAGAAGAAAGAAAGTTCCCAAACTCACAAACTAACATTACACATAATGAAACTGGAAAAGCAGCAGCAAATAACACCTAAAGTCAGCAAATAATACCTAAAGTCGCTGGAAGAGAAATAATAAAGATTAGAGCAGACATAAACAATATAGAATACAAAAAACAAAAACAGTAGAACAGATCAATGAATGTAAGAGCTTTTTTTTTTTAAAAGAGAATTGATAAATTCCAAATGAGACTTCTCAAAAAAAAATGAGAACTCAAATACATAAAATCACAAATGAAACGAGAGTTTATAGCCAACACAACATAAATACAAATAATTATTAGAGAATACCATGAAAAAGTATATGTCAACAAACTGGGCAATCTGGAAGATATGAATAAATTCCTAGACACACATTACCGAAACTCAAATGGGAAGTAATGAAAAACTTGAACAGATCTGTAACCAGCAAAGAAATTGAATCAGTTACCAAAGATATCCCAACAAATAAGAGTCTAGGCCACATGGCATCCCGGGAGAAGTCTACCAGACATTTAGAGCAGAGTTAGTACCTATCCTCCTCAAGCTATTACAAAAAACAGAAAATGAAGGAAAGCTTCCAGACTCATTGTATAAAGCCAGCATTACCACGATTCCCAAACCAGACAGAGACTACACTAAGAAGAAGAATTGCAGGGTAATAACCTTGATGAACATGGATGCAAAAATTCTCAATAAGATACAAGCAAATAGATTTCAACAGTATATCAAAAGAATTATTCCCCATGATCAAGTGGGATTCATTCCTGGGCTGCAAGACTAGTTCAATATATGTAAATCAACCAATGTGATACATTACATTAATAGAAGAAAGTATAAAAATCCATATGATTTTGTCAATAAATGCAGGAAAATCATATGACAAAATACAGCATCATTTCTTAATAAAAACCCTTAAGAAAATTGGGATAGAAGGAACTTACTTAAACATCATAAAAGCCATATATGAAAAGCCCACAGCTAACATCATCCTTAACGGGGAAAACCTGAGAGCTTTTCCCCTAAGATCAGAAACACGACAGGGATGTCCACTCCCATCACTGTTTATTAACATAGTGTTGGAAATTCTAGCCTTAGCAATCAGACAACAAAATGAAATAAAACCACCCAAAGTGACAAAGAAGAAGTCAAACTTTCACTTTTCATAGATGACATGATAGACTACATGGAAAACCTCAAAGACTCCACCAAAAAGTTTCTAGAACTGATATATGAATTCAACAAAGTAAGAGAATACAAAATCAATGTACAGAAAAAGAATACAAGAAATGCAAGAAATTTCCATACAAGAAATGCAACCAATAATGAAGCAACAGAAAGAGAAAGCAAGAAATCGATCTCATTTACAATTGCACCAAGAACCATAAAATGCCTATGAGTAAACCTAATTAAATATGTAAAAGATCTGTATGCTGAATACTTTAGAAAACTTATGAGAGGAATTGAAGAAGACACAAAGAATTGGAAAAGTATTCCAAGCTCAAGGATTCCAAGAATAAATATTGTTACAATGTCAATACTACCTAAAGCAAGATACACATTCTGTGCAATCCCAATCAAATTGCATGGACATTCTCCTCAGAACTAGAACAGACAATCCTAAAATGTGTATGGAACCACAAAAAACGCTGAAGAGCCAAAGTAAAGTTGAAAAAGAAAACCAAAGCAGGAAGCATAACAATCCCAGACGTTGGCCTCAACTACAAAGCTGTAATCATCAAGACAGTATGATATTGGCACAAAAACAGACATGTAGACCAATGTAATAAAGAAAAGTACCCAGAATTGGGCTCACAAATGTATGGCTAACTAATCTATGATAAGGCAAGAAAGAGTATCCAATGGAAAAAAGACAGATGTTTTAGTAAATGATGCTGAGAGAACTGGAAAGCAACATTCAGAAGAATGAAACTGGACTGCTTTCTTGCACCATACACAAAAATAAACTCATGATGGATGACCTGAATGAGACCAGAAACCAGCAAAACCCTAGAAGAGGAAACAGGCAACAACCTCTTTGACCTCAGCTGCAGCAACTTCTTGCTTGACACGTCTCCAAAGGCAAGGGAATTAAAAGCAAAAATGAACTATTGGGATCTCCTCAAGATAAAATCTTCTGCAATCCAAAGGAAACAATCAACAAAACTAAAGGCAACCAACAGAATGGGAGAAATTAACTGCAAATGACGTATTGGATAAAAGATTAGTATCCAAATTCTATAAAGAACTTATAATCCAGTGAAGAAACAAGCAGAAGAGATGAATACACACTTATCCAGAGAAGACATCCAGATGGCCGACAGACACATGAAAAGATGCTTAACATCTCACATCATCAGGAAAATACAAATCAAAACCACATTGAAATACCACCTCACACTGATCAGTTAGCATGACTAAAATTAACAACTCAGGAAACAACAAATATTGGTGAGGATGCAGAGAAAGGGAATCCCTCTTGAACCGTTGGTGGGAATGCAAACTGGTGCAGCTGCTCTGGTAAACATTGTGGTGGTTCCTCAAAAAGTTAGAAATACAGTTACCCTATGACTCAGCAGTAGCACTAGTAGGAGTTTACCCAAGGGTTACAAGAGTACTAATTCATGGGGGCATATGTGCCCCAATGTTTACAGCAGCTCTTTAACAATAGCCACAATATGGGAAAAGCCCAAATGTCCATCATCTGATGAATCGATATAGAAGATATTGTTAATTTATACAATGGAATACTACTTGGAAATGAGAAAGAATGAAATCTTGACATTTTCAACAACGTGAATGGAAGTATTAAGTGAAATAAGTCATTCAGAGAAAAATAGATATGTTTTCACACATAAATGGAATTTGAGAAACTTAAGACCACGGGGGAAGGGAAGGGAAAAAAATAGTCTCAAACAAAGAGGGGAACAAACCATAAGAGACTCTTAAATACAGAGAACAAATTGAGGGCTGATAGGGGTTAGGAAAATTGGGTGACGGGCTTTGAGGAGTGCACTTGTTGGGATGAGTACTGGGTGTTGTATGTAAGTGATAAATCATGGGAATCTACTCCTGAAGCCAAGAGCACACTGTATATACACTGTATGTTAGCCAACTTGACAATGAATTATATTCAAAAAAATTTTTTAAAACCACTTCTCAAAAAATAGGAAAATAAAAATAAATATTTAATTAAAGTCAAATAGGAAAAAGGAAAAGAAACTGGACTGAAATCAGGATAAATCTAGATGCCAGTCCTATCATAAAAATGCCCTCCTCATCTCTTTTATTTATTTTTTGTTTGTTTGTTTTGTTTTGTTTTATTTATTTCTAGGANATATGTTAATACTATAATATATACTAATTATAATATAATTAATTATATGTATACTTAAATATTCTAAATGTATACATTAATATACAAACATAATATATATACTACTTATAACATATTATATAGATGAATATATTGTATATACTTACTATATTTTTCTGTATAATGAGTAATGAGTAATACAGAAAAATTATAGTGAGTAATTTCTGTAAAATGAGTAATACAGAGAAATTGAAGGCAATATTGGGCAGAAGAGAAATAAAGAATTAATTTGAATTCATTTGTTTTACAAGATATNATTTGTGTCCATAATTTTTTATCACATAATGAACACAATTTGTACTTTTCTTGTCAAAATACTATGCAATTAACAATTACTAATATAATTTTGTACAACTTATTAATATTTTGTTCAATCACATTTGTAATTTGATACATCATTGATTTAAGTACTCCATTATATTATGTACCAATAAGAAAGGCACTGCTAAATAAATGAAATGCTACAACGTCTTAAATATATTAAAAGCTTATCTCAATGTTGGAGACATTAAAATGTAACAATATGAGAGTTCTAAAATATAAAAACATTGCTTACAGTGCCCTTTTGGTGACATTAGTATCTTTCTTTTTACTTCTTCTAATTGGTCTATAAACTTTCATTTCTCTGTTAATATCTCTTGTCCCTTTTTGTTATTTCAGGAAACTTAGGCTTCTCTTTTCCCAGCATAATTTTTAATTTTTTAAATATCCACTTTTGAGACAGAGGGTAAGTGGGGGAGGGGCAGAGAGAGAGGCAGAACAGAATCCGATGCAGGCTCCTGGCTCTGAGCTGTCGCCACAGAGCCTGACGCTGGGATTGATCCCATGAACCTTGAGATCATGACCTGATTATGAAGTCATAAGCCTAACCAATTGAGCCACCGGTGCCCCCCCAGCATAATTTGAAGGCATAAATTCATATAGTTTAAAAATTGCACCCACCTAGATTTAACACATTTCTGCTTGTCTATTTAGGAATGTAGGAAGTAATTTCATACTCTCAAAAAGAGGAAATAGTTTATAAGTCTCATCTCTTAATCAATCGTTAAAATAATAATCTCATTTCTGTAAGAACATATGTATGCTAATTATAAAACGTTCTAACCATGTAAAAAAGTAAAAATTTAAAAATAGCAGTCACATCACCAATTGATGGACTAGGAGAACTACCCTCCTTTTTTCCCTGAATACCA
>NW_027531509.1:43636-44922 GCF_008692635.1 Crocuta crocuta | reverse complement strand
TTTCTTTGTTCCATGAATACCAACAATTAGACAGTTATCTATGAACAAAGTAGGCTCTGGGAAAGCCCAGGCATCCTCTTACAAAAATTCTGTAGAATCCTGGTACAAACTCCGTCAGAACTATCATATGAAAAAGGTTAGGAAGAACAGCATCATTCTGCTAGCATCATCTTATCCTTCAGCCAATGTTAAGGCTCTGACTGATGATCTGCTCTGCAGTGGATTGTAGCAGCTTCCAGCCTTGCAGAAATACTCAGTAGCTCAGCCACCACAGATCTGTAGCTAGCCTTATGGGTCTTCTGTTATTCATAGAGACTTCTTTTGTCTTTTGTCTTGGTGCTTTTAAGAATTTTTTTCTTTATCTCTGTATTTTGCAAATTGTAAATGGGACTAGTCCTTAATTTGTTTTTCTGCTGCTTTGTTATTGGTATATAGAAATGCAACAGATTTTGGTATGATGATTTTGTATCTTGCTACTCTACTGAATTCGTGTATCAGGTCTAGTTTTATTTTGGTGGAATCTTTTGGGTTTTCTATATAGAGATTCATGACATCTACAAATAGTGAAAAGTTTACTTCTTGTTGATTTGCATCACTCATTATTATTATTATTTTTAGTGTTCCGATTGCTATTGCTATAGTTTTTGTTTTAAAGTCTAGTTTGTCCAATATTATTATTGCTACTCAGGTTTTCTTTTGCTGCCCATTTACATGTTAAATGTTTCTGTATCCCCTCACTTTAAATTTGCAATTGTCTCTAAGTCTAAAATAAGCTCTTATAGGCAGCATATAAGTGGATATTGCTTTTTACCCATTCTGATGCCCTATCTTTTGATTGAAGCATTTAGTCTATTTACATCCAGAGTAATTATTAATAAATATGTATTTAGTGTCATTTTATTAGGTATTTTTCCCATTGTTTATGGCTATTTTGTCTTTTTCTTTGTTGTTCTTGTCACTTTTGGTTTCTCTCTTTCACTCAAAGAATCCCCTTTGATGTTTCTTGTGGGGCTGGTTTAGTGATCATGAATTCTTTCAATTCTTGTTTGGGAAACTCTTTATCTCTCCTATCATCTTCTTCTGGATGATATCAGCCTTGCTAGATAAAGTATTCTTGGCTGTAGATTATTTTCCTTTGACAACTCTGAATACATCATGCCATCCCTATCTGACCTGCAAAGTTTCTACTAAAAAATCAACTGATATCCTAATGGAGTTTCCTTTGTAAGTAACTGGCTTCTTTTCTCTTGCAATCTTTAAAATTCTTCCTTTATCACTATTTTTTG
>NW_027531509.1:41169-43480 GCF_008692635.1 Crocuta crocuta | reverse complement strand
GCCCTTCTTCTCCCCCTTGTTCCTCCATCAAGTTCCTCCTAATCCTCCTATACGTGCAAACATATGATATTTGTCCTTCTCTGCCTGACTTATTTCGCTCAGCATAACACCCTCAAGTTCCATCCATGTTGCTACACATGGCCAGATTTCATTGTTTCTCATTGCCATGTAGTATTCCATGGTATAGATAAACCACATCTTCTTGATCCATTCATCTGTTGATGCACACTTTGCTCNTCAACTTTTCCCCATTGAGAATGATATTAGCATTGGGTCTTTCATATATGGCTTTTATGATCTCGAGGTATGATCCTTCTATCCCTTTCTTGAGGGTTTTTATCAAGAAAGGACGCTACATTTTTTTCAAATGCTTTCTCTGTATCTATTGAGAAGATCATGTGGTTCTTGTCCTTTCTTTTATTGATGTGACAAATCACATTGATTGTTTTGTGAATAGTGAACTAGCCCTGCATCCCAGGTGTAAATCCCACTTGGTCATGATGAACACTTTTTTTTTTTTTTTAATGTTTTATTTATTTCTGGGAGAGAGAGAGAGACAGCGTGAGCAAGGGAGGGTCAGAGAGAGAGGGAGTCACAGACTGAAACAGGCTCCAGGCTCTGAGCCGGCAGTCAGCACAGAGCCCGACACGGGGCTCGAACCCACGAAACGCGAGATCATGACCTAAGCGAAAGTCGGACGCTTAACCGACTAAGCCACCCAGGCGCCCCTGAACACTTTTTTTATTGTACTGTTGGATCCAGTTGGCTAATATCTTGTTGAGGATTTTTGCATCCATGTTCATCAAGAAAATTGGTCTATAATTCTCCTTTTTTTAGTGGAGTCTTTGTCTGGTTTTGGAATCAAGGTAATGCTGACTTCATAGAAAGAGCTTGGAAGTTTTCCTTCCATTTTTATTTTTTGGAAAGGTTTCAAGAGAATAGGTGTTAACTCTTCTTTCAGTGTTTGGTAGAATTCCCCTGGAAAGTCATCTGGCCCTGGACCCTTGTTTTTTGGGAGATTTTTTATTACTAATTCAATTTCTTTACTGGTTATGGTCTACCCATTCATTCTTTAGTAGGAAGTTCTTTAGCCACCATATATTTGTGGTCTTTCCAATTTTTTTTCTTGTGTCTGACTTCAAGTTTTATAGTGTTGTGGTCAGAAAATATGCATGTTATGATTTCAATCTTTTTGTACTTCTTAGGGCCTGATTTGTGACCTAGTACGTGATCTGTCTGAAGAATGTCCTATGTGCACTTGAAAATAATGTGTATTCTGCTGCTTGGGATGAAATATTTTGAATATATCTGTTAAGTCTATCTGGTCCAATTTGATATTCAAAGCCACTATTTCCTTGTTGATTTTCTGTTTGGATGATCTGTACACTGATGTAAGTGAAATGTTATTCCTCTACTATTATTGTATAATTATCAATTGTGTTATTTTATGTTTGTTGTTAATTGTTTTATATATTTGGGTGCTATCAAGTCGGGGGAATAAATATTTGTAATTATTAGGTCTTCTTGTTGGACTGATCTCTTCCTCTTTATTATGATATATAGTGCCCTTCTTCATCTCTTGTTACAGTCTTTGACTTAAAGTCTAGTTAGTCTGGTATAAATATTGCTACTGGGGCTTACTTTTGATTTCCATTTGCATGATAGATGTTTCTCCATTGACTCACTTTCAATCTGTAGGTGTCTTTAGCTCTAAAATGTGTCTTTTGTAGGCAGTATATAGATGGGTCTTATTTTCTTTTAATCCATTTTGCTAACCTATAGTTTTTGATTGAAGCATTTAGTCCATTTATATTCAGAATAATTATTGATAGATATGTATTTAGTTCCATTTTATCAATTGTTTTGTTGTTGTTTCTGGAGATTTTCTCTGTCCCTTTCCACTCTTTGTCACTTTCCTTCCTACTCAAAGGCTCCCCTTTAATATTTCCTGCAGGGCTGGTTTAGTGTTCACAAACTCCTTTAGTTTTTGTTTGTCTGGGAAATTCTGTATCTCCTTCTATTCTGAATGATAGCCTTGCTGGATAGAGTATTCTCAACCGCAATTTTTTCCCTTTCAGCACATTGAATATATTATGCCACTCCTTTCTGGCTTGCCAATTTTCTGTTGAGAGATCTGTAGCTAGCCTTATGGGTCTTCTGTTATTGGTAAAGACTTCTTTTGTCTTGGTACTTTTAAGATTTTTCTTTATCTCTGTATTTTGCAAATGTATTACAATATATCTTGGTGTTAGCCTGCTTATTTTTCTCTCAGCCTCCTGGATCTGGATGTTTTTTACCTCATGAGGTTTGT
>NW_027531509.1:34842-39832 GCF_008692635.1 Crocuta crocuta | reverse complement strand
GAGGTTAGAGACCCCTATGATACAAATGTATTATCATGAGACCCCTATAATACAAATGTTTCTACATCTGATAGAGTCACTGAGTCCTCTGTCTATTCTCAAGATCTATTGATCTTCTTTCTCTCTTATTCAGCTTCATTATTTTCTATTATCTTATATTCTATTCACTAAGTTGTTCCTTTGCTTCTTCTAGCTTCCTGTTCATTGTATCCAATCTGTTTCCAATCTTGTTTGTTCCACTTTTCATCTCTGATTCTTTTTAACTCTTGTCTCTGTGGTAACGGTGTTCCTGGTGTCCCTATTTTTTTCTCCAGCCTAGTGAGTATCATTATGATTGTTGTTTTAAATTCTCCATCAGGCGTTTCACCAGTATATCAGTAAGATCTCTGACTATGGCCTTTTCCTTTGTCTTTTGTTTGCTATATTAATTACTCCAGGGGTGGTTGGTGGCTCACTTGGTTAAGTGTCCAAGTTTGGCTCCAGTCATGATCTTTTTTTGTGAGTTTGTGAGTTCACGCTCCACAGTGAGCTTTATGCTGACAGCTCAGAGCCTAGACGTTACTTTGGATTCTGTGTCTCCCTTTCTCTTTACCCCTCCCCCACTCTCTGCCTCAGTCTCTCTCACTCTCAAAAATAAACATTTAAAAATATTTATATTTTGGATTTTGGATTTTTCTTGTTTCTTGAGATAG
Organism: Crocuta crocuta; assembly: GCF_008692635.1. Classification (NCBI taxonomy): domain Eukaryota; kingdom Metazoa; phylum Chordata; class Mammalia; order Carnivora; family Hyaenidae; genus Crocuta; species Crocuta crocuta. Next base: position 39,140 of record NW_027531509.1, on the reverse strand, counting down.
GCCTGGGTTACAATATATTTTCCTCTTAGGACTGCCTTTGCTGCATCCCAAAGGGTCTGGAGTGTCGTGTTTTCATTTTCATTTGTTTCCATACATATTTTTTAAATTTCTTCTTTAATTGCCTGGTTGATCCATTCATTCTTTAGTAAGATGTTCTTTAACCTCCATGCATTTGGAGGTTTTTCAAACTTTTTCCTGTCATTGATTTCAAGTTTGATACATTGTGATCTGAAAGTGTTCATGGTATGATTTCATTTATTTTGTTTATTGAGGGCTGTTTTGTGACCCAGTATGTAATCTATCTTGAAGAATGTTTTATGTGCACTTGAGAAGAATGTGTATTCTGCTGCTTTAGGATGAAAAGTTCTGATGTATCTGTATCATTCAGGTCCATTGTTTATTGATTTTTCTGTCTAGATAATCTGTACATTGCTGTAAGTGGAGTTCTAAAGTCCCCTGCAATTACCACATTCTTACCAATGAGATTGCTTATGCTTGTGATTAGTGGGTGCTTCTGAATTTAGTACATAAACATTTATAATTGTTAGCTCTTCTTGATGGATAGACCCCATAATTACTATATAATGCCCTTCTTTATCTCTTATTACAGACTTTAGTTAAAAATCTAGTTTGTCTGATGGAAGTATGGTCACTCCAGCTTTCTTTTGACTTCCAGTAGCATTGTAGATGGTTTTGCATCCCCTCGCTTTCAATCTGAAGGTGTTCTCAGGTCTAAAATGGATCTCTTGTAGACAACAAATAGAAGGGCCATATTTTCTTTTAATCCATTCTGATACCCTGTGTCTTTTGATTGGAGCATTTAGTCCATTTATATTCAGTGTTATTGAAAAATATGGGTTTAGAGTCACTGTGTTCTCTGTAGGTTTCATGATGGTAGTATGATGATGACTAAAATCTGTCAATCAGAGAAAGACAAATACCATACGATTTCACTTGTGTTGAATTTAAGAAACAAATGAAGCAAAAAAGAGGCAAACAATCAAACAAAACCCCCAGACTATTAAACACGAAAACAAATTGATGGTTACTAGAGAGAAGGCTAATAGGAAAGTGAGTAAAATAAAGGAGATTGAGTGTGACATTAGTTGCAGGAAATGTTGCAGGTGGTGAAGCAGTTTTTATCAACTAAAAATAGACTTTGAACCCATAGAAATTTTATTATAAGCTTTATGTTAACCACAAATAAGAAGCAGTTAAAGAATACCACTAAAGGAAATAAATTCCCAGAAAAGACAGCAAACAAGGAAAAGAAAAAAAGAACCTAAGTCAGAAACCAATAAAATGGTAACAGTTAAGTTCTTATCTATCAATAATTAATTTTTGATGAAATGGATTAAATTCTCCTATGGAAAAAAAAACTGAGTCACTGAGTTGATAACAAAAGAAACACAAACATACAAAGATCCAACAATACGTTGCTCATCAGAGTTTTATGTCAGCTTTAAAGAAATATATAGTAATTACACTTGAGGAGTTAAGATGGTGGAAATAAAGGAATTGATTCCATTTAAAATAGCATCAAAAACCATAAGATACCTCGATATAAACTTAATCAAGAAGGGAAAAAATACACTGAAAACTAGAGAAAGCTGATGAAAGAAACTGAAGAAGACAAAAAGAAATGGAAAAACATTCATGCTCATGGATTGGAAGGACAAATATTGTTAAAATTTTAGAATGAAATTTACACATTCAATGAAATCCCTATCAAAATATCGTCAGTAGCCTTGAAAGAGCTAGAAAAATAATTCTAAAATTTGTATGGAACACAAAAGACCCAAATAGCCAAAGAAATGTTCAAAGAGTAAAACAAAGATGAGGCATCACAATTCTGGTCTTTAAGCTGTATTACAAAACTGTAACTGTAAGACAGTTTGGTAATGGCACCAAAACAGACACATAGATAATTGGAATAAAATATAGAACGCAGAAATGAACCCACAAATACATAGCCAACCCATGTTTTACGAAACAGGAAAGAGCATCCAATGAAAAAAAGACAGTCATGTCAGCAAATGGTGCTAGGAAAACTGGACAGTGACATGCAGAAGAAGGAAAGTAAACCACTTTCCAACACTACACACAAAAAATAAGTTAAAAATGGATAAAAGACCTAAATTGAAACAGAAGACCATCAAAATATTATAGGAGAAAACAGACAGCATCCTCTGACCTCGCCCAAAACATTTTCTTACTAGATATGTCTCTGGAGGCAAGGGAAATAAAAGCAGAAATGAACTATTGGGACCTCATCAAGATAAAAAGCTTCTGCACAGTGAAGGAAACAATAAAATCAAAAGCCACAAATGGAATGGGAGAAGATATTTGCAAACAGTATTATCAGATAGATTTAATGTCTAAAATCTATAAAGAAATTACTTAAAAACCAAATAGTCCAGTGAAAAACTGACAGAAGATGTAAAGAGACACATTTCCAAAGAGGACATCCAGATGGCTAACAGACACATGAAAAGTTGCTACATATTACTTATTGGAGGCATACAAATCAAAACCAAGAAGAGATACCACCTGTCTCACACCTATCAGAATGACTAAAATTAACAACTCAGGAAACAACAGATGTTGGTGAGGATGCAAACCCTTTTACACTATAGGTGGGGATACAAACTAGTGCAGCAACTCTGCTGCATGGACTGTATGGACAATCCTCAAAAAGTTAAAAATAGAATTAGTGTGCAATCCAGAAATTGCACTTCTAGGATACAAAAATGATATATACAAAAGGATACAAAGGGTACAAGAATGATGATTTGAAGGGGCACATGCTGCCCAATGTTTATAGCGCTATCCACAATAGTCAAATTATGGAAAGAGTTCAGATGTCCACTGACTGATAAATAGATAAAGAATATACGGTGTGTGTGTGTGTGTGTGTGTGTGTGTGTGTGTGTGTGTGTTATGCTAAGTGAAATAATAATTTATCTCAGAGAAAGACCAATATTATATTTCACTGAAATTTGGAATTTAGGAAACACAACAGATGTACATAGGGGAAGGGAAGGTAAAAGGAGATAAAAACAGAGAGGGAGTCAAACCAGAAAAGATTCTTAAATACAGAGAACAAACTCAGCGGTGCTTGAGGTGAGATATGTGGCAAAATGGGGTAAATAATTTATGTGTATTAAGGTCACTTGTTGGGATGAGCACTGAGTATCATATGTAAGTGATGAATCACTGGGTTCTACTCCTGAAATCGATATTAACTGTGTGTTTACTAACTTGAATTTAAATAAATAAATTTAAAAAGTAATAAAGAAACACATAATTAGAAAGTGAAGGAATGAAAAATGATATTTCATGTAAATAGTAACTAAAAGAGAGCAGCAGTTGTCGTGTCTATATCAAATGGATAAACAAGACACAGAGAAGTTCCCAATTCATCCAGAAGATATAAGAATTGTAAATATATGTGTAATCAATATTGTAATACCAAAATACTAGATACATATTAACAGAATTGAGGAAATATAGATAGCAATACAATATGTAAAGGACTACAATATCTCACTGAAGCAATGGACAGATCATCCAGATGGAAAGGTTGTGAGGAATAGCAGAATGCAATTGTTCTTTAGACCAAGTGAACCTAAAACCCATATGCATAAGGTTATATCTGTCTGAACCATAATATACATTCTTCTCAAGTGCATACATAACATTCTCTAGCATAGTTCTAAATGCTGGGGCACAAATCAAGTCTTAACTAATTTAAAAAGATTAAGATCCTATTTTGTATATTTATGACCACAAGAGTATGGATAAAAATCACTAACAAAAGGAAAACTAATACACTAATAGATAGAAATAATATAATACTCTCCTGAACAAGCAATGCACCAAAGAAGAAATCAAAAGTAAAATCAGAAAGTACCTTGAACAAGGGGAAAATAAAAAGTACCAGAACTTCTGAGATGAAGCAAAAAGCATTTCTATGAGGGAAGTTTATAAAGATAAAAGCATGTGGTAAGAAAAAAAAAACACCTTAATAAGGCAACCTAAATTTACACTTCAAGGAACTAGAAAAAGGACAAATAAACTCAAAAGTTAGCAGAAACATTAAATAATACAGATTATTGCACAAGTAAATGAGATGAAGATTATAAAGACAACAGAAAGAAATCAATAAAACTCAGAGTTAGCTTCTTAAAAAAGATAAACACACTTGAAGAGCATTTTGGTGGAAGAAATCAAAGAGAAAAGAGAACAGAGAAAATAATGAGAGAGGGGATATTAAAATTGATATAAAGTAAACGAGA
>NW_027531509.1:34271-34824 GCF_008692635.1 Crocuta crocuta | reverse complement strand
AGAAGTCATGTCTATCCTCAGCTCTCAAATTCATTTAGAAGACCCTGACACCAAAGTCAGATAAGGACACTCTTAAGAAACAAACTACAGGCTAATATCCCTAGTGAATATGATGCAAAATCTCTCAATTATTGTTTAGAAAACTGAATTCAACAGTGTATTAAAAGGACCATACACCACAATCAAGTGGAATTTATCCCTGGGTTACAAATATTGTTCAACATATGAAAATCAATAAATGTAGTATACCATATTAATAGATTAAATATAAAAATTATATATTCTTTTTAATAGGTGAAGAAAGAACATTTGGTAAATTTTGTTTTAAAACCTTTTCATAATGTAACCTTTCAATGCATTGTGTATAGAAGGAACGTACCTCAACGTAATGAATGTGGTGTATGACAAACCACTGCTGACCTCATATCCAGAAGATGAAAGTCTTTCCTCTAAAACCTGGAGTAAGAGAAGGGTGCTCTCTCTCATTACTCCTAGTTAATAATATTGGAAGTCCGAGCCACAGCAATCAGGAAAGAAAAAAGATATAAAAGAC
>NW_027531509.1:9967-34124 GCF_008692635.1 Crocuta crocuta | reverse complement strand
GACTGTATCTGTTCTTAAGATTACATCATTACATAAAAGGCTCTTTAAAAAATAGGCAAATTTTGACCAAAACCAAAAATACTATTGAAAGAAATTAAAAATAAATAAATACATGAAGAGATACTCCATCTTCATAGACATGAAAAACTAGTATTCTTGAAATGTCCTTACAAACCAAATGATATAAGATTTGATGCAATACCTATCTAAATTNCACTTGTGGGAATGAGCACTGGGTGTTACATGGAAACCAACTTGACAATAAAATATTTAAGAAAAAAATGGGGGGGGAACAAATAACCTACAATAAATAATAGAATCAGAAAATTAAATAAATAAATAAATAAATAAATTCCAATGTCAGTCTTCAGTAATGTTTTCTTTAATCCTAAAATTTGTATAGAGTTACAAAGACTCCAAGTAACCAAAACAGTCTTTAGAAAAAATAAAGCTGGAATTATCAGACTCCCTGATTTTAAACTATATTACAAAGATGTAGTAATCAGTACAGTATGGTATTGGCATAAAAACAGGAACATAGATCAGTGAAACTGAAGCAAGAGTCAAAAATAAACTCATGCATATATTGTCAACTAGTAGTTCATAAGGGAGCCAAGAATAATCAATGGGGAAAATAGTTTTATCAATAAGTATAGCTGGGATAAGTAAATACACCTAATTTTCATGGTAATCTTTTTGAAACATGCATATATTTTTAAAAGCCTTATAGAGGTGCCTGGGTGACTCAGTTGCCTGAGTATCTGACTCTTGATTTTGGCTCAGGTCCTGAGCCCACCATGGGATTGAACTCCACATTAGGACCTGTGCTGGAAGCTCAGAACCTGCCTTGGTTTCTTTCATCCTCTCACCTTCCATTGCTCTCTCTCGGTCAAATTAAACAAATATGGGAAAAACATTAAAAAATAAAGCATTTAGATCTCATAGTACTGTGGATACTATACGTATGGGGAATCAAATGGGAGAGTCTTTAAAAATTATTGATCGTTATGTGGTCTCATTCTTTGAAACACTAGAAACCAATCATCTATATTAATAAAATGTTAACCCCTCCCCCAAAAAACTAATAATAATTTGGTTCAGAACTGAAAAAAAAATAGAGTTGGGAAAATTGACTGTTCATGTGCAAAAGAATGAAAATGGACTCCATCACACATGACTCAAAAAAATAATTAAAAGTAGATAAACACTTGAATATAAGCCTTAAAGCTATAAAATATCATGAAAAACAAACACACAGAGGAATAGATCCTTGATATCGCTCTTGGCAACCATGTTTTGAATATCACACTAAAAGATAAGTAATAAGGGGCGCCTGGGTGGCTTAGTCGGTTAAGCGTCCAACTTTCGCTTGGGTCATGATCTCGCGGTTGGTGGGTTCGAGCCCCGCGTCGGGCTGTGTGCCGACTGCCAGCTCAGAGCCTGGAGCCTGTTTCATTCTGTGACTCCCTCTCTCTCTAATCCTCCCCTGCTCACGCTGTCTCTCTCTCTCTCTTAGAAATAAATAAAAAACATTAAAAAAAACAGATAAGTAATAAAAGCAAATGAAAACTAGCGAGATTAAATCAAATTAGAAAGCTTTGGAACAGCCAAGACAATAATTAACAAAGTAATAAGCCAAATTACAGAATGAGAGGAAATATTTCCAAATCACGTATCAAAGGAGTAATATCCAACCTACAAAAGGAACTAATACAAATCAATAGCAATTTAACTTTTAAATAGGCATAAGACATGAATATACATTTTTCTGGAGATATAAGACCATGAACCTACATGAAAAGTGTTCAGCTTCACAAAATAGAAGACAAATTAAAATCAAAAGAATTGTGAGGTATTTTCTTACACTTTTTAGAATGGCCTTTATCCAAAAGGCAAGGGATAGGAAATGTAGGATGTGGAGAAATGGAACCCTTGTAACACTGTTATTGGAGATATAAGTTGATACAGCTACTATGGAGGCCAAAATTTTCCTTTAAAAATTAAAAATGCAAGTTCTGTGATGCAGTAATCACACTTCTTGGTATGTATCCAAAGGAACTGATTACTATGTTCACATTCTGTTCACTGTAGCATGATTCACAGTATCTAAGACATGGAAGCAATCTAAGTGTTTATCAACAGATGAATGAATAAAGAAAATGGGAGATGTACACACACATATATACACATGCATCTATACATACATATATACATTTGTTTTTGTGTACTTAGAGATATATGCACACACATATAATCACACCATGAAAATATTCAGCCATAAAAAAAGATACCCTCACATTTGTGACAACATAGAAGTTGCTTGAGGACATTTTACTATTTGAAATAGCTGAAAGACAAATACATAGTCATACTTATATGGTAAATGTAAAAATGCAGAACTATAGTCACACTTATATGGTGAATGTAAAAATGCTGAACTATAGAAACCGAGTGCTGGCTACCAGGACCTGAGAGTAGAGGAAATGGAAGGTGTTGATGGAAATCCTAGTTGTAAGATGAATAAATTCTGCGGATCTAATGTATGACATGAATAACTATGGTTAACAATGCTGTATTATATACCCAAAGGTAGTTAAGACAGTAGAATTTTTAAGTCTTCTAACTAACAAAGAAAAATTGTAATTATGTACATTGATGAATGCATAACTAACCTTACTGTGGTAAACATTTCATGATACAATTTTTGCTTGCACATTGAGTTAGGAATGTTCATCCTCAAAAGCAGCAAGTGGCTCTATAAGCATTTAATATATCAGGAAGATCAGTAATGATGACAACTAAAGCACAGCTATCAACGCATATGGGACATGAAAACTTATTATATTGTATTTTATTTTTAAAAATANTGTGCATGGTATGATCTCGATCCTTTTATATTTATTGAGGGCTGCTTTATGTCCCTGTATGTGATCTATCTTGGAGAATGTGCCATGCGTACTTGAGAGGAAAGTTAATTCCCTGGCCTCAGGATGTAGAGTNTGATATTTGGGCTTCTCCACCATGTGTACTCTAGCTTGTTTCTTGAGGTAGCCGTTAGAAGGCTTTCTCAGTGGAATCTGCGTCCTTTTACTCCCAATCTCTTGGGTTTGATACAGTTTCCTATGGTTTCAGATCTTTTCCGTATGAGGCATGGGCGCGAGTGAGGTACGGAGCTCCCTACTTCTCCGCCATCTTGCCCCTACCCTCCCGGGATACATGTATCCCTTGGGTAAATTCCTAGCAGTGCTATTGCTGGGTCNGTGTGTGTTGTGTGTGTGTGTGTGTGTGTGTGTGTGTGTGTGTTGTTAATTCTAGCCACTCTGACATGTATGAGGTAGTATCTCACTGTAGTTATTATCTGTATTTTCCTGATAATGAGTAGTGTTAAGCATCCTTTCATGTGTCTGTTAGCCATTTGGATGTCTTGTTTAGAAAAGTGTCTTTTCATGTCTTCTGCACATTTCTCAGCTGGATTATGTATCTTGTGGTTGTTGAGTTTGATAGGTTTTTTATAGTTCTTTATTACAAGGGTGTCCAGCTTCTTGCAAATTTGGTGTAAGAAAAGTCCTTCAAGGGGCGCCTGGGTGGCTCGGTCAGTTCAGCATCCGACTGGCTCAGGTCATGATCTCCCAGTTTGTGGGTTCAAGCCCAGCTGTGCTGACAGCTCAGTGCCTGGAGCCTGTTTCAGATTCTGTGTCTCCCTCTATTTCTGACCCTCTCCTGCTCATTCTCTCTCTCTCTCCCTTCTTCCCTCTGTCTCTCTCTCTCAGAAATAAATAAAACATTAAAAAAAAAAAGTCCTTCAAATGGGTAATAAGACTTCCAGGCAGCAACCCCAAGTCCAGTTTTCTGGTGGCTAGCTCATGTTGCTAGGGCAATACCTATAGACGGTCTAGTCTATAGGTGAGTCAGTAACAAGATGGTTTTTTGAGCATTTTCTTTTTACTATTTTGTACTTTTTTCCATGTCTAGTCCACGGATATGCTGGTCTTAATTTTAGACTGCTTATTACTATAGTGTTTCTGTTCTAGAAATGATAGTCCTATTTTAGAGGCTGCATATGCCCCTACCTTACCCTCCCTCATATTTTTTTATTCCTTCACTCACATATCAAACTACTTATTATGTCAGTCATTGATCATTTTTCCTGTATCTATTCCATGNATTTGTTTATTCTGAAATTATCTAATGACTACTGATTACATTCCAACACTAACAGTGACATATACAGATTACTTTAAAGATTCCGTCCGTTTGCTTTCATTTTTTAAATCTTCATTTAAAATTAATTAGTTGACATAACTGCAATATTGCTTTCAGGAGTAGAATACACAGATTCAACACTTACATAAAACACTCAGTGCCCATCACAACAAGTGTCCCTCCCAAATACCCATCACNACGCGGGGCTCGAACCCACGAACCGCGAGATCATGACCTAAGCAAAAGTCGGTTGCTTAACCGACTGAGCCACCCTGGCGCCCCTGCTTTCCATCTTTAACAGTCTCTTGTGGTTTGTTTCCCTCTTATTTACCACTTTCACATATGTTTATCTGTTTTGTTTCTTAAAGTCCATATATGAGTGAGACCACATGGTATTTGTATTTCTCTGATTGACTTATTATGCTTAGCATAATACATTGTAGCTCCATCCATGTCACTGCAAACAGAAAGATTTCATTCTTTTTGTTGGCTAGTCTTTATTGCTCTTTTCCCCTCTCTATTACAATTTCTACCTTAATATTTCTTGTAGGATGAATTTAGTGGTCGGAGACCCCTTTAGGTTTTTTTGTCTGGGCAATTCTTTATCTCTCCTTCTAATCTTAATGAATGTCTTATTGGATAAAGAATTTTTGTCTGAATATTTTTCTCATTCAACACTGTGAATATTTCCTGCCACTCCTCTCTTGCCCTCTGGTCGACAGATCTCCTGTGAACCTGATCTGTCTTTCTTTGTAGATTAAGGACTTCTGCTCCCATGTTTCTTTAACTTTTTCCATGTCTGTGTATTTTGTGACTTTCTGTATGATATGCCTTGGTGATGATTGGCTCTTGAGGAATTTAATAGGAGTTCTCTGCACTGTTTGGATTTTATTGTCTGAATTCTAATCCCCAGATTAAGGAGTTTTCAGTTGTAATTTGTTTGGATATATCTCTACCCCTTTTATTATCTCTTCATCTTCTGGACTCCTATGATAAATATGTTATTACATTTTTAAAAATGTTAATTTATTTATTTTGAGAGAGAGAACACGAGCAGGGGAAGTGCAGACAGACAGACAGAGAGAGAGAGAGAGAGAGAGAGAGAGAGAATCCTAATCAGACTCCACACTGTTAGCATAGAGACTAATGCAGGGCTTGATCTAATATCTCTGTAAGTTTTCATTGTATGTAACTGCTCTCTTTTCTCTTGCTGCTTTTAAAATGCTCTCTTTATCACTGCTTTTGGCCATTTCAATTACTATGTGTCCTAGTGTAGACATCCTTGGGTTGATTTTGTTGAGGGTTTTTTATGCCTCCTACATCAGGGTTTCTGTTTCCCTCTTCAGATTAAGGAAGTTTTTAGCTATTATTTCTTGAAATAAAANATGTCTGTTTTGTATTTTTTTACTCTTTCCTGTTCAGGTTGATTGCTTTCCATTACTCTGATCTCCAGGTCTCTGGTATTCTTCTGTTTCCTTATTATGTATTTAGATTTTATGTATGAAGTTTTTCATCTCTGACTGATTATTCTGTTTTATATCTTGTTGAGAAAACATCCAAGATCCTTTATTAAATTTTCTATCATGCTTATTACTTACGTCTGTTTCATTTAGCTTTTACCTGTGACTTTTGTCATAGTCTTTCATTTGGAACATATTCCTCTGTGTCTTCATTTTGTCTCACTCTGGGTCTTTTTCAGTGTTAGGTCAGTAATGTCTGATCTTGAAAGTAATGACTTATGGAGGACCAGTGTGGCTCAGTCGATTAAGCGTCCAACTTTGGCTCAGGTCATGACCTCACAGTTCCTGGGCTCAAGCCCCGTGTCGGGCTCTGTGCTAATAGCTAGCTCAGATCATGGAGCCTGTTTCAGATTCTGTGTCTCCCACTCTCTTTGACCCTTCCCTGCTCACGTGCTCTCTCTCTCTCACTCTCTCTCTCTCTCAGAAGTAAAAATTTTTAAAAACTTACGAAGTAGATGTCTTATCGTGCCCTGCAATGCAGTGTCCTCAGTTCATAGGACCTGGAACTTCAGAGTGTCTCTAATATGTGCTCCACTGTTGTGGTTATACCATGTTTGCTCTCTGAACATGGCTGATGTTCAATGGCTCTCTCTGCCTGTTGTGGGCAGGGATTTGTCCTTGTGTTACTAATGAACTAGTTCTGCCTTGGGCATGAGTTGGGTCAGTGCAGGTGTTTGCCAGAGCTGTGGTACTACCAAACAGTGAGAGTTTTCTTTGTTTATCCCCTGAGAAGCTCTCATTGGTGTTTGTGCCATCCAATAAGACCCAATGTCTGCCCCCGGCTCACCTCCAGGGCTGCAGTCTGACTGGTGTGTGTAGTTATCTTTCCCACTCCCTGCAGCAGGAGTCATTTTGGGGTGGTCTGATCCGTTAGAGGCTGCTTGCCCACAGTGAGGCTTTTGACACAACTTTGAATGGGTTCCCAGCAACAGCATATTTGACTGGAAAGATCTACAGAAATGCCCCACTTGCATAATTTTAGGAAATTAAATTTTGCAGTGTTCTCCTGTGAGAGGAGACCTGTAGCTGAAGACTGGCTGAAGGGGACATGTCTACAGGAGAATGCAGCAACAGGAAGATGGTGTTTGTAAGTTAGATAACAAGTTTGCGTACTTCACACTGTTTTTAGACTGGGGACCTGGGCCTAGAAATGGTGCCTCCCAGCTCCTTTGTACTTGGAGGAGTTCTTCAACTATCTCTGTCCTCCAAGGACACGCCATCTAATTAATAAAGAAAATTCTCTCCCAAATTCCTCATGCAATTTCAAACTGCTACTTGTTTGCTGTATCTCCATGGGCTGTTTGTTGTGTTATCTGTTTAAGGGTGGGGACTCACTTTCCTATCACCCTGCAGCTCTCCCAGAGCCTACCCTACTGATTTTCACAAATCCAGTTTTTAAGTTCTGCTGGTTGTAAGAACTTGTGATATTTAACTCTCTTGTTTTCAAAGCCAAACATGATGGAGATTTGTCTTCCCTGTGTGTGTTTCCTGCTGTGAGAGTCTATTTCTCTCATGTCTAAACACCTGCAACATCAACACTCCTGTGGACAGCCCCTAAAGTCTATTTACCTGCCCTTGTTGCCTCTGCCATTCCTACTTTCCTCAATGTGGCCTTTTGTCTATGTTTAGTTGTGGAAATTGTTCTGCCAGTGTTTTGATCATTTTCTGTGTTATTTATACTGATAAAAATGTTATCTAGAAGTATCCGTGGGACAAGGTGAGCTTAGAGTCCTCCTATTCCACCATCTTTTCCAGAAGTTGAAAGATTATTTAACAGATATATATATAACCAGTTAAATCATGTGAGAAAATAAATTTCTTATGAATTAATGATTAGTATTTTTAAATGAGACCCTAAAAATAGTGGTTTAAAAAACTTCATAGAAAAATATTGATGCATTAATGGGCTAAGAACAAACTTGTTTAACAAAGACAAAAACCACCTAATGAAGAATCAATTGAAAAGAAAGTTTATTTAATTTTTTTTTTAAAGTTTATTTACTTTGAGGGGCGCCTGGGTGGCTTAGTCGGTTAAGCGTCCGACTTTCGCTTAGGTCATGATCTCGCGGTTCGTGGGTTCGAGCCCCGCGTCGGGGTCTGTGCTGACTGCCAGCTCAGAGCCCGGAGCCTGTTTCGGTCTGTGACTCCCTCTCTCTCTAACCCTCCCCTGTTCGCTGTCTCTCTCTCTCTCTTAGAAATAAATAAAAAACATTAAAAAAAAAAGTTTATTTACTTTGAGAGACAGAGAGAACATAGGAGGGGCAGACAGAGAGGGGGAAAGGAAATCCCAGGTAGGCTCCATGCTGTCATCACATAGTCTAATGTAGGATTGCAGCTCACGAACCATGAGATCATCACCTGAGCCGAAAACAAGAGTGGGCTCTTAACCGACTAAGCCACCCGGGTGCCCCTGAAAAGAATTATTAATGTAACAACTTAAAACACTGGCATAAGATACACGCAAGCATGTATACACTCAACTAAGCCAGTTCATGGGTGGTTCTATTGTCAACATCATTTTTTAAAAAAATGCTTTCAGGTTATCTATTTAGGTAAAGCTTTTTCTAAATAAAAATTCATGTTTATTTTTATATTTATTATTTTCTTAATAAATGTGGTTTAGATTTGGAAACAGTTTTCTGGGCTTTATACTGAATTTGTCATTTAGGTGCATACAAGTTGAAGACTTATTTTTATTTCTTTATTACCTAAGAATACTAATACAGTGACCATTTTTGTTATTGTAAACTCTTTGGATTTATAGAAGATTAGAGATAACCTTTAATTAATTTCTATTTGAATTGCATGTGGTCAGTAAAAAAAAAATACTGGATTTTCAGATATCCTTTGTGTGCTATTCTCTATGGTTTTGCAAAAATGTATATTTGATATTTCTATATTAATGTTTATATGTATTAAATCCAGTTTGTTAATTTTTCTATTTAATTGCCTCAATGTGTTTATCTTTGCCTAATCGTCATTCCCTGGAAGATATGTTAATTCAGTGGATGATATTGCATGCTGGTCATGTACTGTCTCTCTCACCACTCTCTCTCTCAACAGGGTGGTTTACATTTTCTGTGTCCATCCCTGTCTCCAGTGCTGTTCTAAAATAAATTTTCATAGAGAGGAGGTAAGATGGAGGAGAAGTAGGGAGCTTGGTATATTTCCCTTGCCCCCATCTCTAGAACGGAAAAGGCCTGAAGTCATAGGAACCCTTACAGAATTCAAGAGTTTGCGGGGGAAAGGAGACAGAGTCCACTCAGAAAATCTTAAAGCATGAGTGTAAACTGGGGAAGATAAAATCAGGCGAGGACCAGAGACACAGATGGAGAGGGGGATCCATATTAGCGGGGAGCCGCAGTGAGTCTAGGGGAACAAAGAGTGGCGGAAACTGCACAAGACGCTGTCCCTGTCGCTGGAGAAGAGAAAAACCTCTGCTAGGGATAGAGGGACCCGGTTTCCTGCTGTGCAGCTGACCCTAAGCGGGATGTACTCGTCCCTGGGTGAAACTGCTCTGCACTTGCCAGCTCGACCTGGAGGGGACCCAGTGGCGCCTGAAGGCATGTTGTTGTGCTTCTGGCTCTGCTGGACCCCCAGGGGGGAAGCGAGAGGCTTGAAACTGTTCTGAGGAACTCGCCTGCGAGTTTATATTTTGGGCGACGGGACACAGAAGGACCTGATTTCCTGCTGTCTAGCTGACCCTAGGCAGGACACAATGGTCCCAGGCGAACCCAGGTGAAACTGCTCCTCTCACACCAGCTGGACGTGGAGAGGACTGGAGCAGCAGCTTCCTGCTCGAATCCCAGGGGAAAGGCAGGAGGCTTGAAACTGCTCTGAGGGACTCGCCTGCGAGTTTACATTTCGGGCAATATCAATGGGGCGCGTGGACTGAGATCTGGAAACAAGGCCTGGCTTAGGATATAGAGCACAGTCCACCTTCGCTACCTCCCGGGCACAGGGAGATGGGGCCCAAAGAGTGAGATGAAATGCTTGGTTTGAGAAGGGACTGGGGTGCTGCCACTTTTCTCCCCATAACCACCAAGGCAAGACCCCTGCAGGACGCACTGGACCAAACCACCAGATCCCTGCTAGAGAGCTGCCTTCTCCTCCTCCTCCTCCTCCTCCTCCTTTTTTCCCTTCCCCTTCTCATTCTTCCCCTTCCCCTTCTCCTTCTTCTTCATGTTCGTTTTACCAGAGCCTGTGCAAGACCAACGTGGATGCACTGCCCTGATTAATTCTGGTCACTGGCTTGCTGAAACACTCACATTATCACATTGAATCCTTCCTCTAAATGTAAATTCTACACCTCCACCACTACCTTTTTATTTCCTTCTCTCTGGAGTAGTCAGACTATATAGTTTCCTAAGTAGCATTATCTTCATTTCTTTCGCCTCCTCTCCAACCATATTCCCCTCTTTCCTTCTCTGAATTAAGCCTCTTACTCTTTCTGCCGGCTCCTTTCATTTCCAATTTTGCTTCTTCCCCGCACTGTCATATATCTCTTTGCATATGCTCTTCCACCAGCACTGCATACACCCTATTCCTCTGTAGCTGGGAATTCTGGTTCTATGCTTTAGATTGTCCTTTGCCTATTGGGTTTTTCTTTTTCCTTTTCTTTTCTTTTTTCTTTTTTATGTATCTTTATTTTTATTATTCGTCTTCCCTCCTTCCTCTTTTCTTTTCTTTTTTTTGTTTGTGTCCCTTCCTTTTCTCTTTTTCTTTTCCCCTTTTGGTTTCCATGTTTGTTGAATTTGTCTGTGTGTTTGTGTGCCTTTGTTCCCTGTGTATTTGTCTGTCGGTTGTGGTTTTTTTTCCCCCCCAGGGCTACGTCAAGAAAAAGCCAAAGCACACATGGTGGATAATCCCAAATACCACTACGAGTAGGAAAATAAAATAACCAAGGTCTCAACAAGAGACACCAAGAGTCACCATTCAAAGAACACTTCTGAATGGACACGCCCTGGACACTCAAAGAGCCTTCTTTATTTTTTATTTTTATTTTTTCTAAGAGCCTTCTTTAATACAGCACTAGTCACAGGTGCAGAATGCATAACAACCTTTTAAAACTAACAAGAGAGAAAGCTAGCCAAAATGGTGAAATAGAAAACCGCTCCTACAAAGAAACTCCAGGAAGAAGTGACAGCTAAAGAATGGCCCAAAACAGGTATAAGCAACATAACTGAACAAGAGTTTAGAATAAGTCATAAAATTAATTGCTGGGCTTGAAACAGGCATGGAGGACATCAGAGAAGCTATTCCTACACAGACTATGGACCTTAAAAATAGTTGTGATGAACTTAAAAATGGTATAAATGAGGTACATAATAAAATGGAGGCGTCCAGTGCACAGATTAAAGAGGCAGAGAGAATAGGTGAATTAGAAGACAAAATTATAGAAAAAATTAATATATAATTTTAAAATAATAATACAATCATAATTACTCTTTCTTCATATAAAAGAGAATGAATGAAACAAAAGCAAAGACNATGTTAGTTTCTTTTCCCCCTATAGCTGAAAATTTACAACACTCTATGATCATTACACTTGATATAGATGAGAGGTTTGTCCTGGTCCTCTGGGGTTGGAGCCTGCTACTCAAATTCTTAGATGCAATTATTCTAGTGAAGAGAGGACTGCAGGGCTCAGGGTGGCAGGGCTTGATTCTCCACTGATGACAGTTTAACTCATGAAGTGGATCAAGCTGGTCAGTGAGGCCTGTTCTTCCATCTCCTGAGGTGGAAATGCAAGTCATCCTTTTTTCGGAAACCCTCAGAGACATTCAAACAGTGACTGGGTTTGTGTCCCTGGCTTCCGTCAAACCCCTTCCTTCACCCTCTGTTCAATCTCTAGCAAAAGGCACAGGTCTTCTGTGTTTTACCGTAAGTGTGTCAGTGTTTCAACCCTACACTTTAGAAACCCCTACAGTGCCAATCTGCCATAAGCTTCTGGGGGAGAACCTCCTGCTTTGTGGCTGGTGCTAGCTTGTTCCAGAAGACAGCTTTGAGACTGCACGTTAGTTCAGTTTATGGTAAATTGCAAAATGCAGCTGCGACCAGGGATTACTATCCTCAGCCAGCATCTCTGTTCCAGTAATGTTCAGTGGGACAGATTATCGGTAACCATAGGGTCTTTTGTCCATAATGAGGCTATATCATCTTTACCAGGTACACTCCAAGCATAGGAAGGCTGTCTGCTCCTCAGGCTTAGCTCTGTTCTCCCAGGAGAGCACTACTCAGCTCCTTAGTCTTGAATCTGGCAACGCTGCTGACCACCAAAATTTCAGAATCAGTGCTCTTTTTATAGAAAACTGGCAACATTACAACCCTTTTTCTTTCTTTCTTTCTTTTTTTTTTTTGGTCACAGGTTTTGGTGAATAGTTTTCTTGCACAGTCTCCTGTGCACATTTTCATTCTTTTCTTTATCCTCCCATGCTTTTTCTCCCTCTCCTCCTTCTCTGTCACTGCCCTCCTGGGGAGCAGCAGGGGCTCTTTTCTCCCAGGAACTCTACACAGTTCCTACCTTCCATGGGCTATTTTTCTGATTTGTAGACATGCAGTTTTGTTCTCTAAGATCTTCATTTGATTTCTTGACTGTTCAGAATGATTTGATATTAACTAGTTGTGTTCAAGGGAGGATCACCCTATTCCTGCTCCATCTTCCCTCAAGGGACATTCTGAAGAACTTACAAATATAATGTGGTGTTCTGACTTCAATATAATCAGAGTTATTAATCAAACTGGCCATGACTTTAAAATTATTGACCCTGGTGAGGTGTTTATGAAATTTATTATACTATTGTTTTTATGGTAATTCTTAAAAAATGACCACAAGTTTTTATTTAAAAATTTTCAACAGATTTTATTTTTAAGTAATCACTACACCAAACACGGGGCTCATACTCACAATCTCTTCTGTACTTTTTACCAAATGAGTCAGCCAGGTGCTCCATAATTTTTTTGAAAATTAAGATGACTAAAAAAACCCAAACAAATTCTGTTGCACTGCAGTTTGTTTAAAAGTCAGAAACAGGAAAATCTTTAGATCAGCAAAACTATAAAGATTTAGTACCTAGAAGGGAATATCAAAGAATCTTCCAGAAAGATCCCTGTTTTCTGATACTGATCACATGTGTATGTATTACCTTTCTAAGAATTTTTCAAACTGAACTTTTATGGGATGCTTTTAGCACTTTAATGTNTAGCACTTTTATGTTTTGAAGAATGTAATGTCATGTTTCAAAAAAGTTTACTTTTAACAATTAATGGGTAAAAAAATTGCTAGAACTCGTACATTAATTCAGCAAATTTGCAGAATATAAAATTAATGTACAGAAAGCTGTACAATTAGCAATGATGAAGCAGTAGAAAAAGAAATCAAGAAATTGATCCCATTTGCAATTCCACCAAAAACAGTAAGATACTTAGGAAAAAACCTAACCAAAGAGGTAAAGATCTGTATGTTGAAAACTAGAGAAAACTTATGAAAGAAATTGAAGACATAAATGGAAGAACGATCCATACTTCTGGATTGGAAGAACAAATATTGTTAAAATGTTGACATTAATTGAAGTAATCTACATGTTTAATGCAATCCCTATCCTTGGTTTCTGAGTTTTGGGGATCTCTGCTCATGTACAATCTTTCTTCTATGCAAGAAATATGTAAACTGTTAAAAAGAATGGGTAAATGAGGAAGTAGCGGAAGTTAGGTGAGAAGGGTAAGTAGAAAATGGGTGTGAGGTTTGGGGAACTCCCCCCAAGGACTCTGGTAGTTACAGCATTAAGCAGGGAGATTGTGGCAAAATTTTAAGCAGAGGACTGACTTTGACTCTGGTTTTAAAATCCATGAACAGATCTTTTAAGACTCAACCTGACAAGCCTATCCTGCAACTTTGAACACAATTATTGTGATTTTTAATGTTATATGTCAATTTAATTGGACCACAGGATACTCAGAGATTTGTTATCTTGGAAGGTATTTGAGAAGGTATTTCTGGATGAACTTGACATTTGAAACTGTATATTTTAAAAAAGGCACATTGTCCTTTTTAATGTGGGAAGGGATCATCCAATTTATTGATCACCTGAACTAAACAAAAATGCTGGGTGTAAAAAACTGTCTTAGGTTATCTAAGTCTGGGATATGAGTCTTCCCCTGGTTTGTACTCAAACTCCAACTAGAACTTACAAATCAGCTTTCTTGCTTCTCAAGAAAGGTAGTATCCTGCTTGCTGTCTTGAGTCTCAAGTTTGCAGACCTGGACTAGAGATGGACTTCTCAGACTCCATACACACATGTAGGACATGTTGAGATATTCTTTCTTAGGTGAATAATAAAAAAATTTTATCTAGTCCCTCCTTCAACTAAAAAGGATTCATAAGGACTATGGAGTCTGAAGTTTTGAATTAACACACAACTCTCGTGTGTCACTCTGATCCATTTGATGAATGACCCAAGAATTTTCTAGTTTCAGGGGAGCCAAGAACAAGAGAAAATTCTAATAGTTCTAGCCTGCACTGCAAAGTGCTCTGACATTTGGGGCACACAATCTGGCAGATCCAATCATATTAAAGTGTAATTGCACCTAGCAATATGTTTGAAGTCTTTGGTAAGACTGTGTATGACTCTAGCACAGTCCACTAGATCTTTTAGCAAATCCCTGACATCGTTATTCTCCCTTTGAGAACCAGCTTTTGCCCTGCTACTGGGTGTTAGCAGAGACTGCACCATATAGAAACTCGACCATGGACCACTGGGTAGCCATGCAACTTCAGCTGCCCATTACAAACTGAGTTGTATGTCCCATCCAGCCATAAAGTTGGGCATGCATTATCAAATGGCAGTGTTATAATTTCTGGTCCACAAAGCTCTGAAAGCACAAGGAAATTGTAACTGGTGGCTAAAATGCCCATGGTCCCCATTGCTGCTACAACCTGCTACTGCCCCACTTGCTATCTCCCAGCTTACACCTATGGCCTCGGGTGTTTCTGTATCATCAGCTGACAGAAGAGTGGCCTGGTTTCAGAGGTTTCTGCACTATACTCAGGCACCACCTAAAAATGGACAGTGGCAACATTACAGCCCCTCTCTAGCATACTACAGGACAGGGGTGAAGGAAAATTCTTCTGGTAGGCAAAATGTTGAAAATTGCTGGGTGAGGCTTATCATTGGTATCCTTAGGCACCCAGATAGTATCAATGAAGACAGGGATGCAGAGGTGACAAAAAGACTGGTGCTTTCTATGTGGACAAAGTGTGTCCTCTGAAGTACTTGTATTGAGAATCTCCCTACCAGGTCTGAGATAAGACCCCCCTTAATCTCAGAAACTAGGTCTCTCCTTGATGGTACGAGGCCTGAAGACTTTCAAGGAAAAAGCCAGGCAGACTTAGGGTCAAAGGAGGTATGGTGGAGCAGGAAAGCATTTTTCTTCTGAAGATGTGCTTAGCTAAGTAATTTCCTTAGTAAGTATATGTCTTAACAAGTGGCATCAGAGTCCAGCAAAGCTGTCAGCTCCTTATGTAAAGGGTTTCAGTACATAATGAGATGTACTGAAGTAAGATGGTATCAACTTCTTAACAGAAGAAAGTTTACAGAAGCTGAAGTACATCAGATAATAGTATATGTATGTACAACACACATTATATATACTACTATCTACCTTACAGACATTAAATGAACAGAGGCAGAAAATAACTAAGACAAAAAAACACTGCAAAGACTTACTATACAAATCCAGTCTAGGTCTAGGATCTGTACTCTCTCTCAAAGTCAATTAAGACAGGTAATTGCAGCCAGCAAACAAAGATAGGATCAGAACATGAATAAAATTTAACAGAGGGGAAAGCTGGATCTGCTCTATGACCTTCTTTTGCCTGTATTTCTTTTTTAGCAGGGAGGACAGAAGGAAAAGAAAGTAAACCTTACATTTATGAGATCTGTCGTGTTTAATCTTCTCTGTCATCATCATCTTGAGTTTGGGGAAAATTCCATATTTCTGGGATGGATCAGAATGTTTATGAGCTTTATCATGTGAAACTACAAAACTATAGGTAGACCATTATTTCCCAGAGAAAAACAGGGCATGGGCCAATTTCAAAACAAGAACATGATACACCTGCATTAATAACTCTTTATTAAGAACGCAAAGTTAACAGGAAGTAGCAACAAAAAACAGTTCTCAAAATGAGGTAAGGCTTAGGTGCCTGGCTGGGCACAGGCTTTGCCACAACTAGAAGGGATGTGGAAATAAACTGCAGATTGGGAAGTCAGCAGATGGTGTATCGTACATATGGGACCTCAACATCCTCACCACTCTCATCATTGCAACACAGCTCAAGTATCAGTGCCCGCACATGGTGGCCCAACTTTCGCTTTGACACACGGCTCACAATTTCTGTCATCCTGGGAAGAGAGAGGTCACGGAGTTAAAAAGCAAGACAGGAACATACTGGGTGAAGAAAGTAGGGAAAACAGTGAACACAAGTAGTGATGCTTCCCACCCCACACCAGGCCTCCTCAGCCTGCCAACTGGCCAACTCACGGCTGATCCAACCGTTCCCTGAGCTTGGTAGCTGGCATGAAAAAGGAGTATAGCATGGATACGCCTTGGGACAGCATGGTAATCTCTAATTTGTGCTCCGTCTGGAAAGGGTGGGAAGGAGAGGCAACAGTATCATAGGAGAGTAAAATTACCTGCATAACCACCATCTCTACATCAAATATAGAAAAGGCTTACCTTAAAGTAATCAAGGAACTGTTTAAGAGTCATCTCTTTACCATTAGGCTGTAGCCCCTGTACCTCAAAACGATCCCACAATGTCCATTCTTGGTTATAGTACTGTAGGACAAAGCAAACACAAGGGAGTAGGATGAGGAGTACCTTGATGATCTTGGCCCCATGAGTCAACGTAACTTTTATTTAAGACAGATCACAACTTTCTTTTCTCCCAACCCTCCTATGGCCCCATATCACTGTGAGCAAGCAACAGACATTCCTATGTTGACCGATGAGACTGCAGACCAGAGTTTCTGTTCTTTCACTCTCCTCCCACTTCCTTTACTTTCCCATTTAATATCACCTAATTGGCCTTCTCATTACTTTTCAAATATGCCAGCCACATTTCTGCTTTGTGTGCAAAAAAGATATAGAAAGACGAATACATAAAGTCTCCCCTGGTATGAGGCAGTTCTACATACACACACACACTGTATCCACCACATATACAGCCTCATTCACTGATGGACAAACCCACGAATTTCCATACAAACAAGACCCCACCTGGTGACGGGGTGGGGCAAGAGGCTCAGAAAAGCTGAAGAATGGCAGGGCCAAGTTGATAAAGCTGTTCTTGTAAGACTCAAGCTGCTGGTGTCCCTGAACCACTTTGTATAGCTCCAGACACACAAGGCCAACTATAGCTGCTGTGGTTGTGGCAATGGCAGGGATGATCTTCCCTGCAATCAGTTTGCTCTGTGAAACAGAACATGTAGTCACTAGATAAGTTCAGGATCTACATAAAGTACAAATAGGGCAGACAAACTTGGGAAAGGGTGACAGGTATACACTAATTACTACCTTGTGTCGATCTGCAGGGGGAATGTTATAGTTCTCTGCTCGGAGATTAGATGCAGCCACAATGAAATCCATATGAAAGTTGCTGTCATCATCCTTTTGTCATTGGGAAGATAGGAAGAATAGGAGCGACACAGTTAAGAGGAAAAAAAGATTTCGTGGCTACTAAAAACTGAAATATATTCCACCTCAGTTACCTTGCAGACCAGCCAAAGAATCTAGCAGGCCTATAATTCCCATAAAAGCCTATGAATGTTTAGCTCATTCTCCTACCCTGGTGAATGTCTAAACCCTCCAAGCACCTTTTCAAAGTTGATGGGGTACATCTTGAACCCAGGAAGCTTCTCTGGGCTGGGAAGCATGGCTTTGAGCTCCTGTAGGCGGCTATCATCTGTAGGAAGGGTGGGACACATTAGTCCTTCAGATCCCAGGACAGGGTCTAAGGTGAAAGCAGAAGACTAGAATGGTGTAGAGGTGTTCAGACAGATAAAGGATTTGAATAAGACAGATACTATGGTAAGAGTTGGGGGCAGTGGGGAAGGTAGAGCAGAAAATACATGAAAAAGAAAGATAGAGGCAGGACCACAAAGAGAGATATAATGAACGATCTGAAGAACAAAGATAAAGACATTAAGAAAGGATGTTGGGTGCCTGGGTGTTTCAGTAATTTAAGTGTCTTGACTCTTGATTTCAGTTCCGGTTATGATCTCATAGTTCACTGGATCGAGCCCTTTCTTGGGCTCCCAGTATGAACCCTGAATGTTCTCTCATTCTGTCTCTCTCAAAATAAGTAAGTTTAAAAAACAAAAACAGAAACAGGTAAGAGACAGCAGCACTATTCAGAACAAAGAGGTAAAAACAATGAAAGTATCAATTCACTGATAAATGAAGATGTGATATATATATATGTATCACATACATAAACAAAAACATACAAATAATGGCATGTTACTCAGTCATAAAAAAGGATGAAATCTTGTCATTTGCAATGACCTGGATGGACCTAAAGGGTATTTACAGGAGATACCTGTAACAATCAAAAATCACAGACAAGGAAACAGAATGGTTTCCAGGACCTGGGCAAACGAGGACTACAGAGTTATTGTTTATTTGGGACAGAATTTCAGATTTGAAAGGTGAGAAAATTCTACACATGTTCTACAATAATACGAGTACATTTACTGAACAAAACAATTAGAAACAATTAACATATAAATCTTCAGTGTTTTTTACCACAATTAAAACAACTCCATATTAGGATATAAAAATACAAGATCTTAAAGAATAACAGAAATGGAGAGATGTAGAGAAAGGTAGAACACGACAGAAATAAATGCAAAGATACAAACGGGAATCTGGAGAAATAGGGAGAGAAGAGAAAAATAACTATAATAAAAACAAAATCTGAAGACAGAGATAAAGGAGAAGAATGGCAGAGATAAGAATATGTAAAGGATGACACAGATGAAAATCCACGCAGAGTTGACAGCTAAAGAAATATCCACAGAGAAATATACAAAGAACATGAAAAAGAAGGTATCTAGAAAAAGCAACAAGAGATACACAGGGGAGATATATATAGAGGAAGAAACAAAAAATTATAAACAGAAAAAATATAATATAAAGAGAGGCTTAGAGAGCATAAGACAAGAAAAGGGAGAGATGGAGGCAGATGAAAAGTTGGGAGTTGGAGACTAGTGACATAAAGATGGTGTGAAATTCTGAGAAGAGATGAAGACGTGGAGATCAATATTAGGGTTAAAACACATACAGCTGGAAGGTAGGGATATGGACAGGGATATGAGAAAGGAGATGAACAAGGAAAGACATATGAAGAAGGAAAGACATCTAGGCAGAGACACTACCAGTGAATAGTTTTTCTCCCCCAGATAAACACATCAAGAAAAATGGAGAAAAGGACAATGAAAAAGGCAAACACACCCATAGAAAAGAGATGCATAATTAATCCCCCTGAAAGCCAAAACAGGAAAAGCAGCATGGGTAAAAGCTTATGGAATACAGGAAAGGATTTACTTCAAATAACCATTATTAAACTGGAGGAAGCCAAGACCAAAGGATAATATATGTAAAATTTCCCTGGGCTTGGAAACTCAACAGAAAAATTAGCACTACAGTGGAAACTTGAATGCACAGGAGATAAGTGGGATAGTGGCTTTAGGCCAACTGGCTAACTACGCTCACCAACAGAGGCACTAGTATTCTGAAGTTCCTGGTCAGACACATGGATCTTGACATCAGACTTGGGGGTGAATTCAGGAACATTCACAGACTGTAGGAGTATTGCCACAGCAGCTCGGTCCTGAGACCCAATCAGCCCATAAGTCTGGGCAAAAAGGTTGGCAGCAGCCATCACATAATCCAGATGCAGCGGCTAGAAGGCAAGATATGGACTGGTAAACACATCAATCCTCACTTTCGTGCATCACCCTTATTCCCAGCCACCCACTTTCCATTAGATCCCAGGATACCTAGTAGGAGACTTACATTGCTGACATCAAAGACAAGTGGGTGTGGACAGCGTTTGGGCCCAGACCAGAACAGGGCTCCAGAGCTTGTAAGCTGAGAGGAAAAGAAAAGCATTGGAGGTAGAAGGGCCTGAGAAGAGGCAATTCTGATTCTTTATATAATATCAGAAGTCTCAATTCACTATACCTAAGCACGGCCTTTGTGATAAAGAATTATTTATCAATATACTGTGAAGTATCAGCTACTGTCCCAATTTAATTAATTTTAATATAAATTAATCTTCAATAAACGCCCAAGAAGTAGGTCATCATTATCCCTTCATAAATGAGGATACTAAGTTGCAGTGAGAAAATATATGACTTGCCCAAGACCAAACAAAGCTGAACTCGAACCATTTGTAGTCTTAACTCCAAAATTTTTCTATGATGTCTATAGTCCTGAATTGGGTATGATTCATCCTATACTACAGAAAAGGAAAAGAGAAACCAAGTATCTTCCATAAGAAAAAAGTGGATGCATGGAAAAACACATATTTGAATGCAAAAAAACACTGCCTCAATAATTTTATGGTATCTCCAGGTCTTGGTGTGCCTGCTACAGTGGCATTACCTGTGTCAAGAGCCCTCAGCAAGCTCCATATTTCAAGAAAATGCATTCTGCCACACAAACTCAGCAAGTATGTAATACCTGTTCAGGTGGAAAGTTGTGCAAAAGCTGGCGAATATTGTTGGAGTACTGAGTGTGCCAGTGGTGGTAAGCCCAGGTCACACAGTCAGTCCAGGTCTGCGGACGTTGCAGCACCAGGCTACGCTGCACAGCCTCCAGCATTTCCAGTGGTTGGGTGCCTGCCAGCTGCAGTGTCCGTTCCACAAACTTGGAGTCTCTAAGAGGAATCAGAGAGGAAATATGCAGAATTACACAGAGGCCTCAGGAATGGGTTTAACTCCATGGAAAACTGGATGTCTCTCTAACAGAGTCAGGCCCAAATCTTCATTAATTTATTCACAAAGTGCAGCTGGTGCTGAACCACAGAGTTGCTACAGTATGCCTTGGCTGGCATGGAGAGGACAGGTGAGGGAGCATCTGGACAAAAGAATTACTCACGTGAGATAATGGTTGACATTTTCTGCTGGCTGCTTGAAGAGACCTTCAAATTCATCCCGAGCCCACTGCAGACAGAGCAAATCGATTATATGGGGCTAAAAACAAAATGGTTTTCTGTAGGCATTAGAAAGACAATCAGTGAGGGGTGCCTGGGTGGCTCAGTTGGTAGTCTCTGACTTCGGCTCAGGTCATGATCTCACGGTTCGTGGGTTCAAACCTCGCATGGGGCTCTGTGCTGACAGCTCGGAGCCTGGAGCCTGCTTCAGATGCTGTGTCTCCCTCTCTGACTCTTCCCTCCTTGTGCTCTATCTCTCTCAAAAATAAATAAAACTTAAAAAAAAAGACCATCAGTGAGTGAAGTGATCAGGAACAACATGACTGCTACTAGAGAACAATGGAAGTAATCCCTCAAAAGTGGCTCCCCCAACACCCCAAGCCCTGTCACCTCAACTTAAAAACCAATGACCTTGATTTGGGTAGTGGTTACACAAGTATATTAAGGTATGTGAAAAATTTATTCTTAAGATATATGTACTCTACTCTAGATGTAGTATGCCAAAAAATAAAACATGAATGATTCATACAGGTCATAAGGACTGGGCACAAAATAAGATAGAAGTTATGCCCTCTGAGAATTACAAGGTCAATTGTAATTCTGATCCGCAGCCTAGAGATCCATATTCAAATACAAGCTCTGCCCTAGTTTTGGTCTGCTGGCATAAAAGGTATGCTTTTACCTCTGTATCCTAATTATGAAAACATATTCAGTAACAGTAATATTACCTAACTGGTTGCTATGTTGAAATAAGCAAATACGTACTTACTTAAAGCTTAGTAAGTGGTAAATACCTTACAAAGCCTTGAGATAAACACTTCTCTCATTCTATTTTAAAGATACGGAATCTGAAGCATGAAGAGGTTAAATGCAAGACTCAACATACTAAATTTATGTGCAGAGTTCTTCTGCATGCTGGGTACAGCAACAGAACTATTACCTAGGAGAGGTTTTATGCAGGTAAAGGAATATATTTATATACATATACATGTACATTTGTATATACACACACACACATAGGATGGAGACATATATTGTGGTGAATTTATCAACTTAAACACATCTATTCTGTAGCTGCTGCGTTAGGAGGTAACAGATTAAACTGCTTTCTTTTCCTCATTTTCTTCTTACTGCCATACCCCTAAACATGGCATTTAAGGACTGCACTAAGAATCATTTTCATAATACAGTGGTCATTACTGGGTTTATAGAAAACTGGAATTAGGGTTAGGTTCTGGGTATTGGTTAAAATGACTATGTTTACTCTGTCCATTTAGATGATATGTCTGCCATTGCCAAACAGCAATAGTTAAGTTAATTGTGCAATAGTTAAGAAAACCTAACTATGGACTAAAATTAAAAGTTATTAAATTAGGGGCGCCTGGGTGGCTTAGTCGGTTAAGCGTCTGACTGTCGCTTAGGTCATGGTCTCACGGTTCGTGAGCCTGGAGCCTATTTCAGAGTCTGTGTCTCCCTCTCTCTCTGACCCTCCCCTGCTTGCTCTGTCTCTCTCTCTCCTAGAAATTTAAAAAAAAAAAAAAAGTTATTAAATTATAAGCAGAGATAACAAAAAAGAATTTTGTTGGAGTGGATGGGTGACTCAGTTGACTGACTCTTGATTTTGGCTCAGGTCATGATCTTACAGTTCCTAAGTCAGTATGAAGCCTGCTTGGTATTCTCTGTCCCTCTCTGTCTCTCCCTGATGAACATGTACGTACATGTGTTTTCTCTCTCTCAAAATAAATATGTTGAAAATAACATTCTGTTTACACAGAATCACATTTTCCTTTTTCTGATTTAAATTATAAAAA
Organism: Crocuta crocuta; assembly: GCF_008692635.1. Classification (NCBI taxonomy): domain Eukaryota; kingdom Metazoa; phylum Chordata; class Mammalia; order Carnivora; family Hyaenidae; genus Crocuta; species Crocuta crocuta. The sequence continues at coordinate 11,370 of NW_027531509.1, read as the reverse complement.
ATACTTTACTATCATACAAAGTATCTATCTCTGTGCTTCCAAACTAAAAGTTTTAATTTAAAAGAATCATTAAAGTAAAATTTAGACTGCAAGATGAAAATGAGGAAAAGTTTTGAGGAAAAGGCACTTCATGGTGAAGCATACATGTCCTGAATAATAGGTCTGGTGATTGAGATGCTGTCTAGGTGTCTGTCTCTTTCACCTCTCTCTCTCTCCAAAGGTGATCACCTGCAGTGTGTGTTCAATGGCATTGGGGAAGTTCTTCAGTGTGCAGATAGGTATGGACTTCTCAGGAGGGTCCTGGCTGGAGCTGTAGGACTCTGTCAGATACGGGATAACCACCTGCACATTACCCTTCGTACCCAGGGTGCCTGACTCTAGAAGTGGTTTACGGTAGTACACACAGCGATGGTCCATGTACATGCCTAAGGGAAGATGACAGGGTATGGTGACATTAGAACAGGACAGGTAGACAGATATTCTCCACAATAGCACATACTACCCTGCCCTTGTCCTCACCCTCCTTCAAACTCACGGGTATCCACATTGTCCAGGGCATTAGCAACACCATCAAGGTTTTGGAAGAAGCTGTCATCATAGATATGCTCTGTGTCAGGGCCAACACGATTCTGATGGCTCATTACCCGGATGTGCGGATTTATTTGGCGCACAGCTGCAGCAGCTGTGTCAGATTTCAATTTCTGGGTAGGGATGAAGAAAGAGTGTTATTCATTTATTTGCCCAATAAACCTTTACAGAGTCCTTTTGAGGACTTATTTATTTACTGATGGGCAAGATCCAGGCTCTCAGTTCAACAGACTTCCTGATTTAACAATAGTCTCTGACAAATGCCACATGGCTGACGGTGTGACAAATGGGCAGGCATGAGTGGAAAAGGAATAGTAAAGCAAGTAAGAGAGTGTGGGTCTGGTATCTCTCACATCTATTATTATTATTATTTTTTTTTGGTTAATAGCATCCAGAAGTGGGATAGTTATCCAAATAAAACCAAGGTCCTTGTACCATACAAACAGTACCCTCTACAAACCCAAATCAAGTCACATTCCTCTTTGCTCAAAACCCTCTACTCCCTCGACTGGTTCCCACTTTCACATAGAATGAGTTGGTCCATATTACTTCTACAACCTCACATCTATAAGAACTCTGTTCCTTGAACACAATATCTAACATCAGAGTTTGGCTCAGGATATTACCTTTACCTGATACAATCTTCTTTGAGTTATCTTCTCATTCTCCTCCATCATCCATGTCTTACAGAAATGCCATCCTTCCACTGAGGACTTTCTTCACCACAGTGCAAACCACTTTCCATGGCATTTCCCTCTCAATCTTGTTTTTCACTATGGAATCTGTACTTTGTACCTTCTGACATCAGCCATATA
>NW_027531509.1:7580-9845 GCF_008692635.1 Crocuta crocuta | reverse complement strand
TCTTTACTGAAACCATTCTCAAATATTAAGGGTTACAAGAAGACTTTTTGTTATGTGGTGCTACAGCTACCAATATTTCTTGTATTAAAATTTTAAACTGGCAAAATTTTAAATTAGTTGATTTAGAAATGGAATAATCCATTAGTGTACTATGAAGAAAGTTTTCCAATACAAAAATACAGCCACAGAAATCAAATGGAATATATATTTTCACAAATGTTTTAAGTTATACAATCTCTTAGAAGGCAGCTGGATTCTCGTATTTACTACATTCAATCTGTTATATTTTTGTTTGGATTATAAAAGAAACATTCNCAAAATCTACTGTTTTTGCATTTGAGATGTTAGGGGAGAGAAAACATCTAAGTGGGGCTGGACAGAGACAGAATCCCTAGCCAGCTCCATGCCATCAATGCAGAGCCAACGTGGTCAAACCCATTAATCATGAAATCTGACCTGATCTAAGATCAAGAGTCAGCTGCTTAACCAACTGAGCTGCCCATCCAAACTGTTCTCACTAGATAAGAGCAGGAAGCTTTATTATGCTATGCTATGCATTAAAAATATCTAAGGCAGTGCATAATAGTTGGATGAAAAATGAAAACTCTGAGGCAAAAATAACACTAAACTTTACAGAAGACTTTCCAAATAGATCTTTCTACATAACCCAACTTCCACAGTCCTACATTAGCAGTTACCAAAAATTAAGGGGAAAAAAGGAGTTGTGGGAGGTATAAAATGGCAAACGAAATGAAAAGACATGGTAAGTATTCAAATACCTGCTGAAAAACTGGATGGTAGAGAAAAAGAAATGAGGAAAAAGAAGGAAAGACAGAGGCAAAAAGACGTAAGTTATTTAGACTGATGACAAGAAACACAGGAAAAAAAGTAAGAGAAATAGTTCACCCACTTGCCCTGTACATCCACTCACCGTGACATCCCAGGGCCGGAACAAAAACTGTCGGTTCAGATTGGACTTCTCAATCATGTCCATGTCTGTAACAGTGATTGCCCCATCAGTGCAGCCTAAACCAATCATGGCAAAGTTCTTGAGCAGTTCACAGCCAATGGCCCCTGCACCCACCTAAGAAGGGGCCAAAAGGAGAGAAAGAGACTGGTTAGGGTGAATGTGGGAAGCAAAGACATGTGTTGGTCTTCACTCCCCCTGAAGATACTGAGAGAAAGTAGAAAATGTAGTGTTACATACTCAAATCCTAAGGCCATAAATATCCATGGTCATCTTTGGAAAGAGGCACCAGAGAAAAGAATAAAGACCCATAACCTGATATATGTCCCTTGGTATGAAAATAATGGTGACAGAAGAGATGAAGGTTAAAAAACCTCTTTGTGAGGCAAGGGAGTCCAGAAAAGATGGACCAGAGGCAAGTACAGATGTTGGTAGCTGGTATCCAATGGGCTCTCTTACCAAGAAATACTTCTGTTTGCCCAGCTTCTCTTGCAGGTCTGAGCCAAATACAGCCACCTGCCCATCATAACGGTTCTGGCACTGAGTCACATAAAGGAAGGAGGATCAGAAAAAAGCAACCTTGCAGAGACTCATAATAATATCATCCCCTTGGGAACCCTTCATACCGGGAGGCACTTGTCCTCTGAGAGAGCCTGTCTGTCTTCAGGAAGACATTCAAGGGCATCAAAGTAAAGCCACTGCATAATAGGCATAAACTTCCCAGAGCAGGCCTGGAGAGAGAACAAGAAATGGGAAATCATTGTGTGTCAGATCAGAATCTGACAAAGATGGACAGCCAGTGATGGAATCAGGAAGGCACTTGGCCCATCCTCAACTCTGCCTATTTTACCCACACTGACCTTCATTACTTCCTGGGCAGCCAAACCTCCAATAAAGGCATTTATGGGTGCCAGATCCCCAGCAGCCACATATGCCAGCTTTCGAATGAGGTCTTCATCCAGGGTGTCCTGCTGCACTGCTGGCAGGGCTTGAGCATTCACAGCCTGTGCTAAGGTGACCAGTTCTGTTGCATCCTCCTAGAAAGACAAAATGAATCAAGACAGGACTTGTTAGGCAAACTGTAGGGAAAGTGACAGGGATAAAGTAGAGAGCAGGTAGGGCTTTGGGTCAAAGATACTAGGTGAATTGTCCACTTATCTACCTCATTGTGGGGCCGAGGGGACCGGCAATGCAGAGCACAGAACTGGTGCAGGGCCTGAAAGCCAATGTGCAGCTGACCAGGGCGAGAATACTTAGCAAAATCCGTTATCACAAAGTCTGGCTCTGCCAGTGACTCT
>NW_027531509.1:6194-7391 GCF_008692635.1 Crocuta crocuta | reverse complement strand
AGTGACGCTAGTAAGGATTTCTGTGGAGAGTGGGACATGAGAACCAGTGAAATAAAAATCCTAGAAATGTGGAACCGTAACCCAACCGCCATACATACTCACAAAGCTGATCTTCTTTGGTACTTTGACCTGACTGACAATGCCTCCCCGGATATACTCAGAGAAGTTGGAGGTGTCACAAATACTAAACGTATAGGGACCTAGGGGATGAAATGAATGGAGTACATATCAGTCCAAGCACCAATCCTCGTATTCCAAATCAGAAATCAATAACACCATCAAAAGAAGAATAAAAAAGCCATACTGACCCAGCTCCACAGTAAAAGAAACTATTCAAAATACAACAAAGTGGGGGAAGAAAACAAAATGAATTACATAGCTTAAAAATATGTAATTGGGAGTTCTGGATACAGACAATGAGGTGTGAGAGTAAGTAAGTAGCATTTTGGAAAAAAATTACGGCCAGTAATTTTCCAAAATCTGATATAACTATAAACCCACAAATAACATTAAATTNAGTCAGCACAGAGCCCGACGCGGGGCTCGAACCCACGAACCGCGAGATCGTGACCCAAGCGAAAGTCGGATGCTTAACCGACTAAGCCACCCAGGCGCCCCATACAGCAACATTTTTTAAGCAATGAAAGAAAAAAATTGTCAATATACCATTCTATAGTTCACAAAAATGTCTTTTTTTTTTTAAATGTTTTATTTATTTCTAGAAGAGAGAGACAGCGTGAGCAGCGTGAGAGCAGCGTGAGACAGCGTGACCTAAGCGAAAGTTGGAAAGTCGGACACTTAACCGACTAAGCCACCCAGGCGCCCCAACAAAAATGTCTTTTCAAAAAAATGGCTAAATAAAGACAATATAAATCATTAAAAACCTAAAAAAAATTACCACAAACGAACCACATGATTACAACAAATAGTAAGGGGCATCCCTCTAGTACAAAGAAAACTATATTAGATACAAATCTGGACCAACAGAAAAGAAAAAAAACGGTGGCATATGGATAAAAACAACATCTTATTCTTTTAGTCTCTTTAAAATGGAAACTATTAAACCCAAACCAATGTATTGAGAAGTTTGTGACAATTATAAAATATAAATGGTAAACCAGAAATTGGAAATATATTCTGGCTATAAAAAAGGCCATTTATAACATATGAGGTAATAAAATATTACTCAGAGACTAT
>NW_027531509.1:1422-5988 GCF_008692635.1 Crocuta crocuta | reverse complement strand
ACCATATATAGTATATAGAAACTCATGTATTATAAGTTCTAAAGGAAATAGAAAAAAAGATAAAAATCAATAAACGAAAGAGGACATAAAATCAAAACTGGTGGCATAAACTTCTGATTTTCATTTAGTTCACATCTGTTTAGTAAGGTCCCATGGACACATCTCTCAAGTCTTAGCTCAGGTTTTCAAAAGCATAGGCTCTTAGTTTTTGGTATAATTCATATTATAGATGTGTGCTGCTTCTTGGTCTGTGGGTCACCATTTCTTGCCCCCAGACTTGACATACCCAGGACTTTGATCTCTATGGGACATGTGCCATTTAGTTCATTCATGCCCTGGACCTCTGTGAAGGAGACAAAGTCACCGCTTTCAAATCCATGCCGGGCCTCATCCAGACAGGTGACAACACCAGGGCTGTCCTGGTTATAAGAGAAGTAAAAGTCAGAGGCAGGCGCTCAGGGAACCAGGAGCAGACAGGAAAACTATTGCTGCTCTGCTTGCCAGACCCCTGGGGCCAATCTCCTTACCTTGGTCACCATAGATACCATAGCACTAAGAGGCTGCTCCCCACTGGAATCTGTAAGGATCATTTCCTCTCCAAAGTCACAGAACAACTGCCTGTAGAAGGAGACAATAGGACTAGAGCCTGAGACCTATGCACACAGGTACACTCTATGTCCTTCAAGGTGCAGTAAATCCTTGCTAAGTAAACACAGTCCATTACTGCTGGAATCAGATGGAACTCATGCCAAATGGGGAAACAGAAACTTGCAGCATCAAAAACCTAGGCTTGTGTTGGCTGGGAGTAGTAGGAATACTGTGGGACAAAAGGGTCTTGCCTGGGCCTAGCAGGTGCTGGGGAAAAAGGGAGGCAGGTACTCACCCAAAGAGGCCCCGGGTATCTGCCACGACCAGCTTGATTCCATGGCTATGACAGAACTCACCCACCTGCAGCTGGTCCTCCAATGGAGTGTTGGTAAGAACCACCACCTATACAGAGAAGGAAGTTTATGCAGAAGACTTGGTACCTGGGTGCAGGAGAGTTAAGAATATGAAACAGAAAGGTAGATTGGGGTAGATAAAGATTCAGACAGTCCAGGATTGGTGGAGTATCAGGAGTCAAACTTTGCTGGCTCATTCCTCTTCTAAAAACATTTATAAAGTTATCTGTGTGCATCATGCTCAGCAGAAATGAGACTCACTGAAGAGAAGAAAAAGAATACTCAGACTCAGATAAAAAAGGTATCAAGAGGTACTGAGAAAGAGTTTGAAGACTAACAAATTCTTATTTGACAAACATCTAATCCTGCCTTCCTCTAGTGCCTGGGAAGACAAAAAAAAAAAAAAAAATTGAAACTTGTGTTCCCTAAGTGGGGTTTATATCTCCACATTCCATTGTCACTTGCTTCAATAAATGAATAAATGACAAAAAACACCTGTTCAGAACGGATCTGTGTATCAGCACCTATCATCCCTCTTTCCACTCCAGTTATTTAACTCACATATATTTGGAACTGCTATTGTGCCAACTGCTATATGTTGAACCCTCACTAAAAGTTTGAAGTCAGTATTGCTGTTATTTCTGTTCTAGAGACTAAAAATATAGGCAGATGAAACTAAGTCACCCGTTCAATGTAAGACCATCATTAAGAGGTAGGCATATACCAAAGCAGTTTGGCTTCAAAATTTAATGTTCACAAACATTAGCTCACAATTTCTGACCTGCTGAAAAGGTAAGTTCCCTTGAGGACAGATTTAGGACATTAATTCTGACTATGTCCCTTAAGCCTCTTGATAACCTAAACACTGGGATAACCTATTAAGTGAATACTGAACAAATAAACCAGAAACAGAATCTGGGAAAATGAGACAAGAGGCAGTATGCTGCAAGGTACCTGGAAACCACTAAGGAAGTCCTCAACAAGGGCCCCAGTATAGGTGGTGACAGGCACATAGCTATTGAGCTCAGCAAGGCGGGGCTGTGATACCTCAGCTCGGTTTTTACCAATGTCCTCCTCCCGAAGGTAGAACTACAAGAGAATACAGGAAGAGAAGTAAACGCAAAGCCCAGGGCAGTTGATACATGGGCAAAAGTAGTAAAAGAATAAGGAAGGGGTACCTGGGAGGAGAGGTCAGCCCACTGAGCAGTGCCTTGGTCATGCAGGGTGACAGCTTTGACCCCACCAAGGATGATATTCTTGGCAATTTCCACACCTAGGCCCCGGAGGCCTGACACCAGTACACTGGATGTCTGGAGATGTTTCATTGCCTCATGGCCTAGCACATACCTGCCAGGTTAAGGGAGATTCTGGGTAAGGACTTGACTCACTCGGCACTATCCTCTCTGTGTCCCCTCCCACTCAACATTCCAATAGTTAGGCCCACTTACAGCTGTCGGGAGTAAAGACCCTCATCTATTTCAGCTTCACTGCCTTTTTTCAGCATTCCCTAAGAATGGAAGGGTAAAAATAGTTTTAGGAAGTTAGCAGAAATGAAAGAGGTAACACTCATTTTCTTACCTACCACCCTGGAGCCAAGTTATTAGTCTTGAAGGGGAAGACACTCACGCTGCTTGGTCCTGAGGACATTTTGAACATTACAGAATAGGAATGGGAGCAGTCAGTACTTGGTTCTGGATCAGGCCCAGGTACACAGCGTCTCTTGGATAGTGGCGAGCTGGACATCTGAAGGAAAATGTTAGAGGTAACCCAGATATAGATGATTTCTGTTAGTGGCAACTGTGGAGGACAGAAGGATTTATCTATTAGTAGTAGTTTCTAAAGAAGAGAAAGATAAAAAGATATGCTAGGTATCAGGTCTGCTGTGAGGAAATAGAAAGATGTGGCTGAGGTCGGATAGTTCAGGGTTAAATAAACGAGAAGACTCTGGTAGAACCTGAAGTCCTCTGGTTTCTCTGACCAGCAACCTTGTGCCCATAGAGGTCAAGGAAATGCTGGGAAAGAGATCTAGTCTGATGTAAGCCTGATGGGGTAGGACCCCTGGGGTCCTATGATGTTGAAAGCAGGTGTGGGCATCTGAGGGAAGACCTGAAAAGCTGTCAGGTGAGAGTATACAAGGCACAATAGTAAGGGATAGTGAGAATATATACAACTGTTGGCTTCTGAATGTACAGGCAGGGCCAGGGTGAGTGAGGTGAGAAGATAAATGACTAGATCAAAATATACTGTCTATAAGGGTAGATGCTGGTGTAAGAGGTGGTGGGAGTGGGGGGAATGCTCTGATGGAAGATAGGTTAGCCAAACAATTTCTGTCTGGTGTGTTTCACACCAGGTTCTGAGGGAAGATAGTTGGGGATTAATGTGAAAAAAATGCTGGGACCATTAAAAAACAAACAAAACTGAAGGGGGCACCTGGGTGGCTCAGTCTGTTAATCATCCCACACGGGTTCTGGTCAAGATCTCACAGACCGTGAGTTCCAATCCCACATTAGGCTCTGCACTAAGAGGTCAGAGCCTGGAGCTGCTTCAGATTCTGTCTCCCTCTCTCTCAGCCCCTCCCTCACTCACACCCTGTCTCTATCAAAAATAAACACTAATAAAGTTAAATAAATTAAAAAAAGAGAGATTCATCAAAAGTAAATACTAGGACCTTGTCACTGAAGCACAGTGTTGGACCCAAATGACTTTCATAAAAAAGGCCAAGATCTTTGGGAGTTAGGGGATTTGGCTTGCAAATGCTGGGTCTAGAGATATTTGTAAATGTTATGTAGGAAGAACGAACCCTCTAGGAGCAGTTACTAAAGGTCAAATGCTAAAACAAAGGAATAAATCTCTGTACAGAAACACTAGGTCCAGAGGAATCTGTTAGAATTATGTGAGGAAGGAATTTCTGACACATGGTCTACCATAGACTCTGGTCTCCTTATTGCTTTTTTAGCTTTGAAAAATGTCTGGAAGGAGGAAGCAAAAAAGCGATATGATGTTGGTGGTGCGGGGGAAAGATGTGAGAAAACCCTCTTTTGGGAAAATTAAGGTCAAATAGAACGTACCTCTGCGGTCTGCTCCCACTAGGAGTTTGGGAGACAAATCCCCGTGTACTAAAGGATAATTTTGTTTTAATGTCCTTAAATTCTATGTTCACTAAGCTTATTGAAACTGGTGTTTTAACACGCTAAGTCTGAAAAAGAATGAGGTTTTTTTGCTTAGGTATGTTTGGCCGGAACCTTTAAAAGCTAGTGCCTAATATTTGGAAACCCAAAGTCAGATTTCTGAAGAGAAATGTTGGCTGAGCCCCAGAATTTGTCCACCCTCCGCGCCATCAACCCAGGTCAATCCTGTTCTAAGTTTTCCGAAAAACCGCCCGGTACGAGTCCGCCTTGAAACGCCGTTTGTTACCAATGCCGGCTCCACGAATCGCTCTGCCGCCAACTCTGCATGCAGCCAAAACCAAGCCCAGNCATTACGTACGCTGCCGGTCGGAGAGCACAGCTCCATCTGGTGGCTGCATCCAGTAAGATGGATGTAAATTAGTATACAAATAATTCCGTCACAGAAAACCGTGCGACAATAGCAAACTTAACATAAAACTCACAGTTTTTAGTCTCAA
>NW_027531509.1:467-1391 GCF_008692635.1 Crocuta crocuta | reverse complement strand
GGAGAAGTCCGTTCTGGAAAACACTTGTAAACCGGGCGAGTGAATCCTGGCAGGTAACGAACTTTCACAGAATGACCAATGGTTTTTGAAGAGTGCGAATTTTTAAGTTTAAAAATTGAAATCTGTTGCCAGCACTGATAGATTTACACTCGGCCTCCTTAACTNTTATGAGATTAGAAATATTAGGTATATGAAAATAAGATAAAATGAAAAATATGGTGTTCGTAGAAAGTATACAACATTGTCTTATAAACAGTAAATACTAAATGTTGCTTTTTAATACTTATTAATGTAAAATTCATATATTTTTCATATTAAATAAAATTATTTTTGGTAAGGCTATTCCCTGGCAACTCAAAACTTCCATTTTGGACTATTATATCAATATAAAGCCTTGAAACCCCTTTCCTAAGGGATACTGGAAACCAGAGTCATAACATTATCAGTGCTCATGAAATAAAAATAATAGATATTAGGTCATCAAAGGTCACCACAATCTGATATAACTCAAGGCACTGTAATAAGCACCCAAAGCATTTCTTTTGAATAATAATAAATACACATTCAGTGATTTCTCACAGATCTTTTACATGTAACCATGAATAACCCCAGGAAAATATTGGCCACAATTAACCCTAAAAACATTCTGGTCCCAGGCTTTTTTCTGTGGAAATTTTTGATTACGAAGCCAATTTCTTTATCAGTTATAGGTATATTCAAATTTTTATTTTTTTAAAAATTAGTTTCAGTGGTTTGTGTTTTTCTCGTAATTTATCTATTTTATCTAGGTGAAGCAATTTTTTGATATGTAAGTTTACAGTACACATTTTAAAAATCTTTCTTCTGTAAGGTTCCTAGCAATGTCCTTATTTATTCTGGTTTCAGTAATTGAGTCAGCTCTGTTATTTTCCTTTGCAATCAAGC
>NW_027531509.1:0-453 GCF_008692635.1 Crocuta crocuta | reverse complement strand
TCTTGTTGAAATTGTTAATCCTTTTAAAGAGCCAAATTTTGGTTGTTGATTTCGTCCACTTTTTAAAAATATTCTCTAACTTATTTCCATCCCAGTCTTTTTATTTTTCCTCTTTCATTTTGCCATGTGTTTATGTTTATAATTTCTTTCCTAGTTTCTTGAGATGAGAAATTAGGCAATGGATTGAGATGTTTCATAATAATAATAGGTAGGCAATTAGAGCTATAAACTTCTTTGTCAGTACTGCTTATGAGCATCCCATATTGTTTTTATATTGTGTTTTCATTTTCATTTATTCAAGGAATTTTTAATTTCTTGTGAATTCTTTTTAATCCACTGAACATTTTTAAAAGCTGTTGTTTAATTACCACAAATTTCTAAATTTCCAAAATTTCATTCTTTATCATGAGATAAAGTATATCTCATGGTGCTCACTTAAAAGAGAGATATGCT
>NW_027531508.1:696261-886009 GCF_008692635.1 Crocuta crocuta | reverse complement strand
CCTCTGTGTTTTGCTCTTCTCTCACCCTGCTCTGACCTTACTAGATGCTAGATAACCCATGATGTTTCGAAGGAAACCACTCAATGATTTTTTTATTTTTAAGAAACGTTTAAATGTNCAACTATCTTTTCCCATTCCGTTGGTTGCCTATTAATTTTCTGGGTTGTTTCCTTGGTTGTGCAGAAGCTTTTAATCGTGATGACGTCCCAACAGTTTATTTTTGCTCTTGATTCCCTTGCTTTTGGGGATGATGACACACTCATTTTAAACAATGTTTTTGCCACTCTGCCATGATGGAGGAAGACGAAACTCCACTCCCCCTGTTTTCCCCTCCTCTTCCTTTCCAATGCGTCATATTTAATTAATTTGGCTGTTTCTCTCTTGCAACTTCATGTCATTTTGTGGACTCTCTTGGAGAGGGAAGTGATAGCAGAGGCCTAACAGCAATGGTCCTGGAGATGGACGGCTTGAATTAGAATCCTTGTTCTTCAGGGCACCTGGGTGGCTTAGTCGGTTAAGCGTCTGACTTTGGCTCAGGTCATGATCTCACAGTTTGTGGGTCCGGGCTCTGTGCTGACAGCTAGCTCTGAGCCTGGAGTCTGTTTCAGATTTTGTGTCTCTGTCTTTCTCTGACCCTCCCCTGATCACTCTCTCTCTCTCAGAAATAAATAAAACATTAAAAAAAAATCCTTGTTCTGAGGTGCCTGGGTGGCTTAGTTGGTTAAGCGTCCGACTTTCACTTAGGTCATGATCTCGCAGTTCGTGGGTTCAAGCCCCGCGTCGGGCTCTGTGATGACTGCCAGCTAAGAGCTGGAGCCTGTTTCAGTCTGTGACTCCTTCTCTCTCTGACCCTCCCCTGCTCACGCTGTCTTTCTCTCTCTCTCCTAGAAATTTAAAAAAAAAAAAATCCTTGTTCTTACCCGTGCCCATTGTTATCTCATCCATAAACCAGGGAAAAGGATTCCTCACTACCTTATGGGGTTGCTTGTGATAATGCAACTAAGAATGCATTTGTAGCCTTCAGTGTCTAATACACAGGAGAGCTCAAGAAACATTAGCGATTATTATTTATACCTTGTGTTATTAACTTTCACCTTAATCTCATGATTCTCTCAGTGCATGAGGCTGTGCTCTGGAGCACCCCTGCCTTTCCTTTCCTTTCCTTTCGTACAAATCACCTTCCAGTAATACGTGCTTGCATTTATTTGTGCTGTTAGCATTTACATTTTGCCGTACAGTTGTAGCAAAGTGCTCTGTGTTTTAGCCACAACTTGGCTCTAACGGTTGAAAGCCGATCAACTGTATTGAGAAAGTATCACTTAGTCCTGGGGAAAAGAGTGTGATCAGATTGTATTTCCTACTCTGCCAGGATAGCGTGCCTTCTTGTCTTTAACATCAGTTATTCAAAATCATGCTACACTTTAGTTTGGTTTATGCTTCTCATATATTTTAAATTTTCCTAAGATTTTTAGGAAATCTTAGTAGTCCCCATTGCACGTTGTACCAAACACTGGACTAGGCCTTAAGTGAGAGCCCACCTAAGGCCCCAAACATTTGATAAGATTAAAAATTTTGTATAACATTTTGGACTAAAACGCTTAGCAATAAGCAGGACACTTCCCTACCTCTATTTCTCAAGAACCAAAAGGCAGCTTGTGAAAATTTTCAGTAGTTCAGACTCCCAGATGCATGTCTTTCTTGCCCTAAATACGTTCATTTTCGAGATCTAGAAACCACCTGACTGTGATAAGCCTGCACAGGCCCTTCCTGACGCAATCCCTGCTAGGATCCCGGGGTGATGTGATACAACCAGTCTTCCTGGCAGCAGCTCACACCTGAGCTGGAAATGTTCTTTGTAGCAGTCCCAGCGACAGCGTGTTGCCCTCAGATACCCCTTCCAGGGAGGGGAACTGAGGCTCACATAATCAAAGACGTGCTGAGAATTAGAGCCACGACATGGATCTCTGGGTATGGTCCGAGGCGGCCGCTGTGAGGAGAGCAACCAAACAAAGCAAGACAAAGCCAGTCCTGAAAACTTGTCTCTCTCAGGTAAACAGTGCCTTTGTCTTAAATCAATGCTAAGCCGGATATCAGAGACTTTCTTAGAAGTAGATTTTCAGAGCATGGAGGACAAATTAAAGTTAAGGGGCAAAGCGATGAGGGTGGGGGCCTTAACGTAAAGGTTTCAAACAGAAACTCACATTTCTAATTTTTTGCTAGACTAAACCCAGGTTCTGTCGTATAGAAATTTGGAAACACTGAGGTGAAACACCTAAACTAGCCATGTGACACTCATTGAAAACTATTTTCCTGGATAGAAATATCTTTGTGTTTCCCTTGAAAAGACTTACATTGATTTCACCAGATACATATCTTGAAGTTATGACAGAAAGGTGAGAAAGTTGAATGTTGAAACACTGCATTTATCATTGCTGGCAGGCACATTTGTAGTGTTTGCACTGTGACTAGCCCTATTCTAAGGACCTAGCAAATATCACCTCACTTCTCTTCATAATAGCAGTAGGTATCACTCCTAATAGCCACTTCTGGGGGGAAACCAGAGAGGTTAAACACCTTGTCCAGTGTCACACAGGAAGTAAATGGCAAAACCCAAGATTTAAAACCAGGACATCTAGACTTTTGTCACTTTGCTGTGTGACCTTACTAAAAGCTGTGTTTAGGGAAAGGACTAAGTTGACAGGAATGAACTAAAAGCAGAGAAGGGACTAAATTAAAGCAGAGAAGGGAATGAACTAAGGGAGAAATGAGAAAATGAATGACAACAGAAAAGAGGAGCTATGTTCAGAAATTTCTGGTAATGAGGCTTAGAAATAATAAGATGCTAGTTGAGATGTTCAATTAAGAGAGCACCTGAATCTATTGAGAAATGACTTGGTTTTCTTTAAAGTTCAGAAAGACTGGTTGAATGAAGAGTAATGAAAACAAAAAGTAGAAAGGAAAATAATAATGTGACTTAAGTGAAGAGAAGGAATCTTTCCCCTCTGAGGATTAGGAGAAGTGTGGGGTTGTGGGGGAGTAGAGAGATCTTCCTAGCAGGTGTCTAGGCATTTTTACCAGGGTGAACATGGACAAAAGATGCTGTCCATTGGGGGTCAGTTGGTGGCTCAGTCGTTTAAGCTTCTGACTTCAGCTCAGGTCATGGTATCACAGTTTGTGAGTCTGAGCCCCACCATAGGCTCTGAAGCACAGAGCTAGGAGCCTGCTTTGGATTCTGTGTCTTCCTCTCTTCCCTCCCCTGCTCTCACTGTCTGTCTCTGTCTCTCAAAAATATATATTTTTAAAAATGGTGACCATTGTACTGGTTTCAAGGATCCTTCAAACCAATCTTCAGTTTCAAAATGGACATACCTTTTACAGCATCCCTGCTGTGTGTTAGACACATTACTAAGTGTATTTCCAGTTACACATTTTTTTTAAAGTTTATTTATTTTGAAAGTGGGGTGGGGCAAATAGGGAGACAGAGAATCCTAAGCAAACCCTATGCTGTCAGCACAGAGCCCAGTGCAGGCTTGAACTCAGGAATCACCGGTCACACATTTTCTCTGGAGTAACAGTTCTGTGAGGTACAAGTTGCCTATGGCTGCTATAACTAGTCACTACAAATTTATTGGCTTAAAACACATTTATTCTCAGAATTCTCGAAGTCAGAGGTCCAAAACCATTTTTGCTAGGCTCAATCAGGAGTTGGCAGGGCTGTGCTCCTTCTAGAAGCTCCATTTCCTTACCTTTTCTAGCTTCTGGCCGCTGCTACCCTCCTCGCTTTTGGCCACATTAATCTAATCCCTGTTTCATGAGCACATTCTCTTTACTTGTAGTAAAATCTCCTTCTGCCTTTTTCGTAGAACACTTGGCATTACTTTTGAGGTCCATGAGATAATCCAAAATAATATCTCCATCTTAAGAGCCTTAAAAATTCCATCTACAAGATCCCTTTTGCCCTTTAAGGTGACATTCTCAGGTTCTGGAGATTAGGACATGGACATTTTGGGCAAGGGTATTATTTCTCTAAGATGCAGGAAAAAACGTTTAGGGAAGTACTTTGTCCCAAGGTCTTATGATGTTTCAGAGTGGCAATTTAAATTCTGGTATGCTCAGACACCTGGGTGGCTTGGTCGGTTAAGCATCTGACTTCAGCTCAGGTCATGACCTTGCAGTTCATGGGTTTGAGCCCCGTGTCAGGCTCTTTGCTGACAGCTCAGAGCCTGGAGCCTGCTTTGGATTCTGGGTCTCCCTTGTCTCCCTTTCCCTCTGTCCCACACCCACTCACACTTTCTCTCTCTCTCTCAAAAATAAGATACCACTCTGAGAAGGAGGGCTTAATCCCCACCCTGACTCACTGAATCTCTCTTTCTTATGTGGAATCCAGAAACCTGAATATATTCTCTAAAAAAAGGCTATTCTGGCATAAATTTCAGATAGCAAGAAGAAAACCTCAAGAGGTTCAGAAGTGTAGTTCAGAGAAGCAACCAGAAATTCAGATGATTACTTGACACTGGAAGGACTTGCTTGATATGAAAACAGCTGTAAATCTCACAAGATTACATGATTTTATAAGAATTTCAAAACTTCCTGCTATTAATTGGCAATCCCCTAATTCTTAAAGCTATAAGAATAGCCTCCCTTAAACACACTGATAATCTGCTTCACAGCTTAATATTCAGAGGCCTATGTTTTGGCTAAATGAGCTTCAGAAAAAAATAAAAAAGGAACCTTATGGTTTACTTCATTTACTTTGGAGCCTCTGGTTAAATAATCTGCTTCTGCTGTACCTTGTCTTCTTATCATCTGTAAAATGGAGGTTGCTCAAAAAGCACAGTCACAGAAACCATGTACAGTTTTATGCACACAGTTGTCTTCATTTGTTTAGAGTACCAGTAACATTGAAACTATTACTCAAAGAGTATATATGCTATTTTGAGTCATCTTGGACAAAACTCTGTCAAAATAAAGGAAAGGGGCCCCAAATAACTATGATTTTCCCAAGGGGACACAATTACTTTATGGTAGATGTGGGATCAGAACCCTGATATCATCGATCCCACTCCATTGTTCTTTAACTGGGCTTGGGATAATACAGAGAAATAAAACTCCTGTGTTAAATGTAACTGGTACAGGACTTGACAAGATTGGAATTTGAACACTCCATGTTAAGAAGAATCCGGAAAATTCATTTTTTCTTTTTCTTTTTACAAAAAAAAATTTTCACAGTTATTCATTTTTGAGAGAGACAGAGCACAAGTCGGGGAGGGCAGAGAGACAGGGAGACACAGAATCCAAAGTAGGTTCCAGGGTCTGAGCTGTCAGAACAGAGCCTGATGCAGGGCTTGAACCCATGGACTGAGAGATCATGACCTGAGCCAAAGTCAGAAGCTTAACCCGCTGAGACACCCAGGTGCCCCGAATCTGGAAAATTCTTAAAATTAGGTCAGATATATACTAGATACATCAAAAACAGTGGTAACTGAGGATGGTTCTACAAAAGAGCAAAAGGAGTAGTTGAAGGTGTGTATGGGCTGCAGTTACACAAAGGATAGGTGAGTTCCTGTTTCCCAGCACTTTGGAGGTTCCACCCCAAGATACAGTATTAAAATAAAATAAACATTTGAATTAGGTCATACTTAATTCTGGATGTTCATGTAAGCCAACAAAATATCCCAGGTAATATCTACGCTGTCATTTAGTTTCCATCTTGAGTTTTCATTTCTGAAAGTCTTTCCAAACACAAAACAGAGGTTGGAGAAAGGTCTATGGGAGGCGGCAGAGATAAAATAAGCCCATTTCACTTTCCATGAAAATTAAGATCCAAACAAATTCTTCACAGCTGAAAATGTCCAGATAATTTTCATTTTATGGCAAGGCTTCTGGAAGGTCTTATAATTACCCAAACGTCCCTTATCTGTTTGAATGCATATCACTATATATTATGGGACTTATGAGGGGGCAGAGAACCATATCCTGGCTAAACATCTCCATGTCCATAATTCATATAAGATGGTCTTAAACCAACCTGAGGACCTTAGACCCCCCTTTTTCCATTACTAAGATTAATTGAGGACAAAACTTCATATGCTTTGACCTAAGACAATTCTTCATTGAAATCGACGGCCCATAAAGAAATCTGTAGTGTAGGTATCATTGGATGCTGAAAGCATTTTTCTGGATTTTATTCATGTCATGGGTTTCTAGGGAGGATCTACTCAAAATTCTGAGTCTAGCTTGACCTTTAAAACGAAATTGTCATGTAACCTTGAGCAAAGTGAGCTCATCATCATAAAGGAAGAATATTAATACACTCTATCCCTACTTTGAGGGTCTCTTATAGAGTATCAATAAAGTAACAAAGGGGTATATGAATGCACATATTTTTTTTAATGTTTTTTATTTATTTCTAGGAGAGAGAGAGAGAGACAGCGTGAGCAGGGGAGGGTCAGAGAGAGAGGGAGTCACAGACTGAAACACGCTCCAGGCTCTGAGCTGGCAGTCAGCACAGAGCCCGACGCGGGGCTCGAACCCACGAACCGCAAGATCATGACCTAAGCGAAAGACGGACGCTTAACCAACTAAGCCACCCAGGCGCCCCTGAATGCACATATTTTTATTGATAGTTGTACAAGCTTGAAAATAGCTCCACAGAATGCACTATAAAAATCTTCATGAGACGTATCTCTACACTAGTTCCAAGCTCTCCCAATTACACTAATTACATTAGCAAACACCTGGGAGGCAAGATGGTGGGAGCTCCATTCTTCTCACCCATCTGCATCTCTCAAACAAAGAAGGGCTGAAGCCATAGGACACTGAACCACAAGAGTCTGGGAGGAAAAGTGACAGGGTCCACAAAGAAGACAGACTCATAGGTGAATGATTGTGAACTGGGGAAGATAAAAATAGACTGGGACCCAGAGACACAGAGGGGAGGGAGTCCCCTCCACGGAGAGCCACAGATAGACAAGGGGAAGAGAAAGAGCTGCTGAAACTGCTCATAGAACGGTCTCTGGAGAAGAGAAAAGCCTCAGCCCAGGACAGAAAGGGATCCCATCATCCCATCTCTTACTGCAGGGCATTTGGAGAGAGATCTTATCTCTAGCTGTGGCACTTTCTTTGGGCTGAGTGCCCTGGTCCCAGGC
The DNA here is from genome assembly GCF_008692635.1 of Crocuta crocuta. NCBI lineage: Eukaryota > Metazoa > Chordata > Mammalia > Carnivora > Hyaenidae > Crocuta > Crocuta crocuta. The sequence continues at coordinate 878,861 of NW_027531508.1, read as the reverse complement.
AGCACAGGGAAACTACTCCCTTACTCCCCCTATTCGGCCCTGCCTAGGAAACCCCCGGCCTGTGGGATTACATCTCAGGCAGTATCATTAAAACATGAAGACTAAGATCTGAAAATGAGGCAGGGCTTGGGACGTAGAACATGGCCCACCATTGCTACGCCTGGGCACAGGGACATTGGACCCAAAAGAGTGATTTCCAATGCTTGGTTTGAGAAGGGACTGGGGCGCCACCAGTTTTCTCCCCACAACCGCCAAGGCAGGGCCTCAGGGAACAGCTCAGGGGACCCACAGTGGAGGTGAGACCTGCCTTCAACAAACCATGCCCATCCACGCTTGAGAGCTGGTTTTGTTGTTGTTGTTGTGTTGTTGTTTTTACCAGAGCCCAGGGCAAATCCAAAATTGGTACATTGCTGTGATTAACTCTAGATCAATTCTTGCTCTTCAGAGCTCTATTCCCTTATGTCATTCTTATCTCTCCCCTCCAAGGAATGGACACTCTGGTCATTGGTTTGCTTAAACAGTCACATTTAATCCATTCTTTTGACACATATTCTACATCTTTGTCATTATCTTCCTTTCTTTCTGTCTCTGGAATAATCAGACTATATAGTTTCTTTGGGTAACATTGTCTTCATTTCTTTCTTCTCACCTCCTACCATATTCTCCTCTTTCTCTTTCTGAACTTATCCATTTAGTCTCTCTTCCTGGTCAATGTTCAGTTTCACTTTCTCCCCACCCCTGTCATTTCTCTCCTTGCATATTCTCTTCCATCAGCACTGCCTCCATCCCACTCTTTATTGTAGCTGGGATTTCTGGTTTTATGCTTTTAGACTATCCTTTGTCTGTTGTTGTTGCTGTTGTTCTTGTTGTTCTTTTTCCCCTTTCAGTTTGCTTGTTTGATCAATTTGTCTGTTATTTTGCGTGCTTTTGTTCTCTGTGTGTTTGTCTGTCTGCTTTCCTTTTTAGGGCTACCTCAAGAAACAAGCCCAAGTACACATGCTGGAGAGCCCCAAATACCACTACGAGTAGGGAAATAAAATAACAAAAGGCACAACAAGGGAGAACAAGGGACATCGTTAAAAGAACCTGTCCTGAATGGACAGGCCCTGGACAATGAGCCTACTTTAATATAGCAGAACTCGGAGATGCAGAGAGCATAACAAGCTTTTAAAACTGACAAGAGACAAAAAGCTGGCCAAAATGACGGGAGGGAAGAGCTCTCCTCTCAAGAAATTCCAGGAAGAAATGACAGCTCAAGAATTGCTCAAAACAGGTATAAGCAACATAACTGACCAAGAATTTAGGACGATAGTCACCAAATTAATCGCTGGGGTTGAAAAAGGCATGGAAGACACCAGAGAAGCTACTGCTACAAAGATTATGGACCATAAAATTGTACCATAAAGTATCTTAAAAATGTGTTTCTTAATTTCCAAATATTTGGGTATTTTCTAGCCATCTTTTTAAAACATTTCTTGTGTGATTTCCAGAGCAATGAATGTATAAATCTAATTTAAAAATTTTTATGATTGGCTTTATGATTTATAATATGAAATATTGTAAATGTTTCACATATGATTGAAGGAAAAAGTATATTTTCGGTTTTTAGATATCGTATTCTATATAGGTCCATTTGGTTCATTTTGCTCTTTGTATCTATGGTCTTATTAAATTTGTATCTACTTATTTGACCAGCTATGGAGAAATCTGTTTTTTATTCTACTTAGGCTAAATAATGTGGCTGGATACGATAACCTTAAAATCTCAATAATACAATGTGAAGCCAGGCTGAAATTCTACATGAATTTTGGTCCATTTCTACCCTGAGAATGAAGATAAATTGATGTGCCTTTTAAAAGAATCATTCTAGCTGTGTTGTGGAGTATAGCCTTTAGGTAACAAAGAAAACAACAGGGAAACAAGCTTGGAGGTTATTGCATAAGCATATAAAAGATGATGGTGGTCTGAAAAGAGATTTTTGGAAACTAATTGGAGCTGGTAAGTTGTGATCAGATTCTAGGTATATTTTGCATGTAGAAATTATAGAATCTGCTTATGGATTGGATGTAGAGTGTAAGAGGAAGAAAGAAACCAGTGAAGCCTCCGATGCCTTGGTCTGAACAACAAAACTGGGTGGAGAGGTCATTTTCCAATATGGGAGAGACGAAAACAAAATCAAGGTATTTGGAGGAAATCACAAATTCTTTATTGAACATGATACATTTGAGGTATTTTACAAACATCCAAATGAAGAAGTAAAGAAGGGATTGTATTTATGTGTCTAGAATTCAGGGTAGAATCAAGACTGAAGAAAGAAGTTCAGAGTCATATACATGGTATTTGGAACCCGTATACAGGCCAGGAGCAGGTCACTTAGAAATGAATATAGTCAGAGAAACAAAAGAGATCTGAGGACTGAGTCCCGGGCAACTCCGACATTTAATGATAGGGAAGAGGAAGAAAGAAAAAAAAAAGAAAAGAAAACCTACAGAGATTATTGTCTATGAGGTCAAGAAAGTATTTTTTAAATTAATGTGTTAATGTTGTCAAATACTGTTGATAGTTCAAAGTAAAGACCAGTCATTTGACTTGGAAATATGGAGGGCCTTGTAACATTAACAAGTGCAGTTTTGGTAAGAAAAATCTAATTGGAATAGGTTTACATGTAAAAACCTGGAGAAGAGGTAATGAATTTTTGAGAAGTATTTTTCTAAATGGTATTAGGCCAGTAACTAAAGGAGAAGAGGGTGATCAAGAGATTTTTTTCTATGGAAGATAGTGTAGCATGTTAGTATCATCCAGTAGATTTTTTTTAAGTTTATTTGTTTATTTTGAGAGACAGACAGAACACAAGCAGGGGGAGGTTCAGAGAGAGAGAGACAGAGAGAGAGAATCCTAAGCAGGCTCTGTGCTGTCAGTGACATGGGGCTTAATCCTACAAGNAAGCAAGGGGAGGTTCAGAGAGAGAGAGAGAGAGAATCCTAAGCAGGCTCTGTGCTGTCAGTGACATGATTTTTTAATCCTACAAACTGACCCATGAGAACATGACCTGAGCCGAAATCAAGTGTTTCAAGAGTTAGACATTCTACCAGCTGAGCCACCCAGGCACCCCAAGTAATGGAATTTTTGGACTACAGTTTGAATGGTCAAGAAGGAATGCAAACCATGCTCACATAAAATGCTGAGATACATGATCAAATATTTTATCTTAAGAATAAATAGGAAAAAAATGAAGGCATGTTAGAGGTTTGGCATATGTGGAACCTGTCTCCTTTTTGTGTTCATTTTCTAAGGGAGAAAAGAAACAAAATCGCCAAATTAGATAAGGAGCAGAAAAAATGCTCTTGACTTTTGAGAAGAGAAGCAAAAATTTGAAGTGTGTAACCAGGAGACTGGGAGAGTGAATAAACAATGGGAGTACAGAGGTTGTACAGGTAGCGCTGCAGGCCCATGTGAATTTTTGATCATAAATGCAAAGTGAATCTGATCATTAAGGTTGTGTGTTTCTACCCAGTCAGTCTTCTCAGGGACAGGGTAAAGTGTTTTGGAGTCTCTGAAGAGTTGGACGTAACCAAGGCTGGTACTTTTGCCAGGGAAGTATATGAAGGGAGAGAGTGCAAAGGAAGGTGAGAGTGTAAGCAAGGAAATATTAGACTATGGAACATGGTGTCTAGTCCAGATAAGGCTGAAAGAAGACAGATGGGAGACATTTAGAAGGTACAAACGATTTTTCCCCTAGAGGTAACAATTGATTTTTATTGAATTTGCTTCCAGTCTATTTCCCATTATCCAAAACAGTATCTAATCATACACACTGATGACTTCCTTAAATTTTTAAAAAATTTTGTGATAACATATTCAAGTGCAGTTATAAGAAATGATACAGAGATATACTGCATACCCTTAAAATCCCACAAATAATGTTTGATGTGTCTTTCCTCATGTTGTAATGGGATTGTTTGTTTTTACTACTGACTTTTGAGAATACTTATATATTCTAGATGTTGATCCTTTGTCAGTTATATCGATCACAAATATTTCCTCGCGGTCCTTAGCTTGTCTTTTCATCCTGGCCACTGGGTCTCCCATGGAGCAAATTGTTTTAAAATTTTGACAAGGTCAAACATTGTTAATTTTCCTTTTGTGGATTTTGCTTTTGTTATCAAGTTGAAGAACTCTTTGCCTAGACTGGTTTCCAAAGATTTTATAAAAGTTTTTTTTCCCTAAAAAGTTTAGTTTTACACACAAGTCTGTGATCAATTTTGAGTGAAGCTCTGAAATTTAGATTGAGGTTCAGTTTCTTTGCCTATGGATTTCCAATTGCTTCATTTGTCAAAATGTCTATCCTTCCTCCACTAAATTGCTTTTGCTCAGCTGTTAAAAATAAGTTGGAAATATTTGAGTGGATCTATTTCTGGGTCCTCTATTCTGTTTCTTTGATCTATGTGTCTATTTCTTTCCAAACATCCCACTGTCTTGATTACGGTAGCTGTGTCAGAGGCTTTAATATTAGAAGGACTATTCCTCCCACTTTATTCTTCTTTTTTAAAATTGTTTTAGCTATTCTATAAATTTTGTAATCACTTTTTATATGTCTTCAAAAAAAACATTGCTTAGGTTTTGGTTGGAATTACACTACAGCTACTGATTCATTTAAGTAAAATTTACACCTTTAGTATTACTTCCTATCCATGACCACATTATGTCACTCCATTTACTTAGATTTTTTTGGCATTTCTTTCATCAAAAGTTGTGATTTTCACAATACAAATAAAAATAATAATACATATTTTAATAGTATAAGTAATAGTATATATTTTATTAAGTGTATATACTTCATATACATTTTGCTAACCCAATATACATTACTTTCCTTGGAGTAATTTTAATGATATTATATTTGTATAATATAATAATGTTTCCAGAGGTCATTTGTTAATTTAAGAAATGCCATGTTTTGTGTGATTTTGCATCTTGCAATCATAATGAACTCACTTATTAGTTCTAGGAGTATTTTTTAAAAATATTCCTTTAGATTTTCTACATAAATATGTCTATAGAAATACAAATTTATTTCGTTCCCTTCAACCCTATGCTTTTTATATCTTATTCTTTCTTTGTTTTAGTAGCTAGAATTTCCAGTCATATGTTGAATAAGAGTGGTTGGAGCAGACATTCCTTTCTTATTCTCAATCTTTGTAGAACAGTAAAGAGTCTTTTATGATTAAGTATGATGTTAGCTGAAGGCTTTTTGTACATATTTTTTAAAAATTGAGATAATCCCTCTCTATTCCTAGTTTACTGAGAGTTTTTATCCTGAGTGGGTGTTGAATTTTTTCAAATGTTTTTCTACATCAGGTGATTTTTATGTTGACCTGGTGGATTACATTGATTTTTTAAATCAATTAAATTTTTCAGTTGGAAAGAGCAGTTTAAACTGAATGTAATCAAAGTGTTTTATCTTTATAAAACATATATATCATATATATCTATGTATGTGTGTATATATATACATATATATCTTATATATACATATAGATAGATATCTTATATATATGTATATCTTACATATATATATCTCTCTTATAATTTTATATTCAACAAGGTAAGCACATTGTTTCATCCATCTTCAAACCTTGGAAAGGGCCTATGCAAGTAGATGAAATATTTGGAAACATATTTAGCTTCATAGTAAATGTGACTGTTAGTTTTCAAAAGTTGAGATTCTTTATGTGTTATTCCATTCTCTAATCTTTGACAGAATTTCTATCATGAGAGACAGCAGAAAATGTGTTACAATAACTCTCCAACCACTATCACCACCTCTTCTGTTTTCCAAATATTACAAATCTTAATAGGATTGTAAAATAGTAAAAGTTGACTTTTTTTAAAAATAAATAAAAAGTATGGTGAATTTGCTGGAAACGCTTCTGTAATTCTAACTGGGACTAAGCACAGCACCACAACAGTAGATTTCTGTAGTAACTTTTGGTTGTGTTAGAGGAAAGTCAAATTGAGGTTGTATGGGACTCAAGAGAGAAAGAGAAGAAATCAGTTTTTCTTGTAGTAATAGAATGGAAGAAACAAGAAATAAATGATTCTGGTGCTTTTTCAAAGGGGGAAATAAGAGAAAACAACTAGGGCAACAAAGGGGGGGTGGCTATGTAAGATTCTGGAAGCTTTTCTGTATTGACTGCCTTTTGTTATGCCCTATTTTCCATTGGTAATTAGTGATAAAATCCTTATACTGAAAAGAGCTTATTTTCAGTAGCTTCAAGGAAGAAAGGATCTCATTCTACAGAAGAAAGAAATATATTTAAACATCTATAACCTGAAATTAGAAAATAAGGAATGAATACGAAGCCAGTCTGGGATCCAGAATGTGACCTAGGAGATTATTTAATTCATAAGAGGTCCACAGAGGGTTTATAATCATTTATAATGTACTAATCTAGATATTTTTATGATTTTATGTAATAGCACCATTGCAAATTTATCATTGATGTACTATAAATAGAACAACAACTAGCGAAAAAAACAATTATATAACAGATGTATATATCCTCAATCCTCCAGGAAGAAAAATATCACAGGAAAACTTCATTAAAAAGATCAGAAGAACTTCATAACATTAGTTTGGTATAAGTGTAAAGTTTAAAATGGGTAAACGAATCTACTTATTTAAATACTAATATGGAAAAAATAGACCTAGCTCTCTCATTTGTGTGCATAAGGCCTTTTCCCAAGCTATTTCTACAAAAAAACCCAAGAATATTTAAAATATATTTGGCTAGAATCTGTGACTTTTAGTTGTATGATTTTATAAGTTGTGAAATGTTCAGATCATATATATTTAAGCTTGTCAGAGAAATCGCATGTATCAGAAGAATCATATATTTAGAATGGAAGTACTAAATATGCAATTAATGCCTGTGTAGACTCAATACTTAGAGTCTCATAGTAAAAAGCAAAAGTATTTGGAGGACCTCAGCTCTGAGCAAGATGGAGTACCACGATTCTTCCTAGGTTCTCCCTCTCACAACTCTGAAGTCCTGGACGTAACGGCACAAATAAGCAAAAGAAGACTCTTAAAGGTAGAAAGAGGCGGACTGCCTAGGGATTTGAGGACTTGGCCAACAACATGGCAGTGAGTTCCCTGCGTTTTCTTACTATTTTCCATGTATTGCAGAAGACTCCAACATAATCACCAATAGGCACAGATAGAAAAACCTGCAGGAAAAGTGTGTTCCTCCTAATCAGTGGATCAGAAAAAGAGTAGCCAAATAGTACAGAAAACGTTGAGAAAAAAGAAAACACTTACCCTTTCCCACTCAAACACAAATAGAAAGTTGCCCTCACTTGCGAGAAGAAATGGGAAGCAGATATTCTACCCAGGTACACCCTTTCCCTCTATGGAAGCAACAGCCATCACTAGGATTTCCCCAGTTGTGTGGTGCTGACAGAGATGCAGGGAGTTGATCTCCTGTTCCCTGCCCAGGAGTAGCAAGTAGTGTTGATTCCCTAACTAGGGTAGTGTTCAGGCAGGGTCCAAGGTGAGCTGAGCCTCTAGACCTCCTCTGCATGGTATGTGTGAGACTTCATGAGATGCTGTGAGATGATGTAGCTAATCATGAATACCCTCCCCTCCTCCTTCCCCACAGGTGTTATGGGACCAGGCAGAAAGCCTACTCAAATATTCCCAACAGATTTTGACAACAAAACAAAAACAATTTAATGGAGGAAGAATAGCCATTTTAACAAATGGAGCAATTGGAAATTCATAGACAAAAAGAATTTTTTAAACAAGCCTCAATATAAACCTCAGACCTTAATTCAAAATTGATCTCATGGTTCCTGAGTTTGAGCCCTGCTAGTATTAGGATAGAAAGAACTTTCAAAAACTCAATAGTAAGGAAACCAAATATACGAATTAGAAAGGGAGCAAAATATTTGAGTAGCATTTCATTGAAAAGGATATGGACATGTAAATAAACACACAAGATATTCAGTATCATTAACCATTAGGAAAATACAAATTAAGACTACAATGAAATACAATCAAGAACTTATTTATAATGGCCAGAAAGAAATAGTGAGAATAGCAAATGCTGGTAAGGATGTTGAAAAGCTGGACCATTCATACTTTGCTGGTGAGAATAAAAGTGGTCAATATTGACCAATTTTTCTTATAAAGATATCATTTTTTTCAGTATAGAGTTTTTTCTTAGAGTTGCCTGAAAATCTTTCTTAATGGAGCATATTTTGCTTAATAAAGTTAAAGTTGCTTACTAAAACACAGCAAAACAAAGAAGCTTACTACTTATTATAACTAAGTCAATGTTGAACAGGCTAATAGATAAATAGATCAATTAGAATAAAAAGTCCAGACATGACCATCTACATATATAGAAAATTGATTTTTGACAAGTGCTCCAAGATATTCCAATGCAAATGAAGGACAATGTTTTTCAACAAAATCTCCTTGAACCACTACGTATGTATATGGGAAAAAATTTTTACCTTACAACTTACCTTACATTTACCTTACCTTACAACATATACAAATATCTGAGAGGGAACATAGACATAAACATTAAACATAATGCATATGGTTTTTGAGAAATCATATAGAAACACTTGCTTAATCTTTTTTTAATGTTTACTTATCATTGAGAGACAGAGAGAGACAGAGCATGATCATGAGGGGCAGAGAGAGGAGGAGACACAGAATCTGAAGCAGGCTCCAGGCTCTGAGCTGTCAGCACAGAGCCTGACGTGGGACTCAAACTCACAAACCATGAGATCATGACCTGAGCCAAAGTTGGACGCTCAACCAACTGAGCCACCCAGGTGCCCCTTGCTTAATCTTATTGTAGGGAAAATGTCTTTGATATGAAGAAAAGCTAGCAAATATAAAGGAAAAATAGGAAACTTGATTTTCACCAAAATTAAATATTTTGCTCATCAAAAAATGCTGATAAGAATGTGAAAAAAAAGCAAGACATAGGCTTAGGGAACATATTCTCAATACACATATCTAAAAAAGATTTTATTCCATAATACATAAAGAATATATAGAAATCAATAGATCAACAACCCAATTTAAAGGGAACATGAACAGATACTTCACACACACACAAAAGAAGTTGGTGAAGTGTAGCTTCCTCCTTGGAATTTATTGATGGTAAATGAATAATTATGTCTCATCAAAGACTTGTATATGAATATATGAAATGTATGAAAATCTTTACAACCATGTACTAATGTTTATAGCACTTCTGATAATTTCCCCAAAATAAAAACAATCCAAATATGCCCACACTGAGAGAATGAATAACCAATCTCAGTGTAGGAAAAGTTTTTTTAACAGTGCAATGAAAACACTAAAAATGAAAGAAAAATTATCAGTTGGATTTTACCAAAATTAAAATGTTCTGCATTTTTTCTGGGGGCACCTGGGTGCCTCAGTTGTCTGAGCTCTGCCTTTGACTCAGGTCATGATCTCATGGTTCCTGAGTATGAGCCCTGCATCAGGCTCTCTTTTGTCAGCAGGAACCTTCTTGGGATCCCCCTCCCCCCTCTCCTGCCCCCCTCCCCTATCTCTCTGCCCATCTCTTGCTTGTGCTCTCTCTCTCTCTCAAAAAATAAATAAAAGAAAATATTTAAAAATGTTCTGAAATTTTCTGATATCTATTGATGTTTAGCATCTTTTTATGCACAAATTGGCTGCATCCATAAATATCATGGAAATGTAAATTAATGCAAAATTAAGTACTATTTCACATTTAAAAGAAGATTAAGGATTTGGAAAAATTGGAACTTCTGATTTACTGTTGGGAATGTAAATTAACATGACCATTTCAAAAACCAGTTTGACAGATTTTCATATACTTCAACATAAACTGGCCCCATGACTCATCCCTTTCTCTCCTGGGTTTTTACTCATGTTAAGTGAAATCTTGTGTCTACATAAAAACTTGTAGATAGTGTGTAAATGTTCATAGCATCTTAACTCATAATATCCTAAACTGGAAACAATTTAAATGTTTCTTAGTAAGAGAAGTTATAAGAAATCTGTGGCATGTTATTACAATGAAATACAACACAGCTTTTAAAACAAACTACTGATACATGCAAGAGTGTGGATGAATTTCCAAATTGTTATTTTCAGCAAGAGATCATCCATGTACTTAAAAAGTTCATACTGAATTATGCTCTTGGTAAAACTCAAGATTAAGCAAGATTAAACTATGATCACAAAAATTGGAACAGAGATTGCCTTTGGGAGTGGTAATTGACTGGAAAGGGGCATTAAGGAAACTTAGTGCTAATGGCCACATTCCCTATCTTGAGTGGATTGCCAATTACTTGAGTTTGTATGTATGTCAAAACTCAGTAAACCCTATACTAAAATTTGCATATTTTTGTTTGTGTAGATAGTGCCTTATGAATAAAGTTTTTAAATGTTTTATTTATTTCTGAGAGAGAGAAAGAGACAGCATGAGCAGGGGAGGGTCAGAGAGAGAGGGAGATACAGAATTTGAAACAGGCTACAGGCTCTGAGCTGGCTGTCAGCACAAAGCCGGATGAGGGTCTCGAACCCATGAACCATGAGATCATGACCTGAGTCAAAGTTGGACACTTAACCAACTGAGCCACCCAGGTGCCCCAATAAAAATATTTTTTAAAAATTCCGTTATTTTCTAAATTTGGTGACATTTGTAGCATTCTGTAAGTTGTATAATCTCTTTTTCATTCTAATGAGTATTTGGTTTATACCTAACATTGTATTCATGGTTTTGCATTCTAACTCTGAAAAGTGGCCTCTATAACTATACAAGCTTCAGGCCCCAGAAAACTAAGTACAAATTGTGTGTGTGTGTGTGTGTGTGTGTGTGTGTGTGAATTCAATTTTTTTCTACAAATATGCTTCTTTCAGAAATTCTCTCCTCCTATCTTCTTTATTCAACACAAAGTCACTATTGGGAATTTATTTATTTTTGCTTCACCTCTGTTCTTCAACTTCAACAACTCTCACATGCATCTTATTTATCTAATGGAGTCACTTTTGTGAAACTGCTACTTTCACAAAACTTTCTTTAATAACCCAGAAAAATGTGTTTTAATTCTTTTTTCTTATATTTCCTTTAAGCTGTTTCACTTTTTTACATGACCATAATCATACATATTAGCCACTCTGTCTCTTCCACTATCCTGGATTTTTTGAAGGCAAGGACTCTCTTTTCTTCTTCTTTGGCACTATCAAGTACAGTTTTTGACATCTGCTTCATCTACCATGTATTAGGATGTGATGCAAATATCCAGAGATCATTGCTTTCATCTGGCCTCTTCTCTTACAGTCAAATGTTCAGAATTATCATCTGTATTCACAGTTTCTCAAACAACTTAGATTCACAAGGTATGGTTTGCTTTATAAATTTACTCACAAAATGGAGACTCAAAGTAAAAATTCAAGTAAATAAGTCAGTAAGGGGCCTTCAACATATAGGAAATGTGTAAAAGCTGGAATAAGAAACACAAAGCAGTTTAAGACGTGTAATTACTGGCTAGAATGCGGAGAGTTTTGGTAGAGAGGTGAGACATTATGAACAGGACTTTCATGGCATTAAACACAATGGCAGGGAGTTTGAAAATAATCCTAGGGATTTTTTCTTTAGTATGTAAGTAAAAGTTTAAAATTTATTAATTGAATATATACTAAACAACTGATCATTGCCTCCTTGGAATACACNTAAAAATTTAAAAAGATATTATAAGATATATTATTATTATAAGATAATAAAATTATTTTAAGATGTGAAAATATTCATAACATTTTATGAATATGGTTGTCATAACCTAAGCTTGTGGGTGGAGAAAAGACACCTTGTTTTCTTTGCTGAGCACTCTTTTCCCAACCTCTGTAATTGTGCCTGATACATAAAGAAGCTCAACAATTTTTGCATGAATAAGCAAATAAATACTTGAACTCTATCAAATGAGTGTGAGTTAGTTAAATACATAGAGAATACGTTTTTAGCCAGGAGGAAAAACACCTATAGGTATAAAAACCTAGGCACTTCAGGTAGTCTGGGATGGTCAAGAAACTGGGAAAACCCAGTACAGCTCCAGTGGAGAAAGCAATGTATAGAAGATTAAGAGATGAGCCTGGAGGAGGACATAGAATCTGTATTATACAGGCTATAATAATCCATCATAAAGATTCCAGAATTTATTTAAAGGCAACTTCCCATCATTGGTTAGTTTGTATCAGGGAAATCATGAGATTATTTTGCAACTGAAAAAAAGATAGTTTTAGCATCATTGTGGTGATTCCATATGTGACGATGGGGAAAGTAGCCACAAGAAGATGGGTGGCTGTGAATGTATCAGGTAGGATCTATCTGTGCAGTCTAGAGAAGAAAGCATTGAAGTTTGACTTGGGGGTGTGGCAGCGAGGATGGGGAATAGCAGATGGGTTGAAGGTCCTTGGGGAAGTAGGACTGAAGGGATCTGAACAAGGCTGAGTGATGGATATTTTGGCAGGAGCCAAGGATAACTAATGGGATTCTATTTTGTGAAATTAGGTGAGTGGAAGTTTAGCAAAGTTGCAGAGGAAATAGATTTTGAATATGTTCTTTTGAGATTCCTGTGAGATTTTTAGGTAGACTGTTTGAATAGACAGCTGTACATAAATATACCAAGGACAGTCTGAACTGCAGAGATAGATTAGGGAATGTGACAGTGCTCCAGACTCTGGATGAAGATGAGTTGTCTTAGGAAAATAGAGATATAAAAGGGAAGGACTAAGGACAAAGTCCCAAGAAGCTCCCATATTTAATGAACAGAGCCTTAGAAACAGAATTCCAGCACAAAAATAGAAGACATAGGATGTCAGAAATGTCAGGGGAATAAAATGTGTTTTCTAAAAGGAGAAAATGATCAAAGTTCTTTTAGTTAAAAAGGTGCTAAACCTCACTGTAGCTAGGAGATTTCTATCATCAGACTGGTGGTATAAATCAAACCAAAGAGTTTGTGACTAAACCTCTGGAAGAAGCCCAGGCCTCGTGCGTTGCGTGTACAATGGCGATGTAATATTTGATATGCTTGGACTGGAAAAAAACAACAAAGAAAAGAACTTTTCATAGTCTTCGCTATTTGAATAGTATCAAAGCAGTCTATAAATACATATTAAATTGGATCTTTAATCTTGCCTTTTGAAACAAATTGCTCACTATGATGAGTTAAATTATGCTCCTTCACAAAAGAAAATAAAACGTGTAAGCTACATTTTAATATAATAAGAGTTTAAAATTTACATTGTTTAAAATTGGCAAAAAAATGTAAAGAAGGAAAAATACTTCTGATGTAGCACCCATGAAAATCATTAGTAGTATCTATGTGTGTATTTTGTATTCACTATACTCACACAATTACTATATTGATACATTACATGCATGAATGTGGTTAATATCTTAAAAGAACTATAGTTTTCAACCTGTAGTCAGGAATTTCTGACTATATGTAGGCTTTATTACTAAATAATGAAACTGACTTGTGAATATTTGCAACATAAAGATAGGAATCCTGATATCCTTCATGAGTCAAATATTATGAGTAATAGGTACTGAATAAATCTTTCTCTTTTTAAAAAGTTTTTAAATGTTTTCTTTATTTTTGAGAGAGAGAGAGAGAGTATGAGCAGAGAAAGGTCAGAAAGAGAGTGAGGCACAGAAGATGAAGCAGGCTTCAGGCTCTGAGCTGTCAGCACAGAGCCAGATGTGGAGCTCAAACTCATGAACTATGAGATCATGACCTAAGACAAAGTTCGACACTTAACTGACTGAGCCACCCAGGCACCCCAACTCTTTCTTTTTAAAATGTTTATTTATTTTGAGAGGAAGAGAGAGAGAAAGAGAGAGTGTGAGATGGGCATGAAGAGAGAGAAGAAGAGAGAGAGAATCCGTGCTGTTAGCACAGAGCTGGACCCGGGGCTCGTCTCATGAAGCACAAGATCATGACCTGAGCAGAAACCAAGAGTTGGATTCCTAACCGAATAAGCCACCCAGGCGCCCCCTCAATAAATCTTTCTGTTTGACTCCCCCAACCAAACAAATAGAATAATAACAAATTATTTTTCACTGATAGAAAAAACCTCAGTGAAAGTCTTTACTTAGTGTTTCTCAGCTCTCTTTTGATTTCCTGACTTAAGGAATTTGCAGTGAAAACAAACACTTGCACACATGCACAACACACACACACGCAATAATTGGCTGGTCATGTGTAACTCTGATTCTAAATAAAAGTTGATTTATCTGTAGTCAATTCTTGATGTTTTTAGTAAATCGATTTTTATTTTGTATCATGTTTGTTTTCTGTACTGTTTATAACTTCAGTTGGCAGTTCTGTGCTATTTTCCTCAGGAATGAATTTACTAAAAACTTTTAAAATTGTCTACAAATAAATTAACTTTTAATTGAAAACTGAAGAGCAACAGAAAATGTAGATGGATGCAAGAAGAAAATTGAGATCCCTCTATTTTTATTACATTTGTGTTCCGGAGCAAAACTATTCACTTAGAATAGATAGTGCAACTGTAAATAAAACGCAAATAGTATCCAGACAGAGCAGTTATCAGATGAAGATTGCATCTTAGCACAAAGCTTCATCAGTGTTAAAATGCGGATTCTGTCTAGCCGGGGAATGGAGATTTCTTTGCTGTATTAAGTGTGAAGACCACATATTCTTACCCTTGTAAAATATAGGCCAGGCTTCAAAAAGGACATTTTTATGCTTCAAGTTACAAAACAAACAATTCTCCTGGGCATTGTTTTGTTTACTGAGTTTTAGTTGCATTTACTACACGTGAAATGTGAAAGATTTATGGGACTAGCTGGAGGCAGAAGTCATAATGGCTAATGCAACTTCATCCTAGCAAAAGCTATTTCTCAACTAGGCATAAGGTTAAGGTAAAACAAACAAACAGAAAATGTAATATGGAAGGTAGGAGTGTTATAGGACTTTAGCCAAAGTTCCTCTATAGGATACTGTGCCCTTTCCAGTTCCTTGTCTTCCAAGTGTCATTGACAACTCAAGCATGTACCAATTCATTTATTGGCTCTATAAATGATTAGAGTGGCTTAGACAATTCTTCTGTGAATTGCCAAAAGGTGAAATTAATAGCCAATGCTGATTTACTACTGACCTTTCTGGTTTGAACAGTGAAATGCGGTCTACCCACCACCTAAAAATAGAGCTTGGAACAAAATGAGTACTCCATATATATGTATTACAGTAAAGAACGAATAACTTGTATTAGTGAGAATATTTTCTTTTTTGCAAATCTTGTCTATGCAATTAACACAGACATGAAATTTGTTCCCAGAACAGTCAGTCAGTATATTTGGGTTGACAGAACATCTTGATGTGTAAACATAATGGAAAACATTTGCATCTTCATGTAAAAGTATTTTACCTGTAAAAATATTTTGAAATTATTTATGTGAACCTGAGCTTTAAAAAGTCCTTCACTGGAAGCTGTTGACCATACTTGGTTATAAGTAACCTTTCCTAGAAAAAGGAAATAGGAGGGTTAAAAATACCAGACTACCGGAGCTCTTTTGAGACCAAAATCTTGTCATTGCTGTTTCACAAGATGGACACTGATGCTCACTTCAAGTTCTGTGCTCTAACATTCATATCCAACAGCATGTACAATTCTAGTGGCAAAAATAATAGCTAAGATATATTTTTCTTTTGTTAATGGACTGGGATCCTGCTCTGTATAAAATGTGCAATTTGTGACAAGTTATAATTCAGACTTTAACTTTACAATTCATGCCTTAACAATTCTATAAGAATATTATGTAGAAACAAATATAACTAGCTCTCCCCTAACCCTGGTAATTTTCTTTTTATGGGCCATAGGTGCAAAGCCTTTGGCAAACAATAGCATCAACCTTAAATTTAATAACACTGTTTGTATTGATTTTATTTATTGCAGTTACCTTTAATGAAAAGTGATACTTTCTCTCTATTTGCAATAGTGATGGACATTTTCCTTCTAAAATAGATTTAAGCAAAAGACAATGTGAATTGATTTTTAACATATTAAATTGCTAGAAGTACGGGTCATATTTGGATAAAATAAAAATAGTGGAAGTGATAAATAGATGTCTGAAGATATATGAAACACGTAGCTTTGGAAGTGGATGTGATTTATCCGCAGTTCTCTTAACCATGTCTGATCTCTTAGACAATCATAACCCTTTACCAGTTGGCTTCCAATATTATTCTTTTGCTTACTATAAGAAAATCCTCTTTCACTGAGAGCCAACTACATGCTGGTTATATGGTAGATTTTAGAATTGACTGTTTAATGGTGTTTTGCAGTTTTTGGTTGGATTGAAAGGCAGAGGTGTCTGCTAACCAGAGTTTGTAAATGGGCAAATGACCTCAGGGCCTGTTTCATTACCTCTCAATTATCCCTTATTGAAAGGCATCCAAGACAAGTTGTGCATTTTCTTAGGTGTATTCTTTTTTTTTTAATTTTTTTAAATGTTTTATTTATTTCTGAGAGAAAGAAAGAAAGAGACACCATGAGCAGTGGAGGGTCAGAGAGAGAAAGAGTTACAGAATCAGAAACAGGCTTCAGGCTCTGAGCTAGCTGTCAGCACAGAGCCCTACGTGGGGCTCGAACCCACGAACCATGAGATCATGACCTGAGCTGAAGGTGGACGCTTAACCGACTGAGTCACCCAGGCGCCCCAGGTGTATTCTTTTATATTAGGGACAGAAATGTAAATTTGAATGATTTCTTTTTGATAACTATAATACCTATCAACATTTTTAACCAACATAGCTTTTTCCTCAAAATTCTATTTCTAGGATTTTTGTCTACCAAAGAAAAATGATTACAGGTTAGCTATGATATGGATATAAAAATGTCTATTGAAGCCTTCTCTGTATAGTAATAATTGGAGATTAAGCAAATTTCCTTCTTCTTGAGATATTTTCTACTCTTGGTTTCAGAGATACTTCCTTCATTCTTCTGGTTGCATCCTATCTCCATGGCCACTCCTTCCAGGCTCCCTGCTTCTCTTCATCACCTCAAACTCCTAATAAGCGAGTGTCTTAGGACAAACTTCTTTCAACTTTTTCTTGATCAACTATTTATCCCTTGATATTTTTAGCAGTCTTATAACTTTAAATAGCCTTTAACCATTAGTGATTCACCTCTTTTTCTTAATTGTTCATTTCCTCTCAAATCAATGCTTATATATTTAACTGATCACTCTACATGTCCACCTGTCTATCTACTATACATCTCAAACTTAGCATTCCCAACACAGAGCGCTTGAGTTTCTAACTTCCTCCTATCTCTCTAGCCTCATACTTGGATTCCACCAAGCTGAAGTCATATTTTCTTAGTTTTTTTTTCTTTCACCTACTGCCACATCAAACCTGAGAGAAAATTCTGTTTGTTCTACATCCAGATTAAAATAAAACAAAAGCCATTTCAACACAATCATAGGTAAATTGAAGTGTTCAAAGATTTCCTTTGAGATCAGACACAAGATAAGGTTTCCAGTTATCATTACTTCCATTCTTAGCCAGCTCATTAAGGCAAGAAGAAGAAAGGAAAAAGGGTGGCATATTATATCCTTATATTTATATATAGAAACTCCTAAATAAACTGCTAGTAAATTACTAGAATTTATATTAAACTTTATCTAGGTTACTGGTTTCAAAATCCATCGTATTTCAAAATGCCAGAAACAGAGTTGGGAAAAAATACACTATTACATCAAAATTAAAAATTACCTAAGAAGAAATCTAACAAAACGTGGAAGTTCTTTTTAGAAAATGATAACAGGCTATTAGATACAGTAAAGAGGATCCAAATATTCAATGTTATAAAGATGTCATTTCTTTCCATTTCGATAAATAGATGCATTGAGACTCCATGTGATGGCTAATTTTGAGTGTCAACTTTACTGGCCCTGGGGTAACCCAGAATAAATATTATTTCTGAGGGGGACTTTAAGGAAACTTCTAGGTAAGATCAGCATGTCCACTCAGTAGACTCAGCTAAGTAGATTGCTCTCCCAATGTGGCTGGTCATCATCCAATTGATTTAGGATCTGTATACAAAAAGTGCTTGCTTTTTCCTTCTCTGTTTGAGCTGAGACACCTTATCTCATCTTCTACCCTTTGACTGGGATGATTTACATGAATGCAGACATTGGCTCCCCTGGTTCACAGGTCTTTGGATTTGCACTGTTTTATATACCACCTGCTTTCTTGAAGTTTTTAGTTTGCAGATGGCAGATTGTGGGATTTGTCAGCCTCCATAATCTCCTGAGCCAATTTCTCATAACAAGTCTCCTTTCATATACATAAAACTTTTATTCTTCAGACAGATTATGAGAGCACAGTTCTGGTTCAGATGGAAATTCTTGCACATGTGCATCAGGATCCACATACAAGAATGTTCACAGCACCATTGCTGGAATAACTGAGCCCTGACAAAAACCCAAGGGTACTTTACTTGTAGAATGGACAAATGGATATTTTTAGCATATTCATACAATTTTATATAACACTGAACAAAATTTACTGCTGGAAAATGGAAGAATGAGATGCAGACATACAGAGTAACACATTCAATAAAAAACTCTTACCAAGAATCAGTTAAAATTCTCATGAATATTGTATTAGTTCTCTAATGCCACTGCAGCAAGTCACCACAAACTTAGTGTGCTCAAAATAATACAAATGTATTATCTTATAGTTTCTGAGGTTGGAAATCTGAAATCAGTTTCACTGCTTAACACCAAGGTGTCAGCATGCTTATGTTCCTTGCCTTTTCCAGCTTCTAGGGCCACCAGCATCCTTGGCTTATGGGTCCTTCCTCCATTTTTAAAGCTAGCAGTTTAGCATTTTCAAATCTCCCTTTGCTTCCATGTCATGTTGCCTTCTGTTTCTCTGATCCCTGTCTACTTCTCATAAAACCCTCTCTATTTACATAGAATCCACTTAGATAATCCAGCCTACTTTTCCATCTCAAGATCTTTAACTAAGTGATATCCTCAAAGTCCCTTTTGCTGCATAAGGTAACATATTCATAAGTTTCAGGGATTGGGATGTAGACATTTGGGGGGTAGGTATTATTTAGCCTACTACCATGATATATAGAATTAAATAGGTTTAAAAAGCCCTGAAAATTTGAAATTGAAGAGAAAAATGATCTCCAAAACACTTGACCAATGTTTACATGGAACTAGTAAGAAAGAAAATATTTCTGTTCAAAAATTTTCATTTTATCATCACTAACAAATATTAATTAGCACCTCAGCTTTGGAGAATAAAGGAACTAACTATAGGCTCCTGTCAGCTACCAGTATCTTTTGTGTAATAATCCCATCAAATAGTATATTAAAAATTTGATGGATAAGATCCTTTTTCCATTTACAAAAATCTTAATGACTTTTTCTATCCCTGTACTTAATTCTACCCAGTAAATTTCCCACATGACCTGAAAATTCCCCTAGAGTAGAATTTGGGGAAAATTATTTTAAGAAATATTTCTTTCAAACCAAGTATTCCGTACAAAGGTCAAAATATATTTATGAGTTGTCTTATTATAAACTTCCCATACCTGTTCATTCATTTAGTCATTTACTTCATTATTTTTTCCCATAAACATTTATTGATTCTATTATGTTCCAGGAATCATGGTAGAATGTGAGGATATATCATGTAAAAGCCAACATAATTATACTTAATTTTTCATTCAAGGAGCATAAAATTAAAAGGATTATTATTATGAGCAGAAAATGACAAGTGTATTTTGCAAAGAATTTTGAGATATGAAGAGATGTGAAGCCATTCTAATGAACACAGACTAAGTAAGGGAAGCTTTTATCTTCTCCTGGGTGATTCAATTAAGGCTTTAAAGAGGAGGTGACTCTTCATGATGACTCCACAATGCATGGACAATAACATGCATCTGGGACAGGCCAGGGAAAAGTCATTAGCACAAAGAACAGCATTTTTCCCCCAGGGAACATTTATCTGGAGACATTTCTAGCTGTCATATGGGGGTTTGGGGCAGAACACGCTATCAGATCTAGGGGATTAAGGTCGTGGATACTGACAAGCCTCCTACAATGCACAGAACAGCCTCTTACAGCAAAGACTTAGTTAATGTAGAATGTCAATGGTGCCAAATCAGAGAAACCCTGTCCCAAGCTATGCATGAATCAGATAGTGTGTCATGTTCTCAAATCACAAGAAGCCTTGTTTATGACTGTTATTTATTAAGACCATCTAGTGTATTTTACTATTTGAATATAAGGACAAGTTGAAATGAAGATGAAGACATACATGGTGAGTAGTAGGGAGAGGCTTTAAAGAAAGGATTAAAAAGTGGAAATAAAAACTTTCACAAGGACATGAAGTGAATGATGAAATATCATCAATAAAATATTGGTCATTAAAGAAAAGCCCCCAAAACAAGCTATTTAAGCATTGACTCTTAAATAATATATGTAGGTATAGGGTATACTCCAAAAAAAGTCTAAAGTAATTATATTTAGAAAAATATTTTTGCAATTACCACTATTGAAAGCTGGTTTGGTTGCTCACTGTATCCCAAGATTAAGCATTTAAATTCTTTCCATCCGAGTATGTATGTAATACTGTGCACTGTTGTTTCAGACATATGTTAGTATTCTTATTTTCAAAATCTCAGCTTTCTTTTAGCATCATACAAATAGTATGCACATATTTCTTCCCAAGTTACAGTAAGCAATTTCACAAAGTAAAAGATAATTTTATCATTTGTTATCAACATCATGTGTTAGGGGCCCTAAGACAAAGTGTTCAAGGTCTGAGTGCTCACAAATCTTCAGATAGATACAGTATCATAAACATGTTGAATATTTTTAATTGTTTTGAGTGCTGAGGAAAAGTGTAAGATGCTACGTCAGCTTGAAATAAAATTCTGAAATTTTATTATACAGTCAGCACCTAAAAGCTATCAGACTTGCGTGGGTGTCTGGATATTGTTTTTTAAAAATGCAGAGAAAACTATTTTAGTGCACAGTCCCCTTGGAGAAGTAACTTGTCAATTATGCTGAATAGTGGCATGGTTTTCAATGTGTAGAACACAGACAGGGTCTGACCTTAGACTCCTTGAAGCAATGAGCTCAGCTGGTTCTAAACCCAGATCCTTAGGGTGTCAAGGCGGCTGATCACCCTCTGCATTAACTAGCTCCTGTGTGTTTACTTCTATTGATGTCCTATATGGTGCTTTCTCAGACAGAATCCAGCAGTCACAGGTTAGTATCCTTGGAATTACAACTTTAGAAAATGCCATTGCAATTTAAGCAACGGTGATGAAAAGTAACCACCTCATATCACCAGGAACCAGTTCAGGTGTTTACACTAGCCTGACGTAAGTAAAGGACATCATGTCCAGAGGAACTGTTTTGTACAAGACTTGACTTTTAAGTCTGATGAATTTGTGGGTGAAAAATATTCTTTTTGATCTGAGTTCAGTGGTTGTTACCTCCTATCTGAAAAGAGTTTGTGGAATAGATAATTCGTTAGATTGGGATATAAAACTGAGAAGGTACAAGGTAATAATTGTTCTAAAAGTCTGGTTTCAGAAAAAGTCACATTCAGAAATGGTCCAATTTTAAACGCAAGGGAAGCAGCCTGAGGAAGAGGAGGGAGTCAAATTTTGACATTTGTCAGGTCCTTCCTTTCAGAGATCATGATTCTGTTTCCTTAGCCATTAGATCTACTCAGGCAACTGAGAATCAGCTTTCACCCTTTAATTCTTATTTTCTTCTGAGATTTTTCATAAGTCTACATAACCCTTTTCTCTTTAGACAAGCCCTGCAGAGCTGCCAATCTCACAGGCATCCATGCTAGACCGATGATGTACAGCTGACAGATAGGAGTCTGAATACTTGGTTTCTGTGGTGGGAGGTATATTATGCAGTTATTGACTTTCTTCCCTCAAAGTCAATACCGAAATTTATTCAAACAAGGAATGGTATTCAAACAAATTCAATTTTGATCAAGAAGTGCAAATCAATGCAATGCATACACTGCTTATATGATAAAATAAATTCTGGAGATAAAGTGAAATGATCATACATATATCTTTTATACTTGACTGCAAAAAAAGATGATTTGATAATGTTACTTGTAAATATTCCCAGCTCACTTACTCCTTTTATTAGTAAATTATAAAAGGACCAATGTGTTATGCTAAAAAGTAAAACCAAGAACTTCAAAAACTTCATAAAAACAGATTTAATCTGTTAAACCTTTGTGGTATAAAAATGAGATACTCATGCCTTTACAACTGACCTTCTCTGAGACATTTTTACTCACATACTCTAAGATTTCAATCAGTTACTAATATATTTTGAAATGGTTGAGGAAAGCTTCTATCGATTAGCAATTTTAAATATTAAATAGTCTTTAAATATTTAGTAGAAGAAGGGCCCAGACTCTCTTCTTGCAGATAAAGCAGTTACACTGGTATGTCATAATGCATTGAAATTAAAAGAGAAATTTTCTGTTTTCTTTGCCCTTGACCCCCAGAAGTTAGAACAGCACCTCGCTGCAAGAGGAGACTGGGACATGCAGGTGTATTTGGGGGGAGATGTTCCAGACACAATTCATATACTATGAAAGAAGGGGAGAAGGAATTGAGTTTAACTGTAGTTTCCATCACACAATCTGTTTTTTAAAAATGACAGTTAGTTGATCTCTTTTCTCCATGATGCTTTATTCTCTCAAGAAGCTTCATGGCAATATATTCTCTTCAGTTCTGTCTCACTGGTCCCTCAAAAATCCCCAAAGATAATCACTTCGGTTCCAGCCAGTCCCCCTTCTCTAAAAGCCAATACGATTCAAAGAATTTGGGTGTGGAGAAGTGTTAAGTAGGAAACTTGGTTAGCTTGTATTTCTTCACTTGGATATTTTGAGTTTCCTCATCTAGAGTAAGAATGTACTGGATATACTATTGGTGTCTTTCTTTGTCTAAACTTCTAAGAGTCTTTTTTGATTTAGTTTTTCTTTTAATTCCAGTAGAGTTGGCATAGAGTGTTACATTAGTCTCAAATGTACAATATAGTGATTCAACACTTCCATACATCACCCAGCTCTCCTCACAACAAATGCACTTCTTAATCCTCATCACCTATTTCACTCATCCTTCCTTCCTCTTTGGTAACCATAAGTGTGTTCTCTATAGTTAAGAGTCTATTTCTTGGTTTCTCTTTCTCTTTTTCCTTTGCTCATTTGTTTTGTTTCTTAAATTCCTCATATGAGTGAGATCATATGGTATTTGTCTTTTTCTGACTCACTTATTTTTAAACTTCTAGGATTCTTAACAGATTAGGAGAGAATTTACTGTAAAGCAAATCAAACTTTTGATTGGAAAGGTTCAACTATGCATAGGGGAGGCCTCTTTCAATATGTCATATGGTCATATAATTTTGTAAATTTTGAAAGAATAAGACATTTTCATTGCAATCGGTAAAGTACTTGCCTCTGTCACATTTCCCTTTGTGTCAGCAGTACCAGTGAAATGGATATTTTCTATTAGTAATTTGGGATTTCTCTTTTTTTAAAAGAAATCTAAAGTCTGTGAGCCTCAGACTCCACAAAAACTGGATTCACCCCCTACTTAAGATATCCGTACTTTCCTTCTTTGGATATCTGTAAACACGAGAAGATACTAAACTAGTTCATCCCACCATAACTGTAACAGCAGAAATTAGAATGAAAAGCCTCCCTAGGCTCCTTTTTACCCAAAGGTTCTTCTTACCTTTATATAGTAGGAATGTTCATTGCTTCAGATTCTGTAGACCAACATTTGTATCCAAACAGCAATTATAACCCTAAATGGAATAAGAAGAATTGAGAATTGTCTTTCTCTGGTTAGTAGCCTGGGTTGCAGTATCTAGGAAAATACAGTATCCATGGCAACTTGATGTTCAACGTGTAACTTTTGAACACTTTGCCTTTTTCTTTGCATTGTTATGATTTATAATCACACTAATGACCTCCCAGTTAGGCATTTTCTGGCCATTAATGACTGGATTAAAGGCCCCTAGCTTCACCTGATACCACCAGTGCTTTCCATTGGTCATTAATGCCAAGAAAATATCCAGTTTGAAGGTCATTATTGCTTAAATAGTAACTTGGAAAGTTAGGCAAGGCTAGCAATTAGGTCGTTTTTTAGACTATTTCAGAAAGTCTGAATAAACACCAGGAACAGACAAAACAATAATAATAATGAAAGCCCAGGCCACTGATGAAACTCAAGAAAAGGTAAAAATTTCTCTTCAGGTTGTTGGCCTTTTAAAAATAGCTTCGAGACTTTAATGATGTGAGAGCTATATACAGTCTGGAATTATTAACTTGCTTACTCTTCCTCATCTCCCATTAAGATTCCACCCACTCTTCTAGGAACTGTCTGCCCCAGAATGCATTTCCTGCTGTGTTAATTACCTTGCAGAGTCAGGACTATCACTGGCCTGTTTATGTTAATTGCCCTTGGTGGTTTTACAAGTGAGAAGAAGAGAACCAAAAATTAATTTGGAAAGCTCTCCAGTTCTACTGTGAACAATCAATTGGATGCATGTTTTAAAAATGTAAGAGTCATTTAGGGTGTTTTGTTTTTCCTCTACAAACAGCATACACTAACAAGAAGGGCAAGGGGCCATTTTGGCCACAAAATACATTTTGTCCTTTTTGGTCTCAAGGCACCTATTTATCCACTTCACTGAAAAACTTCTAAGTTGCCCCCACCTTTCTCTTCCCCAAATAACAAATGTTTATAAGCTGAAACCCTCCTAAAAATGAAAACCTTCTATACTTGGCTCCCTTGGTAGCAATTCTCTCTTATCCTTCCTGCAAAGGCAAGATCATGAAAACTATGGGCTGTAGTCACCATCTTCACGTCCTTTGCTTTTCATTCCTCAGTCTTCTGGAATCTGTTCACCGCCCTTACCATCCTGAAACATCACTTCAGCTAATACTACCAGAGGTATCCTGATAAGCAAATTGGATTGACAGCCTTATTTCTTATCTGACCTCTTGAATCCACTTTCAACCACTCCATATAACTTCAAAACATTTTTTAAAATCACAAACCTATATTTTATATTATAGTTTCATTCCCATTACAAAATTCTCTGTGTAATCCCATTCTGAGCAACTTTTAAATGCTGTTGCCTATAGGACTCCATCTCCTCTCCTTTCTTTATATACGTTTTCCTGGGTGATTTATCTTCACTTCATGTGCTAAAAGGCTATGTATATTCTAAAAAATACACTAACTGAACCCCAGCTGTTTTCCTGTGACCCAGCCCTATATATTCTTTCATTTCCTGTATATATCCACTTGATTTTTTATTATGAATTTAGTGACCATTATCCTAAAATTGGTTTTAATGCATATTGCCTTTTTTATTGAATGTTTCCTTCCATCCAGTCAATAAAATTAAAAATACAGAAAATTTCCTCCATTTCCTCATTTCTACCACTCTCACATTCAATCTCCAAACCTATAAATTCTACCTTATTAACATATCAAAAATCTATTCCCTCTAAGATACTAGGCAACTGATACTGCCTTAGTTCTGCTTATCACATGACATGAAGCTTCCACCTATACACACTCAATTCATTCTCAAATACAATTCTCTTAAAAGCATAAACTCGTCATGTTTTTCTTCTGTATAAAATATTTTAGTTACCTAACCTTTCCCCTTATGATAACATTTGAAATTCCTATCATTGTTTAAAGGATAAGTCAAATAGTAGAATATAAGTTTCATGAGAACAAATTCCATATCCTTCATTCATAATTTTATTCCCAACATAGATCTAAGTAGAGCATAAATGACTGAAAGGCCCTCAAACAGGCTCTTGATTATTTTATCTTCCTAGGGGATGGAGGGTAGGGGCATCTGGGGAGGGTATGTGTGAAGGAGGGGTTGTATAGAGGAGGGGGTGTGTGAGGGAGGGAGCATATGGAGGAGGGTGTGGGGAGGGTGGGGCAATTAGCAAGAATTCCTGTCCCCTTCAAGGACCTTGCAGTTGGACTAAGATCAAATTGAAATGAGACAGATTGACAGGAGAAAATCATATTTAACAGAGTACATATGGGGAGTCCACACAGACATGGAAATTCCAAAGACAGCCAGGCCAAATGAGGTATATATGTCATCCTCAGCCAAGGGGAAGGAGGCAGGGGTCTGGAACTTCAGAGGAAAGGAATAAAAATTTATAGGAAGATGAAAAAGAGTAAATGTTTGGTAAACAGATGTTTGTTGAGCCACTCAAACAATGGAATAAAGAGAGAACTTTGATCAAAATGGCCTTGCTAGGTTCCTCCATGTGTACCATACCTAGTTCACACCATAATGTAGTTATTAATGGTGATAGTTCCCTTTCTGGAGCAGATCCCCTATCTAAATTCCTTTGAGGCAGTTGAAAAGGAGATAAAGAGCTTTACCTGAACCTACTGGGGTTGGATTGTTTTTTAACTCAGAATAGTCTTCATGCCAAAGAGGCCCATGTTGGGGCAGCCTGCAGTTGGCTGTTACACTAGCTTACTTGTCTATCTCTTCTTTTGAGAAACCTCTAAATATACCAAATTTTCTAGCCATTTTGGACTCTTAGGACTGAAGGCCTGAAGGACTACGCCATTTGGGTAATACTTGTGGGTTTTGCTTCCTTTGCTTCAATTAATCTACCTATTGGCTCTGACTGGAAAGTTTTATCCTCCTTTTCAGGTTTACATAATAAATCTGGATACTTTATTACACATGTATTTGTCTGTTTTACCTACAAGAGCAGTAGATATTTTATACATTTAATTACCTGTCTCTTTTGTCAATACAAGCACATTACAGGGTTGTGATCAACACATTTTTTCTTTAAATAAAAAGGATAAAATTGAAAATAGTACCTTCTTACTAGCTGATCATTGTATTGTGAAATTTTGTTTGAGACACACACATACACAAGATGTAAGTGTGAACTGCATTGCAAAGTGGAACGTCCTTTATATAATGGATCAGGTCAAAAGGTTTTAAGAAGCCTAAACTAGATCAAAATTTCCTTAAAATCAGAAACTGGATCTACACAACCTTTTAGCTCTGACATAGAGCATTTTGTTAAGCATATATTCAATGCTGAAAAGCATTTATTATTGAAATGACTGTCCCTCAAAAAGCATGACTTCCAGTGCTTCTGAGTATCATCATAGTATAGGGCTCAGGCACTTAAAATTTATAATCCTGTGTTTGAGTTCTCATAAACAGAAAAGTGGTCCCCTAAGTATGTCCAATTCCTAATCTCTGGAACTTGTGAATATATTACCTTACATGGCAAAAGGACATTTGCAGATGTGATTAAGTTAAGGGTCTTGAGATAGAAAGATTATCCTAGATTATCCAGGTAAAACCAATATGGTCACAAAGGTCTTTATAAGAAAGAGGCAAGAGGGTCATAGTCAAAGAGGAGATATGATGACAGAGTAGAGGCTGTAGTGATGTGCCTTGAAGATGAAGGAAGGGGTCATGGGCTAAGGAATGAAGGTGGCCTCTAAGCTGGAAAAAGCAATGAAATGGATTCTTCCCTAAAGTCTTGGGAATAAACTCGCCCTGTCAACTTCTTGATTTTAGCCTGTAAGATCTGTTTTGGGCTTCTGATCACCAGAACTGTAGGAGAATAAGTATTGTATTGTTTTTAAGTCACTAAGTTTATGGTAATTTTTTACAGCAGCAATAGGGAATCTTATACAAAGGAGCACCTCTGCACATTGTGTGTTCTCCCATTTTTGGAAGTGCTAAATTAAAGATTCCAGAATCTAACCCTAACTTCCAAAACAATATTTTCTTTTCTTTAGAGTATCTAGCAACAGGACCTCTGGCTGCTGCCTCTTGGTTCCCTAGACCCTATTTTTAATTCTATTGTTATATAGTTCCAAAGGACAGGTAGACCCTGAAGAAGAGGAGAGGATATTTATATCACTATTTACCCACATTACCTAGCGCTTTATGTTGAATATCAAAACACCAATGAATATTTATTGATTGATTCTGTTTTTATGATTTTGCCTCATAAGGCTTTCATATTCTCCAGGGCAATGACGTTTATGAATCTGTATATGACCAAACAAACCTTAGAGTTTCAAATTTTGGAATCTGTATCTTTGTAATTCTCAAAGCATTTGTTATATAATATGTCTAATCATTACCATGACTTTAATGCATGCATGTGAGGAAAAGCAGAATTTGCCACCCCAAAATATGCCCTTTGGCAAAAGAATGATCTTGAGGCGGTTATTTTTAAGAGACAGCAGACCTAAGCTGGTAGGAAGTTACCCTTTTGTAAGACACATTTACATTTATAAGGGAAATCTTCATTTGTGAGGGTGTCCTCTTCTCTGTACTAGGAAAAGAAAGAAGACAGAATTTCTAGAAACTCTTATCGGTGGAGAAAAGAGAGACTTGAATCTGCATGACAACCATACATTACTGTGATTTGCCTGAAAACCTCCCATAACTTGCTCTCTATACCCCCAACATCTTCTTCTGTTTTTAGCTGGAGGTGGTATTTAAAGTAATGTTTTGGGTCATTTCAAAGGCCTCTCTTTTGTACACAGGAAGTATACATATTATTAACTTGTTTGTTTTTCTCCTGTTATTCTTTTATTATGGAGATGTCTTAGCCAAGAACCTAGAAGGGTAGAAGGAAAATTATTTGTCCTCCCCTACACATATATGATGTCTATTCTTTTTAGTATTTGAATTCTGATTTAATCTATCGCCATTCTGTCTTTGTAATGCCAAGGGACTCTTAGTTCTGATCTGTACACAAAAGATTGTCTTAAATAAAAAGAAGCATATTTATGAGATAAGCACCACTCATGGAGAAGAATAATGGTGAAATGAACATCCATACTTGGCAGGTACCATTCATATGGAAAGACTCTGGTCTATAGCTTAGAATATCAATGGACATTCCTTCAACCACATGTGATGCAGGCCAATATTATATGAGGAGGTTAACAAGTACATATTTTCTCTTTATTACAACCTTCGTTAATATATGTTCCCATACACTACAAATATCTTATCATTTAAAACATTTTTCCTTATTATCTGAGTGTTTTTATTTGTGTGTGTGTATCATTGTTTTCCCCGTATATAAGAATCCATAATTTGTCTGAGCTATTCATAATATATCTTTTAAGCCAGGCCATTACCGGGTTCTCATCCCAGGACTGAAAAGCAGTGATGTAAATCAAGCTTTATACCTCTTAACCTTGAAAGAAGAAGGTTTTTCTTCTCATCTTCAATCTTTTCTGTCACAGCTAATGCAGTCTTTTCAAGGAACAGATCAGGAAATCTGCCATTTTGAATGTCACTCGTGAGGTTACAATAATTTGCAGTTCTTGTTGATATGTAGCTTGGTGATATGTCTGTATATGTAACATATTTATGTGATTCCTGAAAGCCTAAACAATGCCCATTTGCTTGGGTTTAGGAATTGAATTTGGAATATATGATTGGTCTTTCTCATAATAAGGATTTGAATCCTTTCTCAAAAAGGGAATACAAAGCATAAAGTAATATTTGCTGAAATAAAGGCTTGGTTGACCTTTTGACTTCATATTAAAACTGTGTGAGCACTCTAATTGCTCTGCTAGCATTTCTGGCATCTGTTATATCAATAAATTATCCAGATAGTGTTTGTTGTCCTATGCTATCTGTATTTACCACTGTTATTTTTGACATTAATGTACCACACAGAAAATAAGTAGGAAAGAACAGGTCATTTTGCAAATGCACTGTAATTTGTTAGCTTCTATGAATTATGTATCAGTCTGCCTGTCATTTATTAGGATTTGTAGATATAAAGAACAAATGCCTCATTAATTTTAAAATATGCTTCTCTCTCCTATTCTTTACCATAAGTTCTTTACATATAAAGCAGTGACAAAAAGTTCAGATCATGGACAATTAAAACAAACACTTATTTAGGTCATAGACTAGTTTCACATAAGCACTGAACTCTGATTTAGGAACCCTGGGTCCTAGTTTAGGCCTGTTGTTATTAACCAGGCATCATACCTAGGATTCCTATCATTCATAGGTATTCTTGCTTAGCCCTGGTGTGCTCAGGTGAAAAGTAAAATATTAGATCATCTCTCTTTTTTTCCTTTTTTTTTTTTCCCCAATTTTTCTTTAAATTCTAGTTAGTTAACATATAGTGTAATATTAGTTTCAGGAGTAGAATTTAGTGATTCATCACTTACATAGCAGTGAAGAGTCTGTTTTATGGTTTGCCTTTCTCTTTTTCCCCTCCCATATGTTCATCTGTTTTTATTTCTCAAATTCCACATATGAGTGAAATCATATGATATTTGTCTTTCTCTGGCTAACTTATTTGCTTAGCATAATACATTTATCTCCTTGCAAATGGCAAGATTTGCTCCATCCATGTCCTTGCAAATGGCAAGATTTCATTATTTTTGATAGCTGAGTAATATTTCTGTGTGTGTGTATGTGTGTGTGTGTGTGTGTGTGTGTGTGTGTGTGTGTGTGTGTATCACATCTTTATCCATTCATCAGTCGCTGGACATTTGGGCTCTTTCCATAATTTGGCTATTATTGACAGTGCTGCTATAAACTTTGCGGTGCCCATG
This sequence comes from Crocuta crocuta, assembly GCF_008692635.1. NCBI lineage: Eukaryota > Metazoa > Chordata > Mammalia > Carnivora > Hyaenidae > Crocuta > Crocuta crocuta. Next base: position 848,107 of record NW_027531508.1, on the reverse strand, counting down.
CAAGTTAGTATTTTTTTATCCTTTGGGTAAATACCTAGTAGTGCAGCTAACTGGGTTATAGGGTAGTTCTATTTTTAACTTTTTAAGAAACCTCCGTATTGTTTTCCAGAGTGGTTGCAACAGTTTGCATTCTCACCAACAATGTAAGAGAGTTTCTCCTCATCCTCATCAATGTCTGTTGTTTCCTGTACTGTTAATTTTAGCTGTTCTGACAGGTGTGAGGTGATATTGTAGTCTTGATTTGTGTTTTCCCTGATGATAGGTGATGTTGGATATCTTTTCATGTGTCTGTTAGTCATCTGGATGTCTTCTTTGGAAAAGTGTCTATTCATGTCTTCTGCCCATTTTTAACTGGATTATTTGTTTTTTGAGTGTTGAGTTTGTTAGGTTCTTTATGTATTTTGGATACTAACCCTTATCTAGTATGTTATTTGCAAATATCTTCTCCTATCCTAAAGTTTGCCGTTTAGTTTTGTGATTGTTTCCTTTGCTGTGCAGAAGCTTTTTGTCTTGATGAGGTCCCAATAGTACACTTTTGCTTTTGTTTCCCTTGCCTCAGGAGATGTGTCTGGTAAGAAGTTATTATGGCCAATGACAAAGAGGTTGCTGCTTGTGTTCTCCTGTAGGATTTTGATGATACCCTGTCTCACATTTAGGTCTTTTGTCCATTTTTAATGTATTTTTTGTATGGTCTAAGAAAGTGCTCCAGGTTCCTTCTTTTGTGTGCTGCTGTCCAGTTTTCCTAGCACCATTTGTTGAACAGACTGTCTCTTTTCCATTGGATAGTCTTTCCTGCTTTGTCAAGATTAGTTGACCACATAGTTGTGAATCCGTTTCTGGGTTTTATACTCTATTTCCAATTATCTATGTGGCTGTTTTTGTGCCAGTACCATACAGCTTTGATGATTACAGCTTTGTAATATAGCTTGAAGTCTGGAATTGTGATGCCTCCAGGGTTTCTTTTCTTTTTCAGGATCACTTTGGCTATTCAGGGCCTTTTGTGGTTCCATAAAAATTTTAGAATTGTTTGTTTGAGCTCTGTGAAAATTGATGGTGGTATTTTGATAAGGATTTCCCTCAATGTGTAGGTTGCTTTAGGTAGTAGACATTTTAACAATATTTTTTCTTCCAATCCATGGGCATGGAATGTTTTTCCATTTCTTTGTGTCTTCTTCAATTTCTCTAATAAGCATTCTGTAGTTTCCAGACTAAAGATCTTTTATCTCTTTGCTTAGGTTTATTCCTAGATATCTTATGGTTTTTGGTAGAATTGTAAATGGAATTGCTTCCTTTATTTCTTTTTCTTCTACTTCATTATTGGTGTATAGAAGTGCAACAGATTTCTGTATGTTGGCTTTGTATCCTGTGACTTTACTGAATTTGTGCATGAGTTCTAGCAATTTTTAGTGGAGACTTTCAGGCTTTCTACATGGAGTATCACGTTGTCTGTGAATAGTGAAAGTGTGACCTCTTCCTTGCCAATTTCGATGCCTTTTATTTCTTTTTGTTGTCTGATTTTTGAGAATAGGACTCCCAGTACTATGTTTATTTTTTTTTAAGTATTTTTTTTATATTTTTTATTTATTTCTAGGAGAGAGAGAGAGACAGCGGAGCAGAGGAGGGTCAGAGAGAGAGGGAGTCACAGACTGAAACAGGCTCCAGGCTCTGAGCTGGCAGTCAGCACAGAGCTCGACGTGGGGCTCGAACCCACGAACCGCGAGATCATGACCTAAGCGAAAGTCGGACGCTTAACCAACTAAGCCACCCAGGCGCCCCTCCCAGTACTACGTTTAAATAAAGTTCTAAGAGTGGACATCCTGTCTTGTTCCTGACTATAGAGGAAAACTCAGTTTTTCCCCATTGAGGATGATATTAGCCATGGGTCTTTCATGTATGGCCTTTATGACATTGAAGTGTGTTCTCTCTATCCCTGCTTTGTTGAGGGTTTTTGTCCAGAATGAATGTTGTACTTTGTTAAATGTTTTTTTCAGCATCTATTGAGAGGATCATATGGATCTTATCCTTTCTTTTATTAATGTGGTGTGTCACATTGATAGATTTGCAAATATTGAACCACACTTGCAACCCAGAAATAAATCCCACTTGATCGTGGTAAGTGATTCTTTTAATGTACTGTTGGATTCAATCTACTGGTATTTTGTTGAGTACTTTTGCATCCATGTTCATCAGGGAAATTGGCCTGTAATTCTCTTTTTAGTTGGCTTCATGGAACAAATTTGGAAATTTTCCTTCCATTTCTATTTTTTGGAACAGTTCAAAAAGAATAAGAATTTTAACTCTTCTTTAAAAATTTGATAGAATACCTCTGGGAAGCCATCTGGCCCTGGACTTTTGTCTGTTGGGAGATTTTTGATTACTGATTCAGTTTCTTTGTTGGTTATGGATATGTTCAAATTTTCTATTTATTCCTTTTTAAGTTTTGGTGGTTTATATGTTTTTAGGAATGTATCCATTTCTTCCAGATTGCCCAATTTGTTGACATATAATTTTTCATAATATTCTCCCTAATGGTTTGTATTTCTGTGGTGCTGGTTGTGATATCTCCTCTCTTATTCATGTTTTATTTATTTGGGTCCTTTCTGTTTTCTTTTAGATAAGTCTGGCTAGGGGTTAATCAATTTTTATTAATTCTTTCAGCTCCTAGTTTCACCAATCTCTTCTACTGTTTTGTTGTTGTTGTTGTTGTTGTTTCTACCTCATTTATTTCTCTTCTAATCTTTATTGTTTCCTTTTTATAAGCCTTAGGCTTTATTTGTTATTGTTTTTTATACCTCCTTTAGGTGTAAGTTTAGGTTGTGTATATGAGATTTTTCTTGCTTCTTGAGGTAGACTTGTATTGCCATATACTTCCCTCTTATGACTGCTTTTGCTGAATCCCAAAGGTTTTGGATTGTCGTGTTTACACTTTCATTTGTTTCGATGAATTTTTTACTTTTGCTTTAATTTCCTGGTTAACCCATTCATTCTTTAGTAGGATATTTTTTAACCTCCATGTGTTTGTGGTCTTTCCAAGTTTTTTCTTGTGGTTGACTTCAAGTTTCATAGTGTTGTGGTCAGAAAACATGCATGATATGTCTCAATGGTTTTGTACTTTTTGAGGTCTGATTTGTGACCTACTATGTGATTTATTCTGGATAATGTTCCATGTTCACTTGGAAAGAATGTGTACTCTGGTGCTTTAGGATGAAATGTTCTGAATATATCTGTTAAATCCATCTAGTCCAGTGTGTCATTCAAAGCTATTGTTTCCTTGGTTTTCTGCTTAGATGATCTGTTTATTGCTGTAAATAAGGTGTTAAAGTCCCTTACTATTATTATATTTTATCAGTGAGTCCCTTTATGTTTATTACAATTGTTTTATATATTTGGGTTCTTCCAAGTTAGAGGAATAAATATTTATAGTTGTTAGACCTTCCTGTTGGACAGATCCCTCGGTCATCTCTAACTGACATCATGTGGTATAGCACAAATCACATAAGCTTTGAAGACAGATTTCCATTTCAACCTTTTTCTAATGTATTAGTTGCATAAACTTGAATGATTTTTTCCTTATTGAGCATAAATTTCTTTATCTGTAAAATTTAGCTAATATACATCTATCATTGAAAGAAGTAAATAAAAATGATGCACAATTATAGCTCATGTATGATGAATCTCATTAGGTTTGCCTTTATTATATAATCCTTTCTAGCTCATCTGATGGTAATGATGATAATAACAAACACATATAGAAATGACTATTTTCCAAGTCCTATGCTAAGTAATTTACATACATTGTCACTTAATCCTCATGACAACTGAGTGAAGTAGTAACTATTATTATACCCATTTTGCAAGAGAGAGAACCAGGAGCCTGAAAGCATAAGTTAATTATCCAGGTTTACTCAACTGGTAAATGGCAGAGCTGGGGCTTGTGCATTCAAAATCTGGTTCTTGAGGCCATGCTCTTAGTTATGCTATGTTGACAATCATGAAGCAGTACTACCATAATATGACACACATTGTTTCTAATTTTTTAGTTATATGCTTTATATTAGAACATGATTCAAAGAGAAGTCAAAAGACTTGGCTTTTCGACTTAGATTGTCAGTCACTAGCTGTAACATGTAACCACTCTGAACCACTCTCTCCATTAAAAAATCATGATGCTATTTACCCTCTCATCTTTACAGTTCTATTTAAATAAAATGAGAGAGATATTATGTAAAATGATTTTGTGGGTTTTAAAGAATATCCAAACAATAGAATTTCCATCTCCAATCTTGAAATCTTAGTTTTACAACTCAGACAATAAGTAAGTAAGTAAGTAAATAGCTCTCATTTCTTCCTTGTTATAACCCTATCAGAAACAATACAGTACAAAGAAGTGGACTGCATAAGGGTGAGGAAATGAACATGAAGTTATCACGTAAATTTTGTGGAACTGTATTTGTATCATCTCATTTAATATTGATAAGAATGTTGCCAGGTATGTACACTCCATCCAGAGAAGATCATTTGTCAGAGTTAATCAACTAGGAAGGAAACAACTCAGGATTTACACTCAGATCCCTGCTTTTACACAAACTATCTACCAATGCTCCGTCAAGAGCATGTCCTGCTCCCCAGCCTCAGGCCCCGAGTTTGGGCAAGAAAGAATTCAGACCCAAACTCTTAAGCAAGCAATGATCTAATAGCAATTTTAAAGGAAAGTAAACTCTCAGAATGGGAGAGCAGACAGCCCCAGAGGTGCCAGCTCTACCCGGATCAGTGCTGCCTTTTCTTTTTATGTTTATATAAGTATGAGTCACAGCTAGGGCAATTTCTGACTGAGGTTGCAGCCAATACTCCTACCTTTTGGAGGGTGAATTTTGGGTGCTAGAAAGTCCTAATCAGAACTGTCATGGCAGCCATTCTCTGGTGTGTGAGGGGGGGGGGAGGGAAGAGGTTAAAACCACAATGTAAATGTATTAAAATGAAGCTGTAGGTTTCTGTGGGCAGTGGTATGGGGAAGATTGCATGCATATCCCCTGAGGTCTGTCCTGTCTGTTTGGAACTTGGCTTATGCCTTTTATCAGAAAGCACTTCTCCTGTGTTCATATCTAGCCATCTGCTTACTCTACCAGCTCTGAAACAAACTCAGAACACTATGGTGTTAAAGTTAACTTTGAGAAAATTTTTCAGGAACGAACTGGAATAAGTTTTTGCCCATTAAACTTACCTATTTTTTTCTTAAAATATTTTTTAGATGTGTTGGATGTTTCTTTTATTTTTAAAATATTTATTTATCAATTGAAAGAGAGAGAAAGTTAGAGTGTGAGCAGGAGAGGGGCAGAAAGAGAGAGGGAGAGAGAGAATCCCAAGCAGGCTCCACATGGTGAGTGCAGAAGCCCATGTGGAGTTCAGTCTCACAAACCATGAGATCATGACCTGAGCCGAAATCAAGAGTTAGATGCTTAACCCACCGAGCCACCCAGACACCCCAGGAGTTGGATGTTTCTCATTTTGCATTATAAGCAATAATAAAACAAAACAAAATTCAAAGATGAAAATATTTTTTTTAATATTCCACAAATTATCAGCGTGTTTCTAACTAAGATTTTATGGAACTGGTTCCTTAGTTTTTCCCAACATTTATGACACTTTGATGGTTACTATTAAAACTAAAGGAAGAAAGAGCATATTCAGCAAGAAGGAGAGGTAGAGAAAGTGGAATAAGAATGAGCAGTTAAAAAAAAAGTTAGATGAAGCAAAGAATAAAAGAAATAATATGTAAGTGATCAAAACAATTGTGTTAAAAAAAGTTGTTTCTTTTGATGTTTTTTAGAAACTTAACAAGCTTTTCCTTTCAGACTTTAAAATTGTCTGACTGTGGAAGTTGTAAGAATAGGATCAAGTTGAATATAAGACTCATCTTCCCTTTCTCCCTTGTTGTTAAGAAGTTTTGATAACTTTATGAAAGTTATTGGATTTAAATGGTAGATTTCTTGCTCAAGGACTTGTACTTCAAAGAATATGTTAGGATAATGACTGAATACCAGGAAAGAAAATGTGACTATTCTAATAGAAAAATAGAATCAACTGATTCTTTGAAATGCATTGAATATAGCCCCTGTTTCAACTTGCTTGTTGCTTCTTATTTGATTGTTAATAGAACTTTACAAATAAATGAAAAGTATGAAGTTTCATTTTGGATCCAATTTGTAGTGCCAGGGACTGCCATAAAAATGGTCAGTCACTTTGTAAGAATTCTTTAGTTTTGGCAAAAGTATTCTGAGACACCTCTGGACCACTAGCAAATGCTTGAGATCTGCTATTAAGCATAACGTATAGTGTAAAAGCACAGTCAGGGAAGGAACTAAAAGGCATAATGGACAAATTTGGGAAAATTGAAATCCCAAATCACTGGAGAACATGAGTAAAGACTGACTTATTGGGCACACATCTGCACACACCTCACCACGGAAACCTCAGTTCTTAGATCTTTGACACCTCGCCTCATTCAACAGTCTACTTAGTTGCAGGCTATATATTCAGGGATACCTTGGATATTAGCAGATTGAACCATGTGATGTCACTAAAATATGATAAATGTTAACCTACAAAATAGTCAATTCCATATTCCACATACAGGATAGGGTTAAGCTTGCATATAGAAAGTATTTTGGGGGCATTTGGATGGCTCAGTTAACTGAGCATTGAACTTCGGCTCAGGTCATGATCTCACAATTCCTGAGTTCGAGCCCCACATAGCACATGTTGCTGTCAGCCTCTCAGTGCAGATCCTGCTTTGGATCTTCTGTTCCCCTCTCTCTGCCCCTCCCCTACATGCACCCTCTCAAAAATAAATATTTTTTTAAAAAAGAAAGTATGTTTGATTTTAGTTCTGAACCAGTAGGAGGGTAGAGGTAAAAACAACCTATACTTATTTAAAATAGACAAGTGTTACTTTAGGGGCACCTGGGTGGCACCGTCAGTTAAGCCTCGGACCTCAGCTAAGGTCATGATCTTGCACTCCATGAGTTTGAGCCCCACATCAGGCTCTGTGCTGACATCTCAAAGCCTGGAGTCTGCTTCGGATTCTGTGTCTCCTTCTTTTTCTGTCCGTACCCCACTCGTGCTCTGTCTGTCTCTCTCTCAAAAATAAATAAATGTCAAGAAAAAAAATTTTTTTAAAGGTATTACTTTAGTCTATGAAAAGACAATGTATAGTCCAAGAAAGGGTGATCCACTATTTCCCCCTGTTGTATATTAAAAAAAGAAACACTTCAATTTGGAGATTCTTTATATAACAATAAAACAAAAAAATCACAACACTTGAAACACCCTTGCTAAGGTTTCACTGAGCCTCTGCTGATCACAGCAGGTTTTTAAGAAGGAATGATTAGTTATCATAGTCTACTTAAATCAAATCTGTTCTCTTTACTAAAAAATATGCACATTCTAACTTAATTTTAGATAGCTGGCCCATAGGAACAGAAAAAGAGAATGTAATTGTTTGGTGGTAACAGTAAGTGACCAGAAGTAACCATTTGCAAAAACACACTTTTCCTTAAGGAAATGTGCCTCGGGGAGATACCACAGCATATCCAATCCCACTGCAGGACCCAAGATGAAGGGTTTGCTTTCTTTCAGAGTCTTGTCCTACTTAAAAAACTATAATTGAAGAGACTAGCTGCCAAGTTGCAAGGCCCAAAAGAATAGTTATACCACTCAACCAAAATGTTTGTTTGCACCAGGAATGACTTCTAGTTTTAATCCTCCAAAAGGACGCTAAACCATAGTTTATGGAAAACATGAGAAATGGTATACAAGGCAAAACATGCTACTTTGATTATCACCGACATAATAAATGGGTTAATTTGTACTTTGAAAGCTTCCCGCAGCACATTCTGCATCGACTGACTACTTTGAATTCCAGCCATCTTTGCCTATCAGCTCTGGAAGCTCTCAGGGCTATGGCCATTTGTTCAGATTAGGTCTGTCTTCAGTAGATAAGTCTCTCAGGTAATTTCAAGCACAAGGGGAAAATGTCATGCTTTTGATGGTCTGAAAGTAGGAAATATCTCTTGCCCAATTAATTAATGCCTTTCTTTTAAATTTCCTATTTGAGATTTGTCTTATGTTCTCAGACATGTAGACTCCAATGGGCAGCTTTAAGATGTTTTTCCCCTTTGTGTTTGGAAGGAAACCCATCAGTGAAGAAAACTGTACCTTTTGCTAAATGAATATCAGGTAAGCATTTATGTCTGTGATACAAGAATACTGGTTAAGATTCTGGTCTTGGGGCAATTAAATTTGGGTTGCTGTTCCCTACCTCAATTTGCTACTTGTATAAACTCACTAAATTGTGGGGCGCCCCGGTGGCTTAGTCAGTTAAGCGTCTGACTTTGGCTCAGGTCACGATCTCAGGATTTGTGGGGTTGAGCCCCACATCAGGCCCTGAGACTGCTTTGGATTCTGTGTCTCCCTTTGTCTGTCTGTCTCTCTCTCTGCTCCTCCCCACTTGCACTCTGTCTCTCCTGCTCTCAAAAATAAACATTAAAAAATATTAAAAAATATACTCTCTAAATTGTAATTCATTCCCTTGAGAGAGAAGTAATAGTAATACCTTCATGAAGACTTTATAAAGACTAAATATTATAAAAGTAAAATTTATTAGTATAGCACCTGACCCTTAGAAATGTGTGTTACTGTTCTTTACGTTTATCGGGGCTTTTCTCTTACCTCCATCAGGACAAAGTTAGCTCTCTCAGAAGGAAATACAAAGAAAGGTTGAGCGGATTTTATAAGGATTGAGAATTTATCTCAAATAAGCTGTTTTAAATGGAAATGAGACTGTTTAAATCAGAAGAAACTGAGTTTTAGTTGGAAAACTTAACTACTCATGAGGTAGAGGGAAAAAAGAGAAGACTTGCAAAGCATTAAAGTTCTACTTTACTAACACATCTAAGTTTGTCCCTGGAACTCTTTCACATAAAGAGATTTTGTGTTATTTATTCACACAATATGTACAGACATTTCTGCATGTCCACATGACAATTCTATATGCAATAAAAAGTAGGCTCAAAGACGATCTCAGAGGTCATGTTCTAGCTAGGGAATAAGACATGTACACACTCCTCCTTCCAAACTATTTATTTATTTATTTATTTATTTATTTATTTATTTAAAAGAGAAGAAGGGAGCAGGGTGGAGGGGCAGTGGGAGTGAAAGCTGGTAAGAGAGAATCTTAAGCAGGGTCCACACTCAGCATGGAGTAGCTGTGGAGCTCAATCATACCACTTTGAATATATAACCTGAACAGAAATCAAGAGTCTCCCGTTTAACAGACTGAGACCCCCGGCATTCCTCCCCCATCCAAATTAAAATATAAATGGAAAGGAGGATATAACCTTAATATAAAGTAAGCATCAACATCAGAAACTAACATGAAACAATTATTCAAAGAATTATGGTATTCATGAGAAAATAGTAAACACTGTATTTTAATCTTAAAACAAGTTTTAATGCAGAGAGTGATGCAGGACTGGCTACATAGCTTGGGGGCCAAGTGCAAAATGAAAATGTGGAAAATGTTAAAAAAATTGTTTAGAATTTCAAGATGACAACAGAAAATAATTAAACCAAGCATGGGCCCTTCTGAGCATAAGGTCCTCTGTAGCTGTGCACCACTCACACATGCAAAACAGACCCAGCATTAAGCAAAAGTCAAAAATGAAGGTAAGATTTGGTTAGCTAGAGTGGACAGTGGAATGAGATATTTCAAGTAGGGGAGTATTGTCAGTTTGAGTCCCTCAAGAAGCAGGCACTGAAAAAACGTTAGGTGTAACAAGAATTGGTGTTTGTTTTTTGCTTTTTTAAAATTTATTTATTTTTTAAGGTGGAGGGATGTAGGTAATGCCTGTGAAAGATAAAGTGGGAGCAAGCAAGATTGAACAGGGAAACCCTTTCCATTGTGAACACCTAACTATGGAAAGGAAGGAGAGAAAGGAAACTTGGGCAAGAGCCTCCAACTATAATTCCAATCTGATAAAGTCTCACCCAAACAAGTAGGTTGGAAAGGGCCAAGCCTTTGTAGCTCCGCCATCCTTAGTCATTGACTGGGACCTTCTTTGGAAGAGCATGGCATTGACCCTTACTGCTGTGGTTGATACTGAAAGCACAGTCATTGGAAGCTCTCAAATGCTCTTTGTGCAACTATAGAGCAAGTTCTACTGTGAAAGGGGAGCTGAGCAACGCATCTCTGTAGCTCTCACATGGAACAGGAATTCATGCTTATAACCTTGTTTCAAGGACACCTGGGTGGCTCTGTCAACTAAGGTCCGAGTTCGGCCCAGGTCATGATCTCAGGGTTTGTGGGCTCCAGTCGTGTGTTGGGCTCTGTGCTGACGGCTCAGAATGTGGTGTCTGCTTCAGATACTGTATCTCCCTCTCTCTCTGCCCCTTCTCCACTTGTGTTCTGTCTATTTCTTTCTCTCAAAAATAAATAAACATAAAAAATTTTAAAAATAAAAGCTTGTTTCAACTGTAACAAAAATGCCTGCTTTTCAAATCACTCTCCCTTTCATATCTCTAGATTCATCATAAAATTATTTGTTGCCAATGTGTTTAAAAGTAAATGCATTACTTGGGGTTGCTCTGTGACTCTGTTCTAAATTTCCCAGCCATGAGGGTGACAATAGGGATAGATGGTTCTCTTTTATTCAGAGCTTTACTTTGCCATCACCCTCATCAAGCTGGACTCTCCTGAAGTTTCCTTTTACATGAAATATATTATGTGAGCAAATTTCAGCTGAAAGGGAACTTAGAAATTGTCCAATCTATGTTGTTTCAAAATTTTCATGTTTCCTCCCTTTCACCTTATAATCAAAGGATCGATCTTGTGGCTGAAAAAATTTTAAGTTTATCTCACACATCATTTATCCAATCACTTAATCAAACATTTATTGGGTCTGGTATGCATCAGATACTGTGCTAGAGGCTCAAGATAAAATGATGAAAAAAAGAGTACACAGACTCTGGCTCCTGGCAGTGATGTTTACACCTAAGTTCGTGTAAAGATTATTGAAGAATTTGTTAAAATGAAGATTCCTGGACCTCAAGTCCAGAGGTTTTATTCAGTTTATCTGAGATTTGACTCATGAATCTGTAATTTTCAGGAGCATCTCAAGGAATTTTGATGAATGTGGCTCTCAAAGATGATGAAAAGTAAATCAAGGGATATTAAGGTTTTTGACAGTTTATTTGGGCACAAATCAGTTAGAAGCAGGTAGTGACAAGCTAAAACTGGTTAGAAGCATTTGCTAATAGAAGCGGGGGAAAGACCTTTACGAGAAAGTGTGGAACAACAAAATAAGAAATTACTTGACTGGCTGTAGCTTAAACCTAGTTGGTTGTTGCTGATGGGTTCTTAGCTTTTTGATTTTGTAACCTTCAGGTGTTAACAGACTTAGATTTAGGTTTGCTTACCTAGGCTGCCATGGCATTAGAGCCACATCAGTCTAATGGCTTTCTTGCTTAATGAGTTTAAAAGAGAATTGTCTGAATGCTCTTTATTGTTGATTGAAGTAGAAAGACATTTAATCATATTTCAGTTAACACCAAATGTGGTAGGCTTAATAATGGCCCCCAAAGATATTCATAACCTAATCCCTGGAAACTGGCGTATGTCACTTTATGTGACAAAAGGGGGCTTTGCACATGTGATTAAATAAAGGATCTTGAAATAGATTCTTTTGAATTATCAGGGTAGGCCCAATGTCATCACAAAAGTTCTTATAAGTGGGAGTCAGTAGGGTCAGAATCAGAAGAGGAAAAGTTTGAGGACAGAAGCAGAGGATTAAAGTCAGAGATGATTTGATGATACATTGTTGGCTCTGAAGGTGAAGGAATGAAGAGCCAAATACCAGGTGGACTCTAAAAGCTGGAAAAGATAAGGAAACAGATTCTCCCTCTCTTGCCTCCAGAAGGAAGCTAGGCCTTGCCAACACCTTGATTTTGCCACAGTGAGACCAACTTCAGACTTCTGACCTCCAGAACTATGAGATAATGTATTTGAATTGTTTTCAGCCACTGAGTGTGTGGTAATTTGTCACAGCAGCAATAAGAAACCAGTAACTTCATAACAGAAATATATAAAGCAGAATTGGGCCATGGAAAAGGGAATACTTAACTGTCATTTCAAAGAACTCTAAAAGTTTATATTTTGCCATGTATGGGGTGAGTAAAACTAAGGAATTCCGGAATCAAGAAATTGAAAACACTATATCTTGGGGGAGTTGAAGTTTTCCAAGAGTACAAAACAGTGCAGAGACATTCCACACAGAGGTAATTTTTACAAAAGATGAAGGGGAGAATAAGCAGCATACACTGGAGATTCATTTATAAACAGTTTGGTTAGCAGGGGCATAGTTTGCATGCAGATAAGGTAGAAAAGCCAAAGGTCAAATTAAGAAAGATGTGAACAACATGCTATTATATTTTGCCTTTCTTTCATCTGGAAAGTGGATGGGGTTGAAAGATCTTAAACATCAGCACAACAGGATCATAGTTGTGCTATAATTATGGGCTCTGGAAGCCATCTGGACAAGGACTGAAATAGAATAAATTCTGCTGGAGCTTTCCAGGTGAAAAATGTAGAGGAACTAAGACTTCCTTCATTAGGATTGAGAGAAACAGGTTAAATTTACGCCTTCAGGCACTCTAAGAACTTAAGATCATGATACACCATCCCCTCCCTACATATAAGAGAGAAAGGGGGTGCCTGGGTGGCTCAGTCGGTTAAACATCCCAACTTCGGCTCAGGTCATGATCTCATGGTTTGTGGGTTCAAGCCCTGGGTCCAGCTCTGTGCAGACAGTTCAGAGCCTGAGGCCTGCTTCGGATTCTGTGTCTCCATCTCTCTCTGCGCCCCCCCTCCACTTGTACTCTCTCTTTCTGTCTCTCAGAAATGAATAAACGTTAAAAATATTTTTTTAAAAGAGAGAAAATAACCCATTCTCTACTATAAAGTTTAAAACCCATCTTTATGCTGAATTTTAACTTTTTTTTTCTAGATTGCCTGACTGCCAAGTTCTAGATACACTGATTAGCTTTGAACTTTGTTCAATGTGTGTGTGTGTGTGTGTGTGTGTGTGTGTGTGTGTGCAGGCCTGCAGGCACACATGCTTGACATGCACACACACTTGTATTTAGCTGATTCTTTAAGGATAGTCTGCTTATTGGATAAGAACTAACAGGAAATCTTTAGAAGACAGAATTGAGAGAGTTTGGAAAATAAGTTTTGAATGTGAAGAAGTGAAGGAAAACTAAGAATCAAGAGAAAAGTTTAGGTTTCAGTTTTAAGTGATCAGAGCATATTTGTGCTATTGATCAAGATCAGAAATACACAATTGAAATATATTTGTTTTCTTTTGGTGCATTTTTTAAAATCTAAAGACACACCGGGTCAAATAAGAGCCAGATTCAAGTTTGCCCACTAGATTTTGAGTCTAGAATTATAATTTGATGAACACAGTTCAGTGGAATGTTTGGAACAGTTAGATTGCATTGAACTGAGAAAAAATTGAGGTGACTAGGTCAGCCTTGAGAGAGGTAGAGATTGACTGCGAAGAGACACAGATTAACTTAGCAGAATGGCAAAGAAGGGAGAGTTAAGGAAATAGCCATGCTACTTTATCATTTCTATTATTTCTGACCTGCTCTCTCAGCCAGCAGAGATGGTAGTGATGAAGCAAGGCGTAAGACAGGGAGGATGAAGCATTGGCATATTATTTGCCAACTTTTTTAGTAATAAATCCCAGCTGAGGAGAGATGTGTCAGTAGGGTAAGAAAAAAGGATCTTCATATGCAGTCAAGTATTACTCCAAATACATTCTACCCCTTACTTTCTCTCCCAACCACCACACACACACACACACACACACACACACACCAAAATAAAGATAAATATGTTGAGGAAAATGATACAAAACAAATATGAAAGTAATTTATCATACAGAAGATGATAAATGTGAGAGACAAAAAAAGATAAGATCCAACAATAATATAATTGTACCTGAATAGAAAATATTGAAAAAGAGGAAAATGTTAAAATGTTAAAAATGTTGTCCTTCAAAGATAAGGTATATAAAAAAGGACATAAAGAAAGATAGGAAAATAGATGCTAAACTAAAGCTTACAATAAAGCTTATATTAATACAATGAATAAACATTAATCAATAAGGGGGGGAAAAGAGATTTTTTAAAAGTCAGCAAGAAGAAAGAAGAAAAATTGCCCTAAAGTTTCTTTGTAGACTCATTCACTATCCAACATTAGTAGAAAATCATATGCAATGTGCTGATATAGTAATCCTGTAGTTTTATACCTAACCAAGATACTCTTCAATATAGCAGAGAATATATTCTTAAATATCTAGTAATTTATCATATAAAGTAGCCATCAATCTATCTTTAAAATTTTTTTAATGTTTATTTATCTTTGAGAGAGAGGCAGAGTTTGAGCAGAGGAGGGGCAGAAAGAGGGGGAAACACAAAATCTGAAACAGGCTCCAGGCTCTGAGCTGTCAGCACAGAGCCTGATGGGGAGCTCGAACCCACAAACCGTGACATCATGACCTGAGCTGAAGTTGGAGGCTTAACTGCCTAGCCACCCAGGCACCCCGTCCCCCATGAATCTATCTTGAAAAATCAGTCCAACAATTAAAGATTAAAGTCTTGATGGGGAGTATCAGTTTCTTTACATATATAACAAGGACAAATACTAGCTGAATTATTAGAAGTAAAAGACCTGAAAATAAATGTAACTTCTGACATTGTAAAGTCAATAATACAATTTTAAAAAGTTGAAATCCTATGAGAGTGGAATTTGGAAAATAGATAAGTGTACTAATGTGCTCATCATTTAGAACATGAGCTAGAAACTTTCTAGTATGAAAAAATGTTTTAAAATTGGGGAATTTCTAATTTTAGAAATAATTGTTTTGTCATTTTAAAGAAGAAAATAATATTTTCTTCATCTTAAATTTCCCTGATTTTTTGGTAATTAATATTTGCACTCATGAAAATAAATCCAAAGTATAGCAATTTTTCCACATAGACTTGTTCCTTTTTCTTGTTGAAGTGCCCAAAGAGTATGTTTAATTATTTTTTACTTGAAAAATGTCAATTATAGTATAATTTTACCCTCTAATACTATCACTATCTTTCACTCACTCTAAACACACTCACAAACACACACACACACACACACACACACACACCTACCCCATTTAGCTGGAAAACATCAAATATTATATTTGGAAGGTTATGGGCCTTAGAAAATTTATTTTAGTATTGTTTAAAACTTTTATAATTGACATTTATCATTTTAGAAGAAAAACATGGATATTATTCCTAAATTATGACGCTAATTTTTTCTTTGTTTTAAAAAGAGAGAGACAGCGTGTGCTAGCAAGGGACAGAGGCAGAGAGCAGAGAGGGATATTATTAAGCAAGCCCTATGCTGAGCATGGAGCCCTGTGTACGGCTCAATCCCTTGACCCTGAGTTCATAACCTGAGCTGAAATCAAAAGCAAGACTTAGCCACCTAGGCGCCCCTATTAGACACTAATTATTAATTTCCCTTTCCATTCTTCGTTCTTATGGTCTTTAATCTTCCTTACTTCCTTCCCTTTTTTTTCACTAATACACATCTCTGTTTTCTCATCCTTTCTCTGTTCCTTTGATGCCTTCTGTCTTTGAGCTTTCTAGCCTTATTCATATATATTTATATATTTTATATCTACAAAAAATGACTGTCACAGAGTAGGCACTAACTATGTACTTATGGTGCTGAACTTCTTCCAATGACTGGGACTACCCAAGATGCTCTTTTTTGTTTCCTGTACATCTCTGAATCTCCGTCATTGTTTTGTTTTTGTTTTCTTTTAATTTTTTAATTTTTTAAATTTGTTTCTGAGAGACAGAGACAGCGTGAGCAGGGGAAGGTCAGAGAGAGAGGGAGACACAGAATCTGAAGCAGGCTCCAGGCTCTGAGGTAGCTGTCAGCACAGAGCCTGACGCGGGTCTCAAACCCACAAACCGTGAGATCATGACCTGAGCTGAAGTCAGACGCTTAACCGACTGAGCCACCCAGGCACCCCTCCATCATTGTTTTTACCCAGAAATAATATTTATTGAAATCATGAAATACCACAATTTATTAATTAATGAATGCCATTTTTATTTCATATTTTTTCATATACTTCAAACAACAATTGGTGTATTTATGTTTGTTTTGTGAATTGTAAATGAGAGATGAAGTGACAAAGACAGTTTTAGGGAGTGAAATTGCAGCATTTCGTATTTTCATTTCTTCTAGCATTTTTCAACATCATCACCAATTCTGTCATAAAGAGCCACAACACTCCGCTCTCCTTAATGTGGAAGCCATATTGAAAATAATGCAATTTTTATTAAATGTAATCTAGATACAAGATTTTTTATTAAGCTTCAAATCATTGGTTTTCCAGTGACAACCTATTATCTGGAGTCCTTACTCCTGAATGACCCCACCTAACTGTAAGCACAGGGAATAGAATGCTCAAGTATATTCTCTTCCTTCATCAAAGCTTTGACTGAATAAATGGTCTTTTTATCTTATTAGCTTTAATTCAGGACCCTTTATGATCTGGTCACATATAGCTAGCTGCAGCACATGTGCCCGGTAACTGCACTCTCGCTCTCATGGGTAGGGTAGTTTTCACATGTTGGTGGTCAAACTATTATTGTTTTGAAATAGGTAACTTTGAAAAAAAAGTAATATTTACATATGAATTTTAAAACATGATTGTCTCACTAAAGAAATTTCTTGGATTTTGCTTTGATTTTGATCTGGGAATGACTAGTTGTCATTGAGTTTCTGAATAGAGTACTTATTTTTAACCCTTGTAAATAATCCCTTTACCAACTGTTCAATCAATTTTATTGTGAAAAAGTTCCAGTGGTAAACTTAACTAAAATTAAGAGCATAATTGGATGCTTCTTCTCATCTCATAATCCTGTTGTATTTTTTCCTCACAAATGCAGCGTTAATACCTGCTTCTTTGAAAAATCTAGCAAATCGAAATTCAGCAGTGACTACAGAATATTGTTTTATAATGAGATAAAGGACAAAACAGATTTTTATTTTCTTAATTTCAATTAGGCTCATAATTGAGAAAAACGCACTTTAAATAACTTTAAAAATTGTTGGTTTCAGGGTGCGTGGGTGGTTCAGTCAGTTGAATGTATGACTCTTGATTTCGGCTCAGGTCATGATCTCAGGTCATGGGATTGAGCCCGGTTGAGCTCTGTGGTGAGCATGGAACCTGCTCTCTCTTCCTCTGTGCCTCTCCCTCACTTATTCTCTCTCTCTCTAAAAAATTAATTAATTAGTTAATTAAATTAATTTTAAAAATATTATTGGTTTCAAAGCCGTTCTATGCATTCCTTAGTAAACTATAACCCACAATTCACCCACACTGTAATTTTACAATTCATAATAAACTTTTAGAATGATTTTATACCTCATATATTTTATATTTATACATGTACATATATATTTGCTTTTATTGCACTAAGATCATAGACTACCATAAGAAATCTATGTGTTGACCATATTTTTAAAAGAAAACATAAAGTGAAGATGTTATGATGATGATGAAATGAAGTAATAGCTGATCATTTTTAACGTTTTCATCTCAATATAAAAACTGAAGAGAATTTGAGTGTATGAGAGTGTGACTTACAAATTTCTCTATGACTAGATGATTAACAAAAAACAACGAAAGCTTCCATCTCACTAGATGAGCAATGCGGTCATGTTTCACTAGCCTAGACACTTTCTCTCTGTGAGTAAATGTCATTACCTGCATCACCCTAGACCAACTATCAAATTTCCTTCTGATGGCAAAAGAATTGGAAACATGTATAATAATAGCTTAAAGATTGCCTGTAGTCATGGGGTGTCATGTCTTATTTTTAGACAGGCTATAAGGCCAGATACTCTATTACAAAGCCATAATTAAGACACCAGAGTTACTTCTAAGGCAAAGAATAAGGGCCATACTACACTGAGCATGTTTCTTCAAGTAATGTAAACCTTTGATTTATTTAGAAATGCTAACCATATTGTGATTTAGAAACTGCTGAAAGAGTAATTAAAATCTTCTCTAAATCAAATTTTTGCTGAGGAGATAAAAACATATTTGGAGTCTCAGGAGTAAAAAAATTTTTTTTGTGTGTGAATTTACATTACATGGATTTTTCATATACAGGAGGGCTAAAACAAAAATAATATGATGCATTAATATCAAATGCAAGTTACATACATGCACAGAAATAGATGTGTTTCCTTTTATTAAACAAACAAACGGAATCATATTCTATAATGAAAAATATACATATTTGTATATAGGCTTAGGAAAATACTCAAAGAGCATACCCAAAAAGTAAAAAAAAAAATACCCCTGGCTAATAGAAATTTAGGTACTTCATTTGTTAAAATTCTCAAGTTAACATGAATTATTTTTGAAATCAGAGAAAATAACTCACAAAATCCTATAAAAACAAATAGTGTGCATGTTGCCTTTGGAAGACTTTGCGACCACTTTAATTTACTTGGTCTCATTGAAGCAGTCAAACAATCGAATGAAGTAAGTTTTGTACTAGACTGACTTTGTGTTTCAGAGGTATCTTGACTAAAAACCCAACAGGTAGAACTATAATTTGAGTTCCTATCACCACCGTGACAGATTATGTCAAAAACAATGAAAATTAGGAATTTAATTCACTTAAACACAGTTCCTAACTTTTGACCTGAAATACGTCTGCCAAAAGAATATAAAGAAGAATCAAAATGAAATTAAGGGGGTGCCTACGTGGCTCAGTCAGTTAAGTGTTCGACATTGGCTCTGGTCATGATCTCATGGTGCATGAGTTCAAGCCCTGCATCAGGCTCTGTGCTGACAGCTCAAATCCTGGAGCCTGCTTTGGATTCCGTGTCTCGCTCTCTCTCTCTGCCCCTCCCCAGCTCATGCTCTATTTCTCTCTGCCTGTCAGAAGTGAATAAATGTTAAAAAAAAAAAAGTTTAATGAAATTAAGAAAAAAGAGAAATTAGGATCTGGGTTAACAGAATATATCTAATTCCCCATGCATCAGTTACACAGCTATCTGAATCTGCCACTTTGTAGCCACTTGAGAATTTTGCATATCAGGGAGCATATTTACATCTTTTAAAAATACTTTGTGTTCTTCACAACCCATGGATTCTTTGAAACCTTGATAATCCCTGGAGAGGAGCCTGGAGCCTCTGTAGCCACACAAACCATGAGGCATAACCTTGTACTATACACAGAAAATTAATTCAAATGGATTATATTCCTAAAGGTAAAACCTAAGACTGAAACTTCTAGAAGAAAGCATAGAAAATTTTTGTCCCATTAGGTGAGACAAAGATTTCTTATATGTGAAACAAAAATAAGACACATGAAAGAAAACAGTGATAAGGTAGACTTCATCAAAATCAAATCTGATCTTTGAAAGACACTATTAAGCTGAAGAGACAAACCACAGACCAGGAACAATGTTTACAAAACACATAAATAAAATATAAAGGATTAGTATCTAGGATACATAAAGAATTATTATATATCAATGAGGAAATACAGAAAAGAGAACTGGACATGAGATTTGAACAGATGCTTCAAATAAACACACACAAAGATAAACAAAAAAAATACTCATCGTGTCATTAGGGATGTGAAAACTAAAATAACAATGAGTTACCAAGACAGCTCTTGAATGGCTAGAATAACAATGTCAATAACAATAAAATCTGAAAATACCAAAGGAAGATGAGAACATGGAGCAACTGGAACTCACATAGGTTGTTGATGGGAATGTAAAATAGGATCGCCACTTTGGAAAACAATTTGATAGTTTCTTACAAATTGAGGCATATACTTATCATATAACCAAAAGCCTGATACCTAGGTATTTACTCAAAAGAAACAAAACCATATGTCAAAATAAATTCTCTATGCAACTGTGCACAGCAGTTTTACTTATTGGAAACACCCCAATTGTCTATTGACTGGTGAGTGGATAACAAATTGTGGCAGAGTCCTACAGTGGAATACAGCCTATCTCAACACCAGAGGCAATGAACTACTGATACATGCAAGTGCATAATGTCCACCAAGTGCATTATAATAAATGTAAGAAACCAGACTCTGAAAGCTGCACAATCCATAATTAAGTTTATGTGACACTCTAGAAAGAATTGACTTCAAAGGGGTCTTTTTGGAATGGTGGGAATTGTTCTATACTTGATTATAATGATGGTAACATAATTGTGATCATTTGTCTAAATTAATAAAAATGAACACACAAAAAGATTGAATTTTACTCCATAGGCATTTAGCCTCAATAAACCTAATTTTAAAATCTAGGCTTTCAGAAAATGGCTGTATCACTGCCTAAAATTAAATATGGCAAAAACACAAATATGCAGTTTTGTTCTATGTCCACCTCCTGCAATCTGTGCTGCCTGCACAGAACCCAGTGACGGGCTCATACCCACGAATGGTGAGATCATGACCTGAGCCGAAGTTGGATGCTTAGCCAACTGAGCCACCCAGGTGCCCCTGTTATGAGGTTATTTTTTTCCATGCATTTCTTAAAGATATGTCCCACCACTCTCTTTCCTTCTTTTCCCCTACATCTAGATCCTGATTGACTTCCATTAATAGCACCTTTCTTCATGGGTCCCTTCTTAGAGGAAATAATCTAACACAGTCTCTTGCTGCTCTTGTAAATATGATAAATTAGAATAAAGTAAAGATTTTCTTCTGGATATCTTTTAATTCTCTGTGGTCACTCTTTGGTCTGAGAGAGGATGTTATAACAGCCCACTGGGTCATCATCAACAACTTTTTTTAGCCTTAAAGAGCAGATCTGCCATCAAAACTTCTGGAAAGCACTGGAGAATTGCCACTAAAATAACTTCTACTTTCATTCATTTCAGCTTATATTATTTCACGTATAAGGGCAGCTTGGAAAATCCACAGTATGCTAATGTGTGGGCTAGGGAGGAAATTTAATTTTGTCAGACACAATGCTTTATCCTGTAAGCAAAAAGTGGATTTAATCAAACATTATTTATTCCACACAGGAAACTCATTCCATCAATGAGCATATTTTAGGCACTTAACACAGTGGTTCCTCAAATTCAGGGTTTAATATTATAGACAGCCTGTTAAAGAAAACTTTTACTACCTTAGAGTGAACGTCCACTGCTTCCTGACACTTCACTAAAAAAAGAATCCAATGTATTGTAAACTCAACTAAAAACCTCATTTCTTTTCTCTTGACATAAAAGCATATGAAAATTTACATTCCAGGCTAACCATTATCTCTGATATCTTTAATCACAAAGCAGGAGGTTCACAACTAAATCCGAGTTGCTTGTATAGAATGCATAGAATATATATAATAAAATAAACATGTATCTATTGTGACCTTCGGATTTTTTTCTCATATGTTACTCTGCGATTATAAACAAAGAAGTAAGTTTCAGCTTTCTATCCAAAATAAAGTTACAGATTCCATTTCTGTCCACACATTCACTTGATGGAACATTAGGAAGGAGCAATTTTTCCAGATATTATGGGATTAAAATCTGTCAACATGCTTCTTATTTTTAAGAGGAATGATGTAAAATTAATATCATTCTTTCTTTTCTTTAGCCTGTCTGAAATATTTAGACCAATTAAAAAATAAACCAGATCTACTAACATGCAGCTGAGGAAATCACACAATCAGTGACCTTGTTCAGTCTCATTTTTAATTTGTTTTATAAATTTTAGTTTTATTATATAAGGGGCCATGCTGGGCAGATCAGGATTCCTCTCTCTTGGAGCTCATGATGGATGGTATACAAAGCCTTACGTTGTCAGGTCAGAAGGAACTGTGGAAGTAGATTTGAGGGTTGTGGCTTATTATTAAGCTGTTTAACAGAAACAACTGTGGAAGGAGATGATATGCAATTTAAAATTTGAATGAGATGAATAAGCAATCTTAGGAAGTTCTATGTGAAGGGAATTATAGACTGAGAAAATTGCAGTGCAAAGCTTCAAAAACAAGTGCAAGTTTGCTTATAGGTGTTTTCAGTTTTTCAAATGACCTGGGAGACAATTGGCAGAACTGGATATTATTTTAAACACTCCAAGTTCAACATCCCTGTTTATAAACTGGAAAACAAGCTTGAGACTTTCTCCAACCTTTTTATATTTATTTTTCAGTGGTGACAGAAGTTTACTTCCTGCTGTGTAATTTAGTCTAACCAGAGTCCTACAGATTTGCACGTGAAAAACAGGTGTCTTCAACAAGTTTAGCATTTGCTTTTGTGGAACTTCCAGTGGTTGTGGGTTCTAGAAATTTATAGTCTATCCAATGCTCTTTTCCTCAAGATGCTTTTCTCCACTCTTTAGAAAAAGAAAAAAGTTAAAATAAATAAAACGAAGGAAGGGAGGGAGGGAGGGAGGAAGGAAGGGAAGAAGGAAAGAAGGAAGGAAATGTTATTTAATGATTCTTAATGCTTTTTCAGACCTTACTTAGATTTCTTAATATCTCACCTTTGCACAGTCCTTAACTGTCAAACCAGTGACTAACAAGCTTAAAGTTTTATTTTGCTTACATACATTTCACATTTCAGTAAGGATCTCTAGGAAGTTGGAATTATTCCCCATTAATAGAAGATTAACTATCTTTTCTCTTTCACTTCTTAAAAAGGTATCTCTAGACTCAGAGTTTAATCATTCTCTTTCTAAGATATTTAGATTGTATATATTTTTCCCTTTATTTTTCCTCTTCCTTTCTTTCTTGTGATTTTCTTTTACAAATATTGCTTGTAAGGCATTGTTTTTGTCCAAGACATTGCTTTTGTACCAGGGATACCAACATAAATAACCCAGGGGCCCTGACTTTGAAAATCTCACAGTCTATGGAAAAGACATGTGTAAAACAAATAATTACAAATAAAAAAGTAAAATAGGATAAGATCTAAAGAAGGCAACTGAATAAGGCTACAGGGTCACAGAAGAAAGAGAGTAATTCCATCTAATGGGCCTGAAGAAAGCTTCAGAGGAGAAAGAATACTTGATCTGAATCTTAAAGATAAACCAAAGAATAAATAAGAAATTTGGAGAAGGGAAGTAAGTCTTTTTAAAAGAAAAAGATAGATGCAATGCAAAAGATGAAATCATATGAAAGAATGGGTATCTGAAGAGAGAAAGCTGGAATCATTGAAGAGAGGGGTGAGGAACGGACTGGCCAGTGAAGAGGGACCTTGGATCTCCACCTTGACCTCTCTTCCAATCTTGTCTCCATGCCTCCTATTGGCCAAAATTATCAGGAAATCAGAAAACACAGAGAAAAGCATAAGAAATGTCAGTGCCTCCCACACAAATGAAAGAACTAGAAAGGTGAAGAGTGGATCTGAGAGCAAGCATGCAAATAATGGGTCTACTCTGTAAATGGGTATCCTATATTTTATAATTGCATTTTGTATTTTGAAAAAATAAAAAGACAGAAACCAGTATGCATATATATTTTCTCCGTAGGTTTGATGTCAGAAACCATTTTTTCCCCACAGCATTTATTTATATTTATTTTGGTCACATTAGTGTCTTTTTTTTTTTAAGTTTATTTATTTATTTATTTATTTATTTATTTATTTTCAGAGAGACACCAACAGTGCAAGTGGGGAAGGGGAAGAGAGAGAGGGAGCGGGAGAATCCCAAGCAGGCTCCATGCTGCCAGCAGAGTCTGACCTAGGGTTTGAACTCATGAAACTGTTAGATCATGACCTGAGCCAAAAACAAGGGTCAGAAGCTTAACCGATTGAGCCACTCAGGTGCCCCTTGGCCACATTAGTTTCAATTAGCAGACTACATAATAGACATGGGACATTTGATCCTCTGTTTGAAAGCTGAGTTCCTAAATGTGGGCCAAAGTTAAAGGTCATTCATTGACTGAAATACTTTTAAGGTATTAAAGTGATCATGGGTTTTCATGGATGTTTTAGTTATTCGTTTCTTTTCTTGTTTTCTCATGTTTTCTTGCCAAGTCTCAGAATTCTACTTCATACCATCCTAGTTACACTTCCGTTTGCAATGTTTTAAGTCAGTTTCCACCAGAGGCACCAGCAGGTATCACAACAAATCGCCAGTTGCTTTGATTGGTTATCTGTGATTTACAATTATTCTACCTTTTTCCCCTCATGAGACACTAAAGCTTCCATATATCCTTTTATGCTCCTTTGCTCAAGAAATTAATTTGGCTATGGTTCTAGGTCATTTACTTCTAGCATTGAACTTTAAAAAAATCCTTCAATAAGTGTACCTCAGGAGATTTTTCAAAACTCTGAAATATTTTCTATAAAAAATTAGATTCCTGATGTAAACAAATATTGCCATTCTTGCTCCTTGCCTACATGCTTCCAGCTTCCCATAACATTTTTGGAGACAAATAAATTCTCCATGTCAAATTCCAGTTTGATTGCAAAGTATCATTTTGCTGAGCTTTGATGCATGTATGTACATACTAATACCTTATTTAAAATTGAAATAAAAGTTCTATGTAAGCATATACAATTTTCACCTATCCTCCCCTTTCTAAAAGTAAAATATACACTGTATGTAAAGGCATCTATTCCATCTCTTAAACACTGTAACTGTAATTAATATTTTTCACGACTTGGAGAAGTAAGGAATATTGCGGATGAGGTTGGTTCAGCACAAAGAAAAATGGAATCGTCTCGTTGGCAAGGTACAGATCCACCCTTCACTTTTCCTTCTTTCCTTTTCCATTGTCCAAAGATTATGCTTCTCTTAGCAATGCCATGATATATTCTATCCACGATCTGGAAATACAGCCTACCAAGTCATTTGAAGAAAAATAAAAGTGAGCAGACATATAGTTATTACAGTGTGCTACTTTCATAATTGTCATTGAATCCTCACAATGATCCTAAAGTAGGTCCAGGTACACAATCCTTGTAAGACAAGAAACCTAACACAAAGGGAGATTAAATAATTGTCCCACGGTCACACAGCTAGTAATGAGTAGAATAAGAACTGGAACCAGGAAAATCTGGCTCCAGATTTGTGCTCTTCATTTCCACACTCTACTGCCTTTAAAAGTCATCATTCACAATGTCAACTTATACAAATCGAGGGAGAGACGAAGGGGTAGGCAAAATGATGACCACCATGACAATAGGGCAGATCCAAGCAGCTATAATAGGATGGCTTAATGGTCAGTAAGGGAGTCACCACCATCAGAGTCAGAGAAGCATCTGCCTACTTCTGGTTTTCTAGAAACTGGTTCAGGTGCATGTTTAAATAAGTACCTGGGACGCCTGAGTGGCTCAGTCGGATAAGTTTCCGACTTTGGATCAGGTCATGATCTCACGGTTTGTCGGCTTGAGCCCTGCGTCGGGTTCTGTGCTGACAGCTCAGAGCCTGGAGCCTGCTTCGGATTCTGTGCTTCATTCTCTCTCTGCCCCTCCCCCACTTGTGCTCTGTCTCTATGTCTCAAAAATAAATAAATGTAAAAAAAATTTTTTAAATAAGTATCCATGTAAGAAGGAAGCTTTCCTCAAGTCAGTTCAAAGAAAAAATAGGAAATCTAAGACAGTCCTTGCCGAGGGTGATAAGAGGTTCTACTATGACCGACCAGGTCATTCATGGGAACTTCCATCGAATAGTTTGCTATTTATTCTATTCCTCTCTCCCTCCGGGACTGACTGTTTATTTCTTCTTTCCCACCTGGGCCTCTTAGCTCATAGGAGCAGATATAAATGTATAAATATAGTCTTCAAAAACACACCATCACAACGTCTAGTCACTATGTCATATTTATAATACTCAAGTCATTTCTGAAACATTAATTTAAAACACCTATGAATTTTATTGTGAAAGAGGGCTTTATGCTCATTTATTAATGCCTGAAGTGGATTGTACTGTGCTTCCTCTTAAAGCATGGGAACCCCTTGAATTACTTTGGATGAATAAAATGTTGAACACATAGAGATACCCTTTAACCTTGCCTTCCCTTATATTTAGCCCTCTCTTGTTTTCTGCCATTATCATTTAGCTTTTACAGAGATGATTAACTAAGGCTTCGCCTCTGCTTAGAACCCTCACAGCTTTCTCATGATAACATGTGTAACACCTATTGCTAAAGGAGAACAGCTCACTTTTAAACTATTTGGATAACTCTAAACTGGCACAGTTCATTCTTTATGAGCACTGAACCCAGTCTCTCTGCTGCTTCCTGAACTACTGTCAACTCTGAAAGGTGATGCAATCCGCAAAGGTCAAAGGGTCAATGGGTACACTGCACCCGCTGCACCCATACCAGTGGCCAGGCATTCTCTCTTGTGCAATTGGAAATTACGAGTGCTTTTCCTGGCAAAACACTGAAAGGTAGGCAGGAGGGATTAAGACAAGAGTAGGGCCCAAAAGCCAACAACAGCCAGAGCTGTCAAGTATATGCCAAGATATTTCAAATCAGAACAAACGGGCAGCAAAAACATGTTCATTCCCTTCCTTTTCTTCTGGAAGAACTGGTTGCAAAGGTTGATCTTATTACAAAGAGGGGAATTTTTACCATGCGGTGTTTTTATAGGTTTTGAGGAGTTTGACCAGCTGCACCTTTAAAAATTTGAATGGAAGAGTCTCCCTCACACTTTTATACATATACATTTTCCCCCCTTTGTGTTTAGCTGCAGTCATGAGAATGTGCTTGACCATCTGGCTGTCGGGTTTTACAGGGTCATGGTGTGAGCGCTAAATCCCACTTGTTTTCATTCCTGGTGCAGCTATTCTAAAGTGTTGTCTGGCTAGTGAGGTATGGCCCCTCTGGTGAGGTGAGCACCGCCGCAGACATCTAACAGACTGTAGAGCCAAGGTTAAGGAGAAAAAAGAGATACAAATCAGTTTTAGTATCAAAAACAGCTCTTACAACCCAAAGGGGACTGTGCAGAATATATAAACATGAAGCGGCACTGCTGTGCCATCTTTTCTGTATGGAGCGAGGTCCCTAATTAAGACAGTAGGTGCCGATCAGGCTGAAAAGCGGTAGTTAAGCAGGGAAAATACATTTGGTTGCCATGTGAGTCTTGTCCTTACTCTAAGTGTTCAAAGACAAAGTCCTAAAAGCTCACTCTTTCCACAGATTCCCACACGTATTGTTTTTATCCTCCCTTTTGAACCACAAGACCACACAGGGCTGTCGCAGCCAAAGGCTCCCGCTGCTCTTGAGAAGGAGGCCCACGGCTGCCCCCAGGTCCTCGATGTCTTTATAATTAGGCTAGTCCTGCAATGATTCGGGGACAATGTATCTCCAAGTGCCTTACTTTCCAGGATGCTTGGAGGATTCTAATTCCCGCCCCCCGCCCCCAGCTTTTTTAAAAGCACATTTGTTACTCTTTCCTCTCCACGGGTACAAACCAAGGTTTCCTCCTAATAAGTAAAAGCTTGGCAGTGCCAGCAATTATTACAGCAGATGATGTGAAGAGCAAAGGGAGGGATTGGTCTGAGGAGGGGCTGAAGTCTTGAAATTTGTTGTAAATGTGAAAAAGTGTGACCTGGCAGTTAGGAAGGAGAATCTGGCTCTTGTAGGGGCAAAACTGTAGTGCGGGTCCCTCTGCAGTCTAGATAGGTCCTGCCTACAAAATCACAGACACGTACACGTCACTGCCGCCACCATCAAACTACCCGTGGACATTGTTTCTGTATAATTAGAGGAAAGTCACAAAATAGAGACCAATAAATTATCCATTCCCTAGACCTCTGAGTCCAGTTTAGACATAGAACTCAAATACTATAACCTAATCTTTCACTTCCAATTTTTCACTTTTAAATTTTTTTATCTTGCCTTGTAAAAGAATTTTCCAAACATTTGTTCTTTCATGATTATGAAAGCATTTAAAGATGGACACAGTCTGCTTTTTGCTTGAAGTTTTGACTGGCTTACAGACTTGGTGGATGCCTCACTCAACATTTATAAATGATATTTTTTAGGGGAAAACACTAGCATTGGAATGGTCTTGAAGGTCAAATTAGTCTTTGGTGCCAGAGGGCTGCTTTCGGATGAGTGGTCATCCTTTAACTGTATTTACAAGAGTCTCTGCTCTACCACATTCCCAAATTGCCATCGTTGGCTTTTTAATGTTACAATCTTGTCCATTAGGTACTGCCTCAGGGTGCACTATTTATAACCGCCAGGCACTTGCTACTTAACCCAGACCTTGCCATAAACCTTCATTGAGGGGCACTGTTTTCAGAGATCGATACACTTAATTCTCCCCAACTGTTCTAATCCTTGGCGCCTCTGCTAAAAACGTCAGTGATAATGACAGCAGCTGCCTGGTGTGGTCACTGCCACCACAACACATTTCAATTGGCTACTGACTATATATATGAGATATATATATATATTAAATTTATATATGTATATTAAATTTATAAATATATAATATAAAAAATATATAAATATATATTAAAATACATATTAAAATATATATTAAATTTATATATGTATATTAAATTTATAAACATATAATATTTATATATACATATATAAATTTAATATATATATATATCATTAATTTTATGAAGCCCTGGGTTATGTTGAGCTGAGGTATTGAGTATTGGGTATTGGACTTCTGACGTACGTAATTATAAGTTTTCTTTTGTTTCAAGACAGGACTGGTATTTAAAAAAAAAACCAGAAATGCTTAAGGGACACAGTAGGTGGTACTAAATATTTAAGGAATGTGAATACATGAATTATATAGTAAGCTGTTTTATAGAGAACTGCTTTTTTTGTTCAACATATTAAATTCTCAAGATATAAAAAAAACTTAAATTTTTCTCTTGTCTTTATTTTGAAAACTATAACATTAAAGATAATTTTTAAAAATTAAAAACAGCCATAATTCTACCATCCTAAAACCATGACTATAATAATATTTCGTTCCATCCGTTTCTCCATTTAGTGTATGTATATTTAGCATAATTGCAATTGCACAGCATTTGCAATTATCAGTTCACTTTTTTCCTTTTAAATTTTATAATAACTTATGTGCCTGTAAAATCTTTGTAAGTATTATTTTAGTGACTGTATAAATGTCTCGTTGAGTTAATGTGGAATAATTAACAATTTTTCCTTTTGTTGAAATTTGGTATGTTTACAACTCTCATTACTAAAGATAATTTTTCAATGAACATCTTTGAGAATATAATTTTTTCTTTATTCTCATTTGACACTCTCTTTCTATTTTTCTATGATGGGTTCTTAGAAAATTACAAAAACAATTTTTGAATATTTCTAGAACTTTCCCAGTTATATTTAGTAAGTAGATCTACTGTTTTTCTCAACTTATTGTATTATCACTGGTTACTTAAATTTCTTTTTTATTTAGTATAGTTGACACACAATGTTATACTAGTTCAGGCATACAACAGGGTGACTCAGCAAGTCTATAGATTATGCTGTGCTCACCAGAAATTTAGCTTCCATCTGTCACCACACAGTGCTATTATAATACTATTGACCAAATTCCCTATGCACCACTGCTTACTGTTAACTTGAAGCCAATAGAATTTGTTAGCATTCTAGTGTTCCATGTAAATTTTCATATAAATGGGGCCAGACCCCATTTACCTAACACAAAAAAAGAATATTTCTCTAAAAATGACCCAAATTCGGGACACCTGGGTGGCTCAGTCACTTAAGTGTCTGACTTCGGCTCAGGTCATGATCTCGAGGTTTGTGAGTTCGAGCCCTGCGTCAGACTCTGTGCTGGCAGCTCGGAGCCTGGAGCCTGTTTCAGATTCTGTGTCTCCCTCTCTCTCTGCCTCCCCACCCCTGCTCATGCTCTGTCTCTCTGTCTCTCAAAAATAAATAAACATTAAAAAAATAAAAATGACCAAAATTCTATATATTTATTTAAATAAATTATGATTCTCTGGCAAAGAAAAAGAAAGATAGATAAAGCTAGGGTCTTGACTTTAAGTAACTCACAATCTATTGGGAGAGGGAACTATAGAGCAGTGATGATAATGGGCGAGTAGAAAGCAGTGTCTAGAGAGATTGCTAAGAAAATGTCTTCCCAATTTGTCAGCAAGAACAGAGTCAGAGTAGGAAGAGGATTGAATAGAAGTTCAAATAATATTTGGTTTTGGTCTTTCAAAAACAAGAAGTTTTCTTTTTCTTGAGCAAAATTTTAACCACACCTGCTGTCTCCTGAATATATTTTCCTGATTGTCTTCTTCTGGATAGAACCGAACATCTACAATTTGTGCTATTCTTTTCTTCCTCATCACTTCCTTTCATTAACTTCATATAATCTGTTCTCCACCATCCATCCTCTTTTTACATTGTTCTATCAATATATTTTAAAGGACCTATATATGTGTTCTCCTGCCGACACAATATGCAAACCCCTGCTTTTAGCATCCTAAGCTCAGAAGCAATGAAAGAAGGTAATTGGTCCTGCTAACTGGTTTCTACCAGAAAAAAAATTATCATGAGCTATAATGACTAAAATCATATAAAGCATTCATTTAGCACACATTTACATCTACTGGGACCAGTAATGTATACAAAGAAAATGAAGGAATTCTTGCTCTCAAGTAATTCACATTTGACAAGCCAGCAATGTAAACAAGTAAGTGTACCTTAGTGGTAGTATAACATAGGAAGAAATCAATTCTAACCCGGGTTCAGGGAAGTTCCATAGGAGGATTAATATTTGAACTGATTTTGAAGATTGAATATAAGTTCCCTAGGTGGATAAGTCAGGGAAGAGAATGTGGCCACAGGGATAGCTTATAAAAAGTCATGGATACATGAAGCAGTATGATCAATTTCAGCTGATGTGACAAAAACATACTCTCTTTAATATCATGATTACAATTGGATTCTGTATCTATAGTTGCTGGTATTATCTTCTATGCAGATTGTTCATGAAACTATTGACATTGCCTCCTGGCATCTCAAGTCTTACAGTCATATTTACATTCTGATATCAACCACCTTAAACTTAACTGAATCTTCTGATAAGTTTCTGCACAGTTACCTTAATTTTATTAGTTTCCCTTTCCTCAACTTATACAGTGTCACGGGTAACTGTGCGCACACTTATCTTAAATGACCTGCTTCTTTTTTTAAGTTTACTTATTTATTTTGAGAGAAACAGAAAGAATGCAAGCAGGGGAGGGGCAGAGAGAGAGGGAGAGAGAGAGAATCCTAAGCAGGATCTTCAGGGTCAGTGCAACGCCCAACATGGGGCTCAAACTCACAAACTGAGATCATGACCTGAGCCAAAATCAAGAATCAGATGATTAACCAACTCGGGTACCCAGGTGGCTCTTAAATGATGTGCCTCTTGATCCAAGTTTTACATATATGTAAAAACAGCTACTTAGCACTCATATATGGAAACTTGTGGAAGTTTGTTCCCATAGACAGGACATCCACAACAACTGTTTTACTTTCAAAGCCTGGTTTATTTTGACATCACTCTTGTATTTTGACTTGAACAAATGGAGGTATAGCTTGTTTTTTGTTTTGTTTTTAGACACAACTTGAGACACCAGCAAAAGAATTTGTCAGAACTATTTATCAAGTATTTGGGTTTTCTGTGAAATTCTTTTTGAGAAATGTTTTTATTTTACAAAAGCTACAAATTCAAAATAATAGCACCAACAGAATATCATCTGCTTTTATTTCTTTCAAGTGTTGATCCACATCTCTTGTTATTCATCACAATTTCTGCAGCAAAGAAAGGGCAGATAAAAAAGGGACCTTTTCAGGGTCATTGTGCAATTTATCAATATATCAGTATTATTAACAAACAAATGAAAACACTACTAATGGTATTATTATATATTCATATCCTAATATTGTTATGCAACTTAAACACTATGTATTATTCCAATGTATGCATTCTCAAAATCAGTTTCCAGCTCATTAAATATCAGTGTTCTATTCAAATTCCATTGGATAAAAATGAAAAATGAGCAAATAAAGATAAATGGAATACAAGTTGCATTCTGATATTAAGAGAGGTAAAAAAACATCAACTCTCTTCACTCTGCTGCCTTAAGTTAATGATACAATATGGTATTTGTATTTTTTTAATGTTTTATTTATTTGAGAGAGAGAGACATTGTGAGCAGGGGAGGGCCAGAGAGAGAGGGAGATACAGAATCTGAAGCAGGTTCCAGGCTCTGAGCTAGCTGTCAGCACAGAGCAGGATGTGGGACTCGAACCCACGAACCGTGAGATCATGACCTGACCTGAAGTTGGACACTTAACCGACTGAGCCACCCAGGCGCCCCTGAAACAATATGGTATTTGGAGAGGAAAGATAAATGCATGAAAATTGAGTGGAGTAGAGCAGAATTCAATACTATAAAAAATAGGAAACATATGTAACTGAATCAAATAGAATTAGAGTGAATGAGAAGCATAAAAAGAAACAAATAGATAATGCAATGAAAAAGTAGACAATATAACACTTTTCTACTAGTTTCCTTTATTTTGATAGGATTGAATTTCTCTGGTAACTGAAATGCTAAGGGAATAAAGTGCTTTTAAAGAGAAATAAAAACATTTAGAAATATTGCAAAAAAAATCAGTAGGTGGTCACCAACTGTTTCATGGTAATTTTGCATTATTTTCTCCTGTGCCTGAGGGTTGGAAGTAAGAAGTTAATTAAATGAGACCAATTCTGCCTCCAATAGTTGTTTTCATGAAAGATGCTTTGGAAAAAAATGTCTTCGTTACTAAGGGCAACGTTTGAGATAAAGCAGCACATCTGTGCTTATGTGATAGTGACCAATCTATTGTCATATGTCCCCAAAGTGTGTTAGTAATTGGGTCCTGGCCCTATGTGGATTCAGAATCCTACACAACAAGAAATTCCTTCTCTCTTCCTTAAAACTTGCACAGAGCTGCAACAAAGTATAGTAGGGAAGGGTTGTCTGAAATGGGCACAATTTCAGCAGAGAGCCACATGCATCCTGTTGAGGGTGGTTAGTGGTCCTGAGGAGGTATGAGGTCTCAAGCTGGGGCAGGTAATGGGAGATGAAGGCTGATACACGCATAGGACCTCCTCTTCCACTCCCTTCTCCTCCTCCACTTCCTCATTCTCCTCCACTCCCTCTTCTTCCTTCCCTTCTTCCTCTTCCACCTCCTCCTCCCAACCTCCTCCCCCACTACATCCTCCTCCTCCTCTTCCTCCTCCTTTTAGCTCAGTTTGATGAAACTACTTCCTTCCCCCTCTGTAGGGGGATTTTTTAATCCAAGATTAGATTTTTTAATGCAAAGGCACTTTGACACTCCAGTGTCATTGGCCCATTAGACAAATAAACTTTCCATAGATTTTATTCACAAAATAAATCAAGGTGTAACTGATGATGCCATATGGTAAACTGCTGTGACAGTAATTCCAGTCCACAGAGCCACAAGCTTTGGCTGATCTAGGGGCACAAACAAAACAGATTAAAACTGGTGCTTTTCTTTCTCTTTATCTCTCTAAGAAACATCGGTAACTGAATGAGAGTGTTTGCCTTGCAGTGTGAGTGTGCATGCTGGTGGCTGGCAAGCAGAGTATGGGAGTGAGCAGAGGAATATTGTCAGATCCAGAACTACAGCAATCAACCCACTTAACCAAATGGGCTGCTTCCTTCCCTTATTCCCACCCTGACCCTAAGGTCCACACACCAGGCATCCATATTATTTAATAATGCAATTCACAGACATCTGGTTCTTATTCACTTGGGAAAGCATGAATGACTAAACTCCCAGATCCCCAAATTTTAGTCCATGATTTGAGTGGACTGATGTGACAGGGGAACACCTTCCAGAGCTTCTTTTACCTCTGACTCCACAACCAGCAAAATTTAAGATGATGGCTGCTTCCTTAGACCAAGTTCCTGAGTAATTATGGTGGGCAGATGAACAGATAGAAACAAATAGAGAAAAAATGTAATTCAGAAAAAGTCTTTGTGGGGCACCTGGGTGGTTCTGTTGGTTAAGCATCTGACTCTTGAATTAGGCTCAGGTCATGATTTCATGATTTCATGGAGCCCCACATCAGACTCTGAGCTGACAGCAGAGAGCCTGTTTGAGATTCTCTCTCTCCCTGTCTCTCTGCCCCTCCCTCATGCTCTCTCTCTTTCTCTCTCTCTCAAATTAAATAAACAAACTTAAAAAAAATCGGCCTTTGTGGCATTCAGCACAAGAAAACCAACTGTATTGGTTATAATAGCATATCCTGTTATAACCAATACACTTGGCCCACTCTAGTTGTAAAATTGGCCCAACCTTTCATATGTCTGGGAAGATCTTCACCAAAATTATCTCTCAGAGAAAGGAATGTAGATAAACATTATTCCCCTATTAGCCTATCAGTTTATAATTTAAGATAAATACTTAATCCTTGGTTTCTAAGATATGCACAAATTAAGAAAATGCTAAGCTCTAAGAAATAATTATGATTGAGGCAACTGGGTGGCTCAGTCAGTTGGGCATCCGACTTTGGCTCAGGTCATGATCTCACAGTTTGTGGGTTCAAACCATTTGTCGGGCTCTGTGCTCTCAGATCCTGGAGCCTGCTTCAGATTCTGTGTCTCCCTCTCTCTCTGCCCCTCCCCAACTTGTGTGCCTGCTCTCTCTCAAAAATAAACAAACAAGCATACATTTTAAACAAGAAATAATATTGATTGATTGATTTACCTAACACAGACTATGTGTCAGTCATAATTCTTAGCAGACTATTAGGATTAACTCATTTAATCCTATTTTCTGAGTAGGGAAACTTGAATACAAGGTCCGTGTAACTTCCTTAGGTTTCCCGATCAGCAAAACTTACTTTTGGTAATGTTCACTGTCCCTCCCTTAGCAAAATCATATCCTCAACACACTTTTTCCCTCTTAATGAATAACTACTATGTTGTCTCACATATACAAATGATAATTTTTTTTTAAATTTTTTTTTTTAATGTTTTATTTATTTCTAGGAGAGAGAGAGAGACAGACAGCGTGAGCAGGGGAGGGTCAGAGAGAGAGGGAGTGACAGACTCTGAAACAGGCTCCAGGCTCTGAGCTGGCAGTCAGCACAGAGCCCGACGCGGGGCTCGAACCCACGAACCGCGAGATCATGACCTAAGTGAAAGTCGGACGCTTAACCGACTAAGCCACCCAGGCGCCCCTACAAATGATAATTTTTATACTTAACAGAAATTATATTCATCTTAGTGGCTATTGATTTCAGAACCTCTTCTTACAATATACTCAACTTTTAATTTTTAAACGGTATACTTTCCATGGGTCTGGCCTCCATATTTGACGTACTACTGAGAAAAGGAAATTCAGAAGTTGGGTGTCCCCTGATGTGACATATAAGACTTTAGTCCTGGGATCCTAAAATTCCAATAGTTCTTTGTTTGGGTCAGACTTATATTTTC
The DNA here is from genome assembly GCF_008692635.1 of Crocuta crocuta. NCBI lineage: Eukaryota > Metazoa > Chordata > Mammalia > Carnivora > Hyaenidae > Crocuta > Crocuta crocuta. The sequence continues at coordinate 812,536 of NW_027531508.1, read as the reverse complement.
TGAAGAATTGAGATTTACCTGTCACAATGAGCTTTGGATACTTTTTCATCATTTAATCCAAATATGTGGTGCAATTTCTCCTTCAATTTCTAACCAAGAAGTAGGAAGTGATAAAATCAGCTATTAGTTGGATTTCAGACAACATGGAAAGCTTTGTATTATCTCCCTCCTTTGTAGCAATGATTGTAAAGCTTTTAAGAGTAGAAATATTTAGTATTCATCTTTGGCTGAATAGCTACAAATATCCTTTGGGCTAGGCACAAAAACCAATCTCTAGTTACAAAGAAAGAGTATATACAAACCTAGACATTTAAGATTACAGATACTGAGCTTTGTGTATTTATATTCATGTGTGTTCTAAGCTTACCGAAAAAGTTTTATAGGCAACTATGGTCAAACTGCTGAATCCTTATGTATATATTTTGAAAGAATGATATTATCATACTAACCCAGAATGTTTTTGTGACAATCAATTAAGAGAAGTTATTCAGTATTCTATAAGTGCTAAAGCACAATATGAAGGTAATGGTTATTATTGTTTTTAATTTTTATAGTATTATCATGTTCTGTGAACCCTGATAGGCATCACAATGTTGTAATCTATTACTACGGATGAATTTAAGATGATAGAAGGTATACGGTGTTCTTGGGAGGAAGAGAGTACTACTGTTCCTTATATAAAAATAATACATTTTATGACTTAGATAAAATAGTAATTTATTCTTCAATATTTATGTCATCCAACNGTATGGGCGCGAGTGCAAGTACGGAGCTCCTTACTTCTCCGCCATCTTGCCCTCTCCCAATCTAGATATGTATAAAAGGTACTACCACATGAGAAAGTATACTTTATCCCAAGAATCCAAGGATGGTACCACATTCAAAAATCACTATCAGTAGAATTCATCATATTAAAAAACTAAAAACTAAAAACACTATTGTACTTATTGTCAATAGATACAGAAAACCATTTGGCAAAATCATTTATTTCTGACTGAAAACTAACCAACCCAAGCCTCCACTGACTAAGACAAGAAGGGCAATTCTTCAACCTGTAAAAATATCTTTTAACAAGCTCACAGCATTCTTATTGGTGGAAATTGAAAGTTTTGCTTCTAAGAAGGTAAAAGTGAAGCACTTCCCACATTATCACTACTATTAAACATTGCTAGAACTGGATGTTCTAGCCAGTGTGAACAAGGAAGGAAAAGAAATAAAAGACATCCAGATTGGAAAGGAAGAATTAAAACTTTTTTGACTCACTGGTGGCATGATCTTCTACAAAGAAAGTCCAAGAGAATGTAGCAAGATTTGCAATATGCAAGATCATTATGCACAAATCAGTTGTATTTATGCACAATATGAGATTGAAATTTTAAAAATACCATTTAAATTAGCATAAGGTTTAAAGTATTAAGGATAAATCTGATAAATACGTGAATAATTTGGCTTCTGAAAAATGCAAAACATTTTTGAGAAAAATTTTAAAACCTAAATAAATGAAGATACATTCTTTATTCACTTGTTAGAAGGACCAACATTGCAAAGATCTTAGTTTTCTACAGATTAAACTAAATTTCCAGTGCAATCCTTTTGAAAAAAAGATTATTTGATAGAATAAAACTGATTCTAAACTCATACAGAAATGAAAAGAACCCAAATAACAAAACAACAAAAAACAACCTTTGAGAAAGAAGAAAAGTTTGTAAATCTATAGTGATGAAAAATGGTGTGGTATCAGTGTAAAGCTAGATATATGGATCAATGGAACAATAGGGAGTCCAGAAGTAGATCCCCACTGTGTGGGAGCAACTGACTTTTGGGAAAATGCAATCAATCTTTGTCAAGTAGCAGACCTTCAACACTTGGCCAGGTATTTATCAAATCTGTCTTTGCCTCACATCTTGCTTGTACAGAGCCACAAGTTCAACCAGAGATGAGAGCTCAAGGCTTTCTTCTGACTTTCTTGAGAAGGAAAGAAAGGTGTCTGGGGCATGTGCTCTATGCATGTACATGGCCTTCTGAATTCCCAGTGATATTTCAGGCTTTTCAAAGCCCTATATGCATTTCATTTGCAGCTTTTCCTTTTAAGTTTTTTGTCTATGCTAGTGTTTGTGCCATCCATTTACCTACGACCTCAGGAAACCATGCACTTAAACAACTGCCTGTAATATTTCATGACAAATGCTCTTTTCCACAATGCCCCCCAGGGAAATGGCTGGTCATGCTGAGTAAGCTCCAAGTCATGTCAGTGTAAGTAGTTTTGCAATTGGGATGTTCTAGGGAACCACCAGACAAGTCAAATGATGGCAGCATTTTGAGAATGAGTCTTTGAAATAAATCTATCCCTGTTCTGCTCTTCCAGTTGCTCCTGCTGGTTTTCACAACTAATGTTGGAAGAGCAGGAGATGCAAATAGAGAAAGCTTAAAGGACACAAAACTGACAGTTATTGCTGAGATACAGCCATGTTTTTCTTGAATAAATCTTCCCCTGGTTACTACAAGTCTTTGGTTAGAGCTCTGAAATAATTGATGCAGGGCAAGGGCCTGTTTTGTTTTGTTTTGCCCATTCTCATTGATTTTATGGAGTGAAAAGCAATTACTTCTGTATTTCTGTATTTCCTTTTCATCCTAATATTGAATTGTGTTCCATCATTTCAGCTAGATTATATCTAATAATATTAATTTTTATACCTCTTTATTTATTTGCTTTCTCTGCCTCCCCATTTCAGAGCACTGCTATGGAAACATGAAAACCTAGATTTCAGTGTTAACAGATAGATGCAGATGGCAGATTCCAATGGGTCCTCAGTTCAGCTATAAAATCTGTTTACTTTTCCTTGGTTACATCCCCTTCTGATCACCTCGGTTTAGATGTTTTCTAAATTTTAGCCACTCTTCTAAATCTTTACAGCCGCTTTCCTGTACATTTGAGCATTCTTCTATTTTGTTCAGAGAAAATAGAAACCACCTTATGGGATTTTTCCATAGGATTCCTATATTTCATTATCCTTCAAGTAAGAATTCATCTTCTTCCACACATAATCCATGTTACTTCTTTCTGTATACAAACCATAACTTGTCCCTTTCCCAATCCCACGTAATTCCTATCCAAGTACTCTAGATCTCAGGGTCTTCTGTCACAGGAGCAGATAGGATAAGGACACAAAAAGTCAGTTGAGTAAACTGATGAAGAACAAATATTTTCATTTTGAGAATGGGTATGACAATGATTCTGGCTGGTCTCCAAATCTGCATATAGTTCCCTGAATGTGATAATACAGGAGAAGGAATCCATCAGCAGGTTTTATTGTCATGGGGCAGGGGTTGGGTGGGGTGGGAGGAGATTAGGGAATATGTAAAACACTATGCTATCACTCAAGTCTTTATTTTAGACTCTCAAAACTCTCCTTCTCTTCTCCCAAACCTTCTGTTGAGCCTCAATGACCCTTACACCAATTTTAAACTTCTCATTTGGGGGTTCATTTCAATGCCACTCTTAGTCCCTAATCTGTTTCCCCACTCACATATCTTTTGTCCTTTGATTGTCTTTTTGATCCCATGAAACAGAATTTCTTGGTTAATTTAATTTATTCTTACATTAAACTGTTTCCTCTATAAGAGAATGCGTCCTTACAATGTACCTTGTTGATAACTATTGACTTGTGAATGTGTAATGGGCGAGGAGCTCTAAGGCTTTTGTTTATCTACAAAAACACCTGCAGCCAAGCAGTGAGATAACAAAATCACTGAAGAATCAAAACATGAGAGTTGAATCACAAAATCTTATTTTATTTTGATCTTCTAGTGTAGGTGTCTACCTTAGCACATCAATAAAAAGATAATTTTGTGTAGTAAACAAAGGAGCTCATTATGAGGATATAAAAGCCAATGACATTAAAAGCTGCATTAATGCTCAGCAGACTGAAACTAAAGAATCCAATATAATGAAATGATTACATTGGAGTCTTAATAGATTGTTAATTGTTAGGAGAATAATTTATAGCTAAAACATTTCCCCATCTATAAAGGTAAGCAAGCATTGAAAACAATTTTAAAATACAGAGAGCTATCTGCTAAAGGTAGAACAATATTTCCTTTGTTATTAGAGTATTAAATAAGAGCAAGTGAAATGAATATTACTAAGCCACGTTTCCTTTTTCTCTTTTAAGTGTTTTGTCATAAAAAAACTGAAAGAAAAATTAATGTTTCAGGTTCCTTTGGCAAAAAAGCCAGAGAGGGTTACTTTGCAAACATCTTTATTGTTCATTACCTAAAATAGATTGTTTATAAGAGTGCCAAAGCAGCTGAAGTAACAAAAATAAATTATTTATTAGAACATTAGCAAGTGTTAAGTAGACCAATCAAAAAAGAATGTAGGTAGGAATAAGCTGGCCAGCCAAACAGCATACGCTGGAGGGAATTGTCTAGCCTAGGGCACAAACTGGACTGAGAGTAAAGGAGAATTCACAAAACAAACCACTGTTCCTCAAAGAAAGGAAAAATACAAATCTAGTCTCAGTATCTGTTCAGAAAAGCAACTGCACCTCTACAGATAAGCACTGGGTTTCTGATTTCTCTTTTTCTATCATTATATTTGTAGTTGCGTAGCACTGAGAATATGCAGCAGTTTATTGGTAGAAGTAGCTTAGGAGCCCAGAGCAGCAAACCATGGCTCCCGTCCCCGACAATGTCACTTACTAAAGGTGTCACCTTGGGCATATCATCTGCTTTTTCTGTTCTGCACTATATAAACTGATGGTAATTATAGTTCTTACTTCATAGGGGTATTTTGAGGAAGGAAATGGCATAATCCATGCAAAGCACCTAGCATATTGTAATTAAATTTTACATAAATATTGGCTGTTATTTTATTACCTACAGTTATAAGAGGACGAATAAAATACAAATGTTGAAGTGCTACCCAGATACAATATTTATTTCTAAAATGATTTTATTTCTGACTACCTGATAAGATTTCTTGTTTTCCCTTTGTAACTTTCCACTAACCAATTGGAAAAATCCCCTTAAACTACTGGAAGTTTTCTCCATCCTTACCACCACTTCAGGACACATTTGTATGGATTATAACTCCTATTCCATTCCCTCCATGCTTCTACTTTGACCCCTGGCATGGTGTCTGTTGACTTTTTAGGGGAAGAATTAACAGCCTTGGTGTTCTGGTCTGAATTTCTTAGAAACCTCTTCTAGTTCAGTTCCTCCATTTTTTACCCCATTCTCTATGGAAAGATCTAACTCTCAGCCTCAGACCCCACAGATTGGGACCATTTTCTTCTAATTATCTAAAAACAGGCCAATCCAGTTATATTATAATACAATCTTAAAGGCTGTCAGAGGCAAACAAAGGATTTGAGATACGATCCTTTGAACAGTGAGCATCATTTAAGATGCTTTAGCACAGAAACGAACTAGAATTTTAGCTGGCTTGTATCGAATGGACTGGAAGCAAGACTATCCCTTATTAGAAAGCTGTTTAATAATCCAAGTGTAACTTTATGAGAAGGAGAAATAAAAATAGAAAGGATATGAACATCAAAGGAACTTCAAAATATCTTTGATGGAGTCATAATTTTGGGGAAAAAATCTTTTAGCCTTACTTTTATTCAATAGTCAGTAAATGTGTAGCATAATAAGATGTACTAATAGAATGGAATTGCTTCAAAAAAGGAAAATCTGGTGGTTTTCTTTAAAGCTTTAGCTGCTACTTTCTTAGTTTTAATAAAGGAAATCATTTCCTAAAGCAAAATTTTAGAATTGTTCATATCAGCTGTCATATCAGTTTTATTTATTTATTTACCTACTTATTTATTGAGCTTTAAATATCTCCTCTGATAGCATACATTTCCATTTATATTTATAATGTTTTCAGAGTACATGGAAAAGTTAGTACTAGCAGTCTCCATCACAATCACTTAAGGCAAAATTTCTGCATATCACATTAAATACAATATATACATTAAATACGAATATATTGTATAAATAGGTACCTCCTAGTTGTTCCAGTTAGAGAAGTACAAATACAACTCCCCATCTGAGAGCAGAGGGTATATAAACGTACTTAATTTTTTAAAGATATGTCTAATTTAGACACATAATTGTGTTTTATACATTTAAGCTTAAAGGATCTATTTTACTTTTCAGAGCATCTGCTCTCCAGGGTGGATATGGTACCATTAGGTAAACCTAATATAGCATGTTTATGCAAAGGTAGATAAATTAGTTCAGTTATAAAGTTTCTAAATTATGTTGTCTAGCCCCTTTAAACAATCTTGTTTGGGTAGAGAAAAATTAGACAAAGCTGGTTCAAATCCTGGAGCTGCCCAAACTGGCTGGGAAGTTTGTGTTGAGTTCAATCCCGCCAGTGAATTCCCATTTCTCTCAATAGACAGACACTTTCTCCTGACTTCTAAGGCTCTTTATCATCAAACTTCTGTCCCTTCACCAGCCTGATCACTGTCCAGACTTCTCTCGCACCCTACCCTCAGCCAGTCTCTCTCTTTCATTGTGGTTGTTGGTATTATTTTAATGACACATAAAATGATAAAATGAATAGTGAAAAAGGGTATTTTAAAATTGGATCTGGGAGTACCTGGGTGGCTCAGTCAGTTGGACATCCGACTCATGGTTTCCACTCAGGTCACGATCTCAGAGTTAGTAAGTTCAAGCTTCATGTCAGGCTCTAAGCTGGCAGCACCGGGCCTGCTTGGAATTCTCTCTGCCCCTCCCTCCAGCTTGCTCAGGCATTCTTTCTCTCTCTCTCTTTCAAAATAAATAAATAAACATTAAAAAATAAGTTAAAAAAGAAAATTGGGTCTTACTCTTACAGCAGACACTTTGTCCCACTCTCTGCAGTGTGGTAACTATCAACTTCGGGTTTTTTTATTTGTTTGTTTCTTACATAAATGGAACTAAATTATACACATTGGATTTGATGTTGCTTTTCTTGCTTGGCTTTGTTCATTTTTTATACCACAAATTATGAATCTATTTCATTCTTTATAAATGCTGTGTAATACACCATTTTTGGGTGCTTAGTAATGTGTTCATTTGACCTCAACTGGACACTTTTATTGCTTCCATTTTTATCATTATGACTAATAATACTAACATTAACATATATTTGTATATACATGTGATATTAGGTGGGTGAAATCTTAGATCTGTAACTTCTCGGTGAAAGGTAGAAGAATGCATTTGAGAGAATGTTCTACATCATTCCCTAAAGAAATGCTTTTCGCCCATAATCTTATAAACTCTGTATGCCACCCAAATTTTAATGTTTGCTAATACTATAAATGAAAAAATGATGTTCCTATTCACAAGAACTTTGAGAATGGTTAGGAAGAATGACAATAAATAAATAGTTAAAATCATATCAAGCAAATAATAGCAGAAAGAAATAAAGAGCTAGAAGGGCAGTCATGTGGCTATAATAATCTGGAATGTATCTGAGGAGGGGACATGTGAACAGAAACTGAAAGCTGTGAGGGTACATGCTATGTGGATATATGAAAGCAGCACATTCTAGCTGGAGGCAACAGTAAGACCAAGCCCCTGAGATATCAGGAGGTTGTTTGGAATATTTAAGGAAAACGGCAAATCCTCAGCTGTGAAAGGAGAGACAAGAGCAAATGTGTTAGAAATTGGTGATGGTAGGAACTTAGCGATCAGATAATGAGAGCTATTTCTTTTCAGAATATGAAACTTTTCTTTGGAAAAATACATTGCAGATTATTTTCCTACTTTGTCTTTTGCCTCTTGACTTTGTTTTTGAAGATTTTTTCTATACGGAGGTCTTCCGTTTTTACTTAGTCGGTCTTATCATTTTATTGTTTGTTTATGGCTTCAGGGATTTCATTCCAAGAATATTAAACATCCCATCCTTTTCCTTTTACTACTTTCATGGTTCCACTACTTTATATTTAAATTTCTGCAACACCTGGGGTACATTTTGGCATACAGAGTGAGATAAAGATGCGTTTACATTTTCTCACATGGCTAACAAGATGTACTAAGAATATATACATCTATATTTTGTCTTCCTTGTTAAAAAATATGTTACTAGGTTCTCTATTCACTTCAATTAAAATTCTTCTAATGCAGCCTGACCAACTTTTTGAACTACTACAACATTTTACTATTTCTTAATATGTGACTAAGTCAGTGCGCATTCTTTTTTAGAGGTTTTCTACCTATTTTCACATGCTGTTTTTTTAAGGGATCTGCATAATCAGTGTGTCTAGTTCAAAAATGGTATTTTTTAAATGGAATAGCTATTTAACTATACGTTTAAGGCCAACTTATTGGTTTTCATTATTAATTATACTGATTTTCTACACTCAAATTTGTGCCTTTAATGTTCCTCCTCTGAGACACTTATTTTGCTTTCCTTAGTTTACGTTGTCATATGTTGTCTACCTATTTGAATTAAAATTTTTTTTTTCTTGATAACTTAAGCATTAAGGCTATGAGATAAATTTGAAGATGTATAAAGGATAGTTTTCCTAAGCACGGTCATCGGGACCATCTGTCTGTCTATCAGACTCTGGCTCCCACATTCATTGAATGCACTGTTTCACACCACGCTCTGATTTTTCCCATTAATTCCTTCCAATATTCACAAGTTTCAATTTACACGTCATTTTTCTCATTGTTTTAGGAGCAGTGAAAAGCATCTACTTTCTTCTATCATTTTGTTCAATGCACACTACTGTTAATAGAGGCTCTTTCATTTTTGTTAGGAAGAAAAGAAGATGACTTTAACTTATTTACTCACCATCATTACTGACACAAGTTAAAATATCTGCTGACTGATTCCGTCAATTCCAAAAAGTTCAGTTCTAATCCATATAAAAAATGCAAACTAAGAAATTTCTCAGAATTTAAAATTTTTTAATGTTTCTTATTTTTTAGAGAGGTGAGGAAGAGAAAGGGAGACACAGAATCCGAAGCAGGCTCCAGGTTCCGTGCTGCCAGCACAGAGCCTAATGTGGGGCTCAAACCCACGAACCAGACATCATGACCTGAGCGAAAGTCGGATGCTCAACCAACTGAGCCACCAAGGAGGCCCCTCAGAATTTTAATAAATCAAAATCTAGGATATCATCAGTGTTGTATTTTGTCTTTTGATATCCACAAAAATGTTATTTATTTTTACTTTTTATTCTGAAAAAATGGTAGATTCACTGAAAGTTGTAAAAATAGCACAGAGAAGTCCCAGGTACACTTTACTCATTTGAATACTGGTTACACTTTCTATAAAATGTATAAATGACTAAACTAGGAGATTTAATAATAATAGCAATAATAATGATGATGCCAAATGCTATTCTTCTAATATATTCTTTCCTCATTTCGCATGTGTCCCAAATGGTTTTGTACCACTTTCCTGTTTGGAATAATATAGAAAAACTGGTTGTTCTTCTGGACTTAATTTTTCAATAGCCATTCTTTACTGTTATTCTATTTTCTTTTACATACCTCTACAGATATAAAAGAGGTCTTTTTCTCTGGAATGTAGAATTCTTACACACATGATTGATTTAATTTTAATTTATAACCCAACATTTCTGGGGAAATAAGTATGTCCTACTCTGTTTCCCTCCCAAGTTCTATAACTGTAAGGCTTTTTTAAAAATAGCAAACAATTATCCACCTAGTCTCGAATGGTGGAGATGGTTAATACAGCAATGTGATTTAAAAATTGATCTTAGCTCAACCCAGCTGAGCATAAAAGAAAATATATGACCTGCTAAAGAGACATGGTAAGCCTGCAGCATATAGTACATCACTGCCAAAGCTAGAAAAGGTTTTCAAAGACCTTTCTACTAAGGATGTAGTTTGCTATCTGCTGTATAATCTTAGCCAGACTTTTTCTTGCCCTTGAAAATACTAAAAGCATAATCAATGATCATCTAATAGCAGTTACCCAGGCACTGTGTCTGGTGTGTGCTTCCTGCTGAACCACAGATGATGTTTACTTCAGCTGCAGAAGCCATACTGTCAGACAGTCAGTAAACAAAGATTTTTCTCTCCGGAAATACCACACATTGTAAATACCAAACTGGTCACCTGTGGCTATTTCAGACTCTATTGCCATTAAAAAACATCATCCTCTATAAATGCAATGTATTTATAAATCTGTAGCCATTAGCAGAATTGTGGTTTGGGGGGGGGGTGCAGGATCACTTACGAAATGATTTGCCAGTGGAGGCATTTATGGTCATACCCAAAACAGTGGATAGCTGCCAATAAGGTGATTCTGAAGTGAAAATGCCAACTTTTGTGGTTCCAAAAGAACCATTTTAATTAGTATACAATGACCTTGCATCAGACCGAGCAGAATATTTATATGCATACTAATGATTAAGTTATGCACAGTGTCATGGTATCAGACAAGTAGAAAAATAAATCCCAAAACATCATCTGATCTAACTATCCTCTGCCAGTAGGGTGATTTTGAAGCCCACAACATGGACAGATTATTTGCTGGTGATGAATCCATTCATCTACTCAACAAACTTTTACTGAATAACTATTATTTCCTAGGTGCTGCGTTAGGTGCTAGGGATATAATGGGAGGACCATACTCTGCTCTCAAAGAGTTCACAATCTAGGAAAGAAACCAAGATACAGGGGTAATCAGAGTCAATTATGTTTTCACCCTGAAAGAAATTTTTCAAGTAGTGCTTATCTAAGTACTTGTCATTTTACCATGAAAAAAAACTGGATATGTTGCTAAGAATTCACTACTGTTGCAGAGAAAAAGCAAAAGATGGTAGAGGTCAGAAAGAGGAAAATTTTAAGCTGCAAGCAAGTGGCACTGTATGAAACAGTGAGAAGGAAAACAGATCTCCATAAGCATTGTGAAAATCCGTCCAATAGAAAAAATGCAAGAAAAGTAGCTAAAGTTCCAGAGATGCATTCATTGCAAACTTTATATATGCAGTGCAAAATATGCTAAATTACTACCAGAAAGTAAAAGTCACAAAATAAGTACAAATGGTATGATACCCAGAGGTGATTGTTCTAGTATAGATTAGGTCAGACTGTGGCCATAGAAAATAAAGCAGCGACACAGAAATAGGTAAATGACACAGGATGGAAGGTCTCATTTGGGGTCAGAACAGACTTTACTTCTGGTTAAGACTTCACCAACATATTAATTCAGCAATAGAGAGGTTTGTTTTATACAAGTTTTCTTAATTTATACGTGACGCTTACAAAAATAATCTCAATTTTGAAGACCAGAAGACCGTCAAGGCTTTCCTTCTTTCCAAAAGTCTTCTTCTTCATAGCAAATCAGTAAGGAAAAGATGGTCATAGATGATTACAACCACTGGAGCTTTTCACAAACTCCACCATGTATATGGATACTATAATGATAAAGTATTGGAAGATACATTTGTATTAAAAAGCTCTATGGTAGAAACAGGAATAACCAAATCCTCTGATAGATAACATATCATAGTGAATAAGGTACTAAATGATACTGGCTCCATTGCATTGGAAAAGTGAGAGCATCATAGTGAAAATCTTTTTTTATAAAAGAAAAATTCTTGCTTTATTGTTCATTCGACAATAAATATATTGATACTTATTCTGTAAAGTACAAAGTCAAGAGCAGTGAGAGCAAAGACATAATTCAATGTTTTTACAAAGCTTCCCAAGGTTAAAGGAGGAGATGGCATGTCACCAGATGAATAAAAGCATCGTGGGTATGCCGTATTATAAGTATGTGGCTTTAATTCTGTGAAACACGAAGGAGATAAATAACAGTGCCTGGTGGAGAGGATTGTGCTTCATATTTACACTTTCTTTCACCCATACCACTAGGAATTTAGGAGACATGCAGATTTGTGAATTATATTTATAGGTTTTATTTTATAAACGTATTATACAAAAAAGGAAATCTTCAAATCTTTTCCCCTCAATGGACTAACCATGTCTATAGGAAGCCAATTGTATGGGTTACACAATATTTTAAAACACTGCAAAACTCCTAGGATTTATTATGTCAAACATAAAAGAGAACCAAATCAGACTTTGTAAAATGCATGACATTTACTCATTCATTTTCATCTGGTTTCCTCTAGCTTACTTCTCCTTGGCAGAGGCGGAAATTTAAGACACTAATAAAGATGGGCCTTATTTGCTGAATTTAAAATTCTGATTGAAACCTTTAAGCACTCACAGAACTCAAGAACCGAACCATTATATATCTACCTACAACTCTTCATCAAATAATATTGCATTATCTGATACCATGTTTTGTATACAACATCATTAATCTCTATTCATCATAATCAAGGTCTTCATAAAAATTAGATTACAACAATAAAGGTATATGCAGTGCCCAAGGATTACTATATATATTTTTATTTTGAGAGTGAGAGAGAGAGAGAGAAAGAGAGAGAGAGAGCATGAATTGGGAGAGGAGCAGAGAGAGAGGGAGAGAGAGAGAATCCCAACTTGGCTCCACGCTGTCAATGCAGAGGCCAAGGTGGGACTCAAACTCACAAACCGTGAGATCATGACCTGGGTCGAAGTTTGATGCTTAACCAACTGAACCACTGGGGCGCCCCTGCAGTATGTATTTTTAAATGTCTTAACATGCATTTTATGAAATTTGGATCCTTATAGTGATGTGCTGTGAGTTCAGGGAGTTGCAAACTTTGTGGATTGCAATTTTGCAAAGTGGAGAACTAAAAAACAAAGAAATGAAGTAACTTGCCCAAGGATTATAATTATTGGGTACACAGTATAAAAATATATAACCCATTCTGGAGTGTTTTTTTCAAGTTAGAAATTCTCCAAACATGAGTCCCGATGTCCCACATCCTACTTTTTATACCGGATATGACTAACCCATATCCTAGAAGCAAACCATTGTTTTTCTACCTCTCTATATACTCTTAATATGATCATTTATGATGGTTGACTTTTAAATAGTAAGCTAACCTTGCATTCCTGGAGAAAGTTCAATTTAACCCTGACACACTTTTTATAGATCACTAAATTCAATTAACTAATACAGTAAAACCTTGGTTTGTGAGCATAATTCATTCTGGAAACATGCTTGTAATCCAAAACACTTGTATATTAAAGCAATTTCCCCATAGGAAATGATGGAAACTCAGATGATTTATTGCACAGCCCAAAAATATTCACATAAAAATGATTACAATACTATAATACAAAATAATAAAGAAAATACAAAATATAAAGAAAATGAACAAATTAGCCTGCACTTATCTTTGAAAACCTTTGTGGCTGGTGTGAGGAAGACACGGGAGAGAAGGGTTACTGTGTAGAATGACTTAAATCATCACTAAAAGAATCACTGGTACCTATTGGTTCCTTTAACAAGGAACCTACTAATGACACTTGCTTTTGCCTCCTTTCGAGAATTTTGCTGAAATGTGACATTGCACTGAGAATTACCCACAATCCTACAGCGAGAGGGGGGAGGGGAGAGAGAGAAAACCATTGGCTCAGTTGTGATTATTTGACACTTGGCATCACGTATTACTCCTATTGCAAGACATCGCTTGTTTATCAAACTAAAATTTATTAGAAATATTTGCTCATCTTGCGAAACACTCAGAGAATAAATGACTTGTAATCCAAGGTTTTGCTATTTATATTTTATAAGATATATTCATTTATATTATTTATATAGTTATAAAATATATATAAAATATACTGGTGAAAGAATACATGCATAAAATTTCCTTTGGGAAAGGGTTTTTATTTATGTATTCAATCACTTTAACAGATAAAACTATTCAGATTATCTGTTCATTCTTATATTAATTTCAGTGACTCACTTTTCTAGGAAATTATCCATTTCTTCCAACTTGACAAATTTATTATCATAAAGTTTCTCATGTTACTGCATTATTATCTTTTAATATCTATAATATTTACAGAATTATCCTTTTTTAGAATCATGATGCTAATATTTATATTTCTCTTCTTTTTCATCCATCTTTTAAGTTATGCATCAGCTTTATTAACTTCTTATAGAGCCTATATATTTTTTTTAAATTTTCAATGTTACATTTTCCTTAGTTTAAAGCACCCAGACCTTGACACAAAGTGTCAGGTGCTGGCAGTTTATTTTAAAGAACTACCAGCAAAAGAGTAAAAAATGAAAGGAACATAGGAAAGGATCTGTTATCAAGCTGTGAGTGATGCAGATTAATTTCACTGGAAACGCTTTGGGGAACTAGTGTAAGCACATTCCTTAGAGGTATTCCTGTGCCCCTATCAAGGAGTGAGGGAGATCTGTGCAGTCCGTGCACAGATTCCTATCAGTTATCAGTCGAGAGCCTGTGAAAATTGTTTTATGAGTTTTTTCTACAAGTATGTTTATTTCAAAAACTGTTTTCAAAAAGTTAATAGCAGGCATGATTATAAGATCATTATTTTCTAACTTTTTATATAAACCCAAATTTTCTTTAATAAGTATGTATTTTAGTAAAGATTCTCAAGAGCATTAATGCACATCTCTTAAACCTATGGGCATGAGGAATGTAAGTATTTAAGTAAAGTATTTTTGTTCATTTATATAGTCAATCCATAGAAAAGCAAACCCAACTTCTGTTTATCCATTTGGTTTTAGGTGTCCTTTGGAGACTGCACGTCCTTTTTGTGTGTCCAGATGCATAAAATGATGGAACTGCAAAGTGTGGTAAGTTATAATGAACAGTAAACTAGGGAGTTGAGTTTCCCCATTATGCTGTCAACATCGCCTAAAGAAACATTAGTGTCCCATAACTATGCAGTGGTGGAAGATGGCGTGCCAAATCCCAAACCACACAACTTCAATCAAGCGACCCATCTAATAACTGTCATTGTCATTAGTGTAAGGGTTATTTATTCTATATTTTCCCTTCTGTTAGAATTCTATTATGAATTACTTTTTAGTCCATATTTGTTATTCCAGTGCACAGCTGGCTAGAATTTCTCTGTTTCCTTCCTTAGAATATTCTGCTTGTATTTACCTTATTGCTCTCCTTTCTTCACTGAGGTCACTATTAGAATGTGCATTATTATAAGAACAGGGAGTTAGTTTTTCCTCAATGGATTAGAATTAGGTCTGTAGATAAAGACCATGAGGTTAAGGGTAATATCATGGTCTTCCTGTGCACTGAATCACTGAATACATGTTTAGCTGTGCTTTGTCTACTCTGCAGTAGTTTTAAATACTGTTATTCAACTTGGGTATCTAACACAGAAGCACTCTTTTTGACCAGATCTCCTTTGAGAATGAGAATACTTGCATAATACTAAGTTGTTAGTAGTGTTTTTCTAACATTTTTGTTCTCTGTGAAAGATTGGAGTAAAAACAGGTCAAATAGATCAACCTTAAATTGAAATAATATTGTTACCCGGAAAATCAACAAAAATACCACTTCTGATGTCTATGATCAACTTAAATGACACGGCAATTCTACTTGATATGGAGGCAGCAGGTATTAAAAAATCCAAATCCCCTAAGTTACAGGAGTCATATTATGACATTTTTATGCTTTTGCCTTACAGACAAGAATACTTTTAAACATGGTTTCATCTTATTTGTTAGAAAGCAGTATGGGGCTGGTTCTTCCAGATCTCCCTCACTTTCCCTCATTCTTAAATTAAGGTACAATTATTTATGACTTCCATCCAAGGAATTTCTCATGAGATCTAACCACAAGTATTGGTTAGCTTAATATATTTTTATTTAGGTTTTGTAGAAGCTGCACTATTGCATTTCAAATGAAGTTTACTTTATACTGAAATGATCAAAGTCTATGTGAGCACTAAAAACTATTAGCCAGTATTTATTGGTATTCCCTATCACTCAGGATTCCACAAAAGGTCTGTTAAGGATACAAGAAAGAATTGGTAGGTACACTGGACTTGGAGAGCTGATATGTATTTAAAACGAAGAAAGTAGTATACAAATTTGTTCATAACTTTTTGGACTTACACTTATGTTCAGCCACAATTGCAAGAGAGGTAAACCAATAGTAACACACCTAGCTTCTGGCCCCTGGTTATTTGGAAACAAAAATTTTAGCCATTAGGGGCCAGGGTAGTATAGATAAATTTATCAAGAGAATATTAGTATGATTATCACAAAATTAAGTTTCACTCTTTCATATAGTTAAGATTCTTTGAAGGAATTAATAAAATGCATAGAGTGTTTGTAATTACAACAGGGATTATAATTAACTTAGATTTCGGGTGACTTTTCTTTTTTTAGTTTCTTCCCACAGGCTACCAACGAAACCTGGTAAGTTTGGAGTAAAATTCCCTAATAAATTATAAAAGTGATTCGGAGCTGGAAAACATAGAATATTTATAAATGACCAAATATGCGCAGCTGGGAAAACTAACACCAAGTATCATAAAATATCATGTGTGCCAGAATTAAAGTTGTCTATTTTATTAAGTAAGATTGAGCAGAAGTGAGAAGTGTTCATAGAAGAATGACAACCATGATGAATATGCTGTACATATTTTAGAAATGAAGGGAAAGTCAGTATGTTTCATGAAATATTTATTGAGTGGTGATCATGGCTCAGGCACAATAGAAGATAATAAGACAAAGTCTAAGAACAAGGGTTTTTGAATCAAGGGGCTCAGAGTCTACACAGGTAACTTAGATGATAAGTACTACAAGAAAAGATCCACAGAGAGCACTGCAATTCAAGCTCAGAGGAATAGGACTTGACCTTTCTTGAAGTAAGGTTATCAGAGAATGCTTTGGTAAGAAATGACACACGAACTCCTTCTTGAAATGTGTAGAAGGTGGTCAAGTGAAGATGTAGGAGATAGGGAGAGGGTAATTCAAACAGGGTTTTCAGAATGAGCTCAGATATAGAGGAGTGAAATACCACAGGGCATGCAGTGTTTTCCACAGTTAAAGTGTGAAGCAGGGAAAGCCATAAAGGCCAAACATACAGGCGGGGGTCACTTTATGGAAGATGTTTTATTCTAAACAAAGAGAATCGGATTTTATCTTGTAGATAAGAAGGCTACATTGAAGCTTTTTAGCAAATGAACTCCATGATCGAAGTTTCTTATTTGAATGACCATTTTGCCAATAACGTCGGACAGGGGAAGAAAAAGTTGATTTAGGATGACTATTTCAGTGGTTTCAGTGATAAATAAGGGCCTGGCATAGTTAAAGAGAGTAGAGGTGGAAGATATATCGATTTAAGAAATATTTCTAAATTAGCATCATTAGACATTGATTTGGGTGTGGGGAGTGAGAGAATAAAAACAAGAAGGCAAGGGTATTTGCCAGGAGAAATGCGCATGTGGAGGTACAGAGAGAGTTTTATTGTTCTAGCTATGGGCCTTGAAGAAGGTTTACTGAGCAAAGTTCGGTGAGCTTCCTTGGAAAATTCAGCCCCGTTCTTGAAAAAGTAGAGCAAGAAATAATACCTGCCTTTGAAGACTATACTGTATTACTGGAACAAGTCTTTCTTGATGCTGGGTTGTTTTTGGTCCTGCTAAAACACTTTCTTGCACTGAAAATGAGTAATCGCTTCTGGAAGTTGACATCCTATTTTGTTTTTGGCTCTCAAATATAGTTATACAAGATAAACTTCTGGTAAGAAAGGGTATTGACTGTTTTTGAAAAACAAAATCCTAGGACATTTTGTCCAGTTTTTTCCCCCTACCTTTGCCCTAGTATGATGCCCAGTGGTATGTAAAGTTACTATAATCTATGAGAAAAATAACTATGAGAAAATTCCATGTAATGAGAGAGTAGCCTACAAAAATGTGTGAGCTTTGAGGGAATGGGGTATATGTTATGCATCTTTTATCCGCAGCACCTCACATAGTGTCTGGTACATAGTAGGAGCATAAATAATGAATGCTAGATTTAATTAAATGATATTAAAAATAAAGCTGTTTGACTAATTACTTTCACACATTAAGCTCTGCAAATTGTGTTCCAAAACATTTTGGTGCAATATCTTGATGGTTGAAATCATTACTTGAATTGCTCAGAAGTGGGTTAGCAGGAATTTTTTTTTCAAATAGCACTATATTATAAATATAGGAGGATAAGCTCATAAAAACATTTTTTTATTTACCAGCTTAGAAGGACCATTGGCCCTAATTATCAAGGAGATAGCTTCTCTGCTCTTTTTCTCACAATTGTCTTATGACCTTAAGTTGCTAAGTTCTATCTGCTAAGCCGCTTGGCTTTACCCTTAATGCAGCCTCTGACTCTTTTCCAATAGTTATATATTCCTGCCCATCATGTTGAATCTCACTTTACTACAGAACCCCTTTTTAAGCTCTGCAGAATGCAAACATACTGCAAGTAGATTTTCTAGAAGAAGGAAAATTAACATTTATAGTGTACCCCAAAATTGTGCCAGATGTTTTACATAAATTTATTTACTATTCAAAATATCCCATAGGATAATACTTGGAGATATCAATACCAATACTTGGAGAGGCTAAATAACTTCCCAACATCCCACAACTATAGAAGCACAGCTGGAAAATCAACACAGATTTCCAGGCTTCAAAAGTCATGGGCTTCCCACTGAATCATGTAATCCAACAAATGCATATTTGAGGAACTTTCTTACTTTCCATGTGTTAGGCTCTAAACAAATTGATCACCCTAGTACAGTCTCCATGTTTTTAGCTTTAGTTTTCTAAAATGGCATACTTCACCTACTCAGTATTTTATCTTTGTTTCACTTTCTCATACTCCTGAAGACTGACATCACTGTCCACTGTATCATTATATCTTTCAACCACCTCTTCAGCTTGTTTCATCTTCAGATCTCCTGGCTTTTGTGTCCACTATGCTCCTAGCCACATTTTCTTCTGACCTACTGCATTCTCAAACTGACCTCATGGTCCTTGAGTCTCTCTTTTCCATATGCTGCCTTTACCTTCTCCCTGCTCCTTAGCCTCATTTCCTAGTGGGTCACCTCTGCTTCCTCCCTACACACCAGCCATTTTGAAATGCATGCTGTTCCACAAATATACCACGTTATTTTATCCCACTGTGGTTTTGTTGTGGCTGCCATCTTGACTTAGAGCTTCCAATCTGACCCTATGAAGAATTCTCCTCCATCATTCAACATTCACCTCAAGTGAAAAGTCTTTTATTTATTTATTTTTTAGTGTTTATTTGTTTTTGAGAGAAATAGAGACAGAGTGCAAGTGGGAGAGGGGCAGAGAGATAGGGAGACACAGAATCCAAGGCAGGCTTCAGGCTCTGAGCTGTCAGTGCAGAGCCCCATACGGGGCTCGAACTTGAGGATGGCGAGATCATGACCTGAGTCCAAGTCAGTCTCTTAACCGACTGAGCAACCCAGGTGCCCCAAGTGAAAAGTCCTTTAAAACATATCATGACACTTACAGAGGATAAAATACTATGTTCAAGCCATTGATTATAAGACATATAAAGGCTTTGTTAAATATAAGATATATGGTAGGCAAAGCTTGAAACCAGAGATAAAATGAAAAGATAGTGAAAGGACCGCTGCTTTTTCAAAAACATTGGTTCTACTTTCATACCACAGCGGATCAGGTAAGGGGGCTCTGTGGTGGTTCATATTTTCTTTACTCCATTAGGTTATTTGACAGTTAGTGTTTATCTCTCTCAGTACTACCTCCGCTGACCTGATTCCAAATAAATTAGAGAAGATTAATTTTAGGATCTTCTGTGCTTGTGTGTCTTCCATTACACATTTCTATTTGCTTTAATTTAATGAAAGTATCATTATGTAAAGACAAATATGTAAAAATAGGTCTAATTTATTCCTTTTTTAAAGAAAAAGAAAATAAAAATACTGAAAATGCCCTGAGTATCCATGAGCCTCTGTGTCTGAAGGCTCAAGATGCAATGCTAGCAGTGATGAGCAAGCTTTATCCAGGGCAATACCTCCCTTTAAAAATCAAGCCCCCAGCTGATCCACTTGGTATCATTTTAGATGTAGCTGGGGTTCCTCTCTGTTTTAAATTCTGTTAAAAATCCTAGGCAAGGGTGATAAACTGATTCCAATTTAGCTTCTTCTTTAAACAGAATCTAAGCCCAGAAATGAAGCCAGCCACACCTTTGAAGTGTTGTTGAACATGGCAACTGAGTGGGGGGTGGGAAGAAGCAGAGAGACAGAGTTGAGAATTGAGCTGAGTTTAAAAAGAACCACAGGATCTGGGTTGCATTTGCTCAGCCTCTGGGTTGTTCAGGTAAAGGAGAAAATATCATTAAAAATAGTGGGGGACGAACAAAACAGTTTAAACAACATACACCCTGGGATTTTCCATTGCCGGGTGAAGCACTTTACATTCAACTCAGCTTCCACATTGAAAATAGAAAGGTTCAGAAAGTATCTGTGCCTATGACTAATAAGGCTTTCAAAAGGATGTTATTGCCATGAACCCGGTTTACTTCTGGTTTATTCTTTGAGATAACTTATTAGCAACTGGATAAACTAGCAACTAGCCTATTTCAACGGCTAAGTGATTGTATGGTGTTGTCCAAAAGTTTCTAATACAGTTTCCAGAAACACTTTCCCAACAATGTAAAAGTCCAATATTGTCAATTATTTCAGAAAACTGAGACGTGACATGTCCATGATTGTTTTTAAAATGGATGCATTTTGGGGCACCTGGGTGGCTCAGCTGGTTGAATAATCAACTTTAGCCCAGGTTGTGATCTAGCAGTCCCAGAAGTCAAGCCCCATGTCAGGCTCTGTGCTGAGAGCTCAGAGCCTGGAGCCTGCTTCAGATCTGTGTCTCCCTCTCTCTCTGCCTCTCCCCTCCTTACATTCTGTCTTTCTCAGAAATAAGTAAACATTAAAAGAAAATTTAAAAATAATTAAATGGATATATTTCTGGAAGGAAGAATAGTAATCCTTTAGCGCATTAGAATGACTTCATTGGAAAGCAATGATTTGACAAGAGGTTCAGAAGGACGAGGAAAGGGGGCAGATAAGTTTTGATACTTAAGGTGAAGGAAAGAAAATTGATGAGCTGAAGGATGATCTAGTACCTCAAGAGTTTCATTAGGTAGATCAGGAGAAATCAGGACTACTTCAGAGGAGGAATCTGCGTGCATGTGAATTTCTGTGACTAACTGCATGGCCATAAAGACTAAAAAGAGATACATTGAGAAAAAGAAACAACAGCCGAAAGAAATTACTTCTGACTCATGCAAAATTACTTGTGTTATGTGTCTGGGTACAAGGGCTTTGCCATTTAACCCCTCGGGCTCTCAGTTTCCCAATCTGTAAAAACAGAGCATCAGACTATTGGACTACATGATGTTTAAATAACCTTTTGGAGTTAAGCTAAGTAATGCTGGTGTTAATTTTAAAGACAGAGAAACTCATGCTTCCGTGAGTTTAGTCATTTTTCGTGGTCATAGTGAGTCAAGACATGGGTAGAATCTGGATTCAAGTCAGGACTCTAGCTAGCGCCTACATTATTCATTATTACACTATAGTAGTGTGAGGTATATGTTATTTTCTCTATTTATGAAGAAGGAAATCGAGCTACTTGTCCAAGGTTGAAGTGTCTTTCCCACTTGCTCGTGGATTACTTCAAGGCAAGGACTCTGTCTTGGTTACTTTTGCATCATCATCCTGATTATTTTGCATCTGATGTTTGCATTCCACCTCTACTGCTTCTGAGATCTTTGTATTTCTCCTTTCAATCAGAGTCTTCCCAGATCTAGCCATTAATGTAATAAAATGTCACCTTGAACGATCTTCATTTAGCCAGTGGATCAGAATGCAAAATTTTTAATATACTTGCTTTGCAAGCATGTTAAAGGAATTAATGAGTTTTGGGAAGAGGTTTTTCTGGGCGAATAAACTGTTTTGAGCACTTTAGTAACCGCATTAACTCCTTGAGCCTGTGTGAATAGTACTTCAACTGAGCAAATGGTGCCCTAGTGGCCTTTATTTTAATGACTTTCCCAAAGATGGTTGACTCACGTCATCTGGTAAGATCATTTGGTGAAATGACTTGAGCCACTCAATGGGAGAATTGATAAAAATGCAAAGTGATTGAAATGTAAGAAAAACATTCTGAACTAAAGGAAGTGACCTGCCATGAAGTTCAAGTTCTTCTCTAAGAAAATTCAGCTATTAATCTAAAATTGTTCTACACACGACTAAGAACAAAGCACTGGACTGTTGCATAGGGCATGCTATGCAGTTACCTTGAATATGAAATGAAGAATGGCCATTTTAGTTATTAAGTTATTTTTTTTAGTATTCTCTGTTACAGCTGGGATAGCTATTCCTTTTCAAGCAGAGAATTAAGAGACTCAATTTACTAGTAGTCAAAAGCAACATCCTAACATCAGATTTACAATGATAGACTTTTTTTTTTTTCAGCTTTCACATTCTGGCAGGCAGAACTAGCAAGATTTTTTTTCAAACTTTCAGCAAATCAAAAACATCCTCTTTCTTTTCAAGGTCCTGAAAACAGGACATACTTGTCTTGTTAGAATTCCAGCACACATCCCAGTTGCTGCCCACAACTGCCTCAAGCCCTAATTCTGGCCCTCGCTCCAATTTACAGTAAGATTAAAACTATTTTGAGCTACTTTGTGCATCTTCACTGGAAATTACTTTTTTGTGTGAAATCTAACCTAAATTAGCCAATGTTTTTCTTTTGGTCTTGTCATACACATGAAGCCCTTCAGCATATAAGCTTCCTTCAAATTATTAGGTAGCTACAAATGTGACCACTTTTACCTGCTCTTTATAGTATTTTTCACTGGCTAACCACATGGAATAGTGCATTATTAGTGCTAGCGAATAACATTCTGTGAAAATGAGGTGAGTCAGCATAATCATGTGCCTCTTTATTGATGAGTAAGCCAAGGTAAAAAGAAGCAGTGACTTTCCCAATGTCAAACATGGCTGCAAAAAGACAACTTGTAAACCCTGAGCCCATGAATCTCCATCCAGTTGCTTAATGTGCTGAGCCAAACTGCTTCTCTTTAATGTCTGAGATGAATTATTTCTACATGTCTCTAAATACAACAATAGTTGAATTAGAACCTGCTATGTTTTCAGGGCACACATTTTAACATAATTGTGGTGCCAGGTATATTGATGTAACTTTCTCATTAGGAGAAACACTTCATATTAACTGTCAAAACTTACATTCTACAGCTGTTTTCTAACTCTTAGAAGCCATAAATTTTGGAGGAACCACACCAAATGGTGCAAGGGGAGGAAAAGCAAGAAAAAAGAGATGAGAATAAGAGATGAAAAGTCACCTGTCTTCTCCTCAAATCCTTTCAATGAGAGAAAGCTTTAAACAGGAGAACTTCCTATGGAATTGTGTCTGGTAAAGCACTCCTATGCTCAGAAGATATTTGAAAACTCCACATTCATACTGAGGTATATTATCTTTTACATTTTATGCCGACATCCTAAAACTTGTATATCATTTGTGTTGATCTGAAGACCATAGGGATCAAAGGAGAATTAAATCTGTAGCTCATAATGCAAATGGGAGATGTCTTAAGGGAAGGTTTCTTACGAAAATATACAATCTTCCTTTTTAATTTTCCCTAACAGATATGTAGATGGTCTGTGCAAATTTTAAATTTGAGCAGCTGATAGAAAATAACTCCCAAAGCCCTCTGCATGTTAGGGTCCAGCTAACTGTAGTTAGGGAAATCAATGTTATTAAAAGCAAACAGAGGTGACATCTATACATTAAAGACATCATGCTGAAATCTTAGCCTCAGGGAGAAGATGGTAGTCATTCATTCAGTCAGTTCATCAATACCTAAAGGAATATTTATTAAGTCTCCGTATGGAACAAGGTGTCTTTCTGTGCTCCAGGGACCAAGCATAAATAAGAACGCAACTCCTGAATTCATAGAGTTTCAACTGTGTGCGGAGAGAGGGCGGGGCATTGAAAGTGGGCAATTTAACAGGTAGTCCCTATAACAACAAGATATTCATCAGTATTAGCTTTCTAATCAAGTACCATATATCAAGCACCCTTCACAGAGCTTCTGACGTAACACAAATCTTATAAACATACAACGGCTGCACATAAGAAATAAAATTCATAAGGATTCTAGACCTGGGTTTTTCTCCTTCATTTGCCATGGCCATACCTTCACGTGCAATAACATTCTTTTTTTTTTCCTGCCCAAGCCACTAGTTTAATTTCCTTACATGCAATGTATGGTCAATAAAGTTTAGTTAAATACATGAATAAATAAGTTAATATTAAAAAAATTTCAATGCATATATCCAGTCCCTCTTGACAAGCTAAAACCTTTCTTATACTTGACTAGTTAGAATAATGTGGTGCCTTTTTCACACAAGCTACCAGGAACCTTACACTGGCATTTTGGTTCAATTGCTACAATTTGCCTGATAAGATTCTTGTTCAAGGTTTTTATTTTTCTTGCCCCATTTACTTCTTCACTTTTTCCTTTTTGTCTTATGTTTTGGCCTTATGCTTCTTGCACCTTTTTAAAGTTAGCAGACTTAAACAATTTTCAAAAGCAGACACATTCCAATCAATAATATTATTTAGGAAACACAGAGAGTAGAGTGTAAAGATATTGAATTAGTACATAGTGTTTAATGTCCGAGCATATTTTCTTCTTCCTTGTTAGGAAATAAGTTGTGAATTTTAGTTTTGCCGTCAGGGGAGGGTAGTAAAAGATACAACTAATTTGCAGTGCCTGGGTGACACAGTCAGTTGAGTGTCCGACTCTTGATTTTGGCTCAGGCCGTGATCTTACAGTTGGAGTTTGAGCTTCTCTGACAGCACAAAGTCTGCTCGTGATTCTCTCTCTCCCTCTCTCTGCCCCTCCCTCATTTGCACATGCTCTCTCTCTCTCTCTTTCTCAAAATTAAAAAAAAAAACTAAAATAAACTTAATACAAATAATTTTTACTTATACATGAGTGTTCTTTCCCTGATTACATATATAATTATATACATATATATATAAAGAAACCATTATGGAAAACATAAAAAAGAGAAGAAAATTCATACCATCTCTAACATTTTTGGTGTACTTTCTTTTAGTTATGAAACGAAAGAGATACATATTTTGAACTTACATTGTTAATAATAGTTTGAATCCAGATTACTTTTCACTGAGATACATCACAAGCCTTCTGAAAAGTCTAGAAAACCTTTTTAATCCCTACTTTTACTGGCTGTACCTCATCCTAGCTTAGTGAAACCTCTCCTACCACTATCCACTTATGTTGTTTTAGTTTAATTGTTTACTCCTAGGATGAAAAATTATATACAGTGATCCTCTGAATTTTGTGCAAAACTTGTATTTCTTTTGGACTTTTCCTGGAATTGTAGGGCCAACGTGAGGAGGAGGTTTTTGAAAATGATATTCCAGATGAAATATATTTTTACGTATCGCTTACTATGCTATCAACTTTCCTATTCTAGAAACTGATTCCCATTTGTCAAAGCTAAAGCACATTGACCTCGATTATGATTCAGCTAATGAAAAGAAATATTGTACTACCATTATCTTTTTCTGGAAGTCTGTGCTTTCTTTAGGAGACCCCCAGACTGTCCCAGCATTAATTCTTATAGCAGCACATTGATAAATGCTACGTAGCATGAGGTTAACATCTCCCAATAGGTACATTGGACTTTCTCACGTGTATTACTCTGTGCGAGCTCCGCTTTTTGTGCTCTGTTTAGAAAGCTAAAGAATTTGACCCTTTTTAAGTGTTCAGTTTTGTATGACAGCACCATTTCTATACCTGTTTCACACCCTTATTTAAGAATATCCCAATGTGTCACCAACCCATTTATTCATCTATTCAACTTTTTTTAGTTATTTAACTAATATTTCTTTACTTCCAAACCTGTCCTGGGAACATTACTATGTTTTGGGGTTATGGCCATGAAAGAAAACCTTTGATTACATTAAAGTGTTTAGAGGTTTTATATAAAAAGCTACTCAAACAAGCAATTTAAAAAATTACTTAGAGAACATAACAAATGATACCCTTTGGAAGATAATAAAAAATAATAGAATAGAATTCTACAAATAGTAATAAAATTGACTATCAAATAGTACATCTCTTTGTGACTAGCAAAGCCAGTGGCAGTTCTATTTTGAAACAAGAAAAGATTGTCTGAAGTCTGTAAAATCTAGCAGAAACCACCCAGGACCAATGTCTGGCAGAAACTACCCAGGATCATGAGACTCACGACATAGTTAGCGATAAAATACTATATTCACAGATGCCTCACTCACACTGGTGGTAAATAGACACTATAATGTGGGAAGGACCCATAATTAGAATGAGGAAATATAATGTGAAACCTTTTTGGGCATACTTTACAGAATAAGATTGCTGTTCTAATGTTCATGATGATTTGAATATCATGAACACCTCACATCACTCTACAAATAGAATTCCATTTTATTCTGAATTTAGTTATTCTGATTGTTTAATCTAGGAAGTTAGACCAAGAGGTACTATGACAAAAGTCTGTGGTAGACATGGGGATGTGCCATCAGATCTCATTTTCAGAAAGAACCTGCTGCCCAGTGATGAGGAGGGCAGTCAGGAGCAAGCCTCCAGCTTTTCACTCCTCCAGATTCTGACTCAACTGCAAGAACACTTTGCTCAAGGCCAAGCTCTTCTCAAGGCAATTTGCCTCCAATGGCTGAGTAAGTAAAGGTTTTTCAACCAGACAGGAGGCACTCTCCAGGGATCTCTCTAGGGCTGGTTGAGGTAGTATTTAGCCTACATTACACTTTGGCTTCTTTCTCTCACCATCCTGCTTTGAAGGGCCTTAATGGACTAGAATTGCATCACTAAGAAAATACCTATTGCAGGGGTACCTGGGTGGCTCAGTCAGTTAAGCATCTGACTTCAGCTCAGATCATTATCTCATGGTTCATTAGTTCAAACCCCATGTTGGCTCTGTGCTGACAGCTCTGAGCCTGGAGCCTGCAACAGATTCTGTGTGTCTCTCTCTCTGCCTGCCGCCTCCCCCCCACCATTCACACTCCGTCTCTCTCTCTCTCAAGAATAAATAAACATTAAAAATTTTTTAAAACAGAAAATACCCATTGCAAAGACATAAAAGAGAGTATTCTAAGGGATCAAATACAGCTTTCTTAATTTTATAAAAGTTTATAGGTTGGAATGTGGTAATTTCTATTGAATTTCATAAAATAGCACATGGAAAGCCCTCAGCTGTGTCCTGAACATGGGGAGCTACTTCAGTCACTCACTAAATAATTTTGGGGTTACAGGCCCTGCCCACAGTAGAGATTGAGAATGTAAAAATGTAAATTTCAGGCCCAGCAAAGAAGGAATACATAGACGGGTGACAAGAGTAAAGGGCCGCCAAGACATTTTAATTAAAGCTGAATAGCAATAAATAAATAAGTCAACAGTCAAACAAACAAAAAATAACAGAGTAGCAGAGAAATGTGAGGGAGAATTTCATGTTTCCTAAGGTTTCAGGTCTGTGTTCAAAGATAGAGCTAGAGAGCACTACCCAGCTGAAGTCAAAAAAAGATAATAAGAACAATACACGGTGCTATCTCTGCAGATTGCTAAGAACAGACTTCACAATTTCTTCAATTTGCACAATTCTCTTTCCCACGAGAGTTGTTCTCTTCAAACAGAAGCACATTACAAAATAATCATTTAAATAAGTCATTTTGGAGTCTTGCTGACACAGAAGAGGATTTGTGTACATTTTCAAACTGTTCTTTTTTATTTTTGATAGGGACAAGATAATGGGCCAGTATTGTGTCTTAACAAAGAAGCCTAAATCCATTCACAGGCACACACACAAAAAAAATGTGAATGCCGGATCCAGATGAGACTTGAGAGTGTTTGGAGGAATCTGTAGACGGGCAAAGATTGTGGTACAGCCCACAATCCAGGGCTAGCTATGTAATTTGCGGGGAAAATTAAAACTCCCTGAGTTCATAAATGGTTTGATTTCAAGACAGCAAAGGAGAACATTAAATCAAGTACAGGGTCTCTCTGAGACTGGACCCTGTGCAAGGACACAGGTCACAAGCGTGTGAAGCTGGTGTTGCCACTCTCCATCCCAGTCATTGGCAGAAAGGAACAAGTGTGTTTTGTCTACAAATTCTGTGATCAGTACAGAATGTGCACTCACAAATATTTGCTAAATGAATAAATACATACATGCTGACTGCAATTTATAGTTTACTTGTCATACTCCTTACTAGTGAAAGGGCGTCTCTTTGGATGGGATCATCAGCTTCAGGATGTCTGAGTTTTCCATGAAGCTTCAGACAATGCTGATGGCACTTAAATGCCCCTAGTTTTAAGCTGCTCTGATCTCACTTTTCTCCTTTTCCCATAATCAGAATGTATATATTTTATATCCCAAAATATTTTGGCCAGCTTATGGAAATATGAGCACTGCAATAAAATAGAGACATTAATGATCTTAGAATATAGAGCAACATAGATGGAAACATGAGCTAAGACCAGAGAAAAAATTTAATACGCAGACATACAGTCCAGAAGAGTTTATATAGTAAAGAAACTAAACCACACACTTGGCTGTGACATTCCCGAAAAGCAAAACAAAGGTATGATTAGCTAAACAATTCTCATTGTTTATAGGAACCAAGTTGTAATAAATATTCTGAATAATCAGGGCTTGTAGATTCACTGTTAAGTAACAAGTTCTGTTTTCCTGGGAGACAATTTCTTTCTCTTCCCCTGAATGGAACTGGGGCAAGTCTCATTCAATTTGAATCACTATCAAATGATAAAAGGTCCCTGGTCAGTAATTTAAATGTCTAATCTAAGAATTTTAATGCCTAAAGAAATTACTATGTGAAAGGTATAGCAACTACCCTCACCAGTCTGCACAACCCATAGACCAGCCCCTTGCAGTGAGAAAGAGGGTATGGTTGGCCTGCACTCTCTTTCTCCATCCTGTGTTTCTTTTTCTCTTCTTCATTATACTAATAATGGTCATCGATTGTTCCGGACAGAATTATCCTAAGACCCAGGAACTAGAACTTTTACTTTGGACCTTATATCTTTTGAGAGTCCCATGTTGGCTGTCTTCTAGCTTTGCCCTGTCCCATGAGACTATCTACATCAAGGAGAAAAACCTTTTCAGAACCAGCATCCTCTAGCCTCACTCCGCTTGGAGTATTTTAGGGCCCTGCCATTCTTCATCCAATGATGCCAAGTCTGATTTTATGGTCTGTGCAGGGCTCTTCCTTAAGGTTTACCTTCCTGAGGGAGGGAAGCTTTGCCAGTGTGAGCTTTCATTCAACTGGAGGGTGGCCAGAGGCTAGCTGTCTATGGCAACGTGGAGAAAACTTGGACATTTGGTCTGTGTATTTGTTAGTATCTCTGTGAGATTTTCCATGGTTCTGAAAGAAGCTGGGGTGTAAACAGAAGGGAGAGAGGCAGAAGGTGCTCCCAAGATGTCAGAGGCCAACAGTGGGCTCTCTTTATGCTGCTAACCTCCAGCAAAAGACCAAAAGGATGTCAAGAAGTCTAAACTCACGTTTGGTCACTCAGAAATCTAAGAGGTCATATTTTTCAGGAATATGAACAGATCATATTTTAGGAGTTTGTTTCTCTGATTCATAGCTAACCCTTCAGACATATGATGTTACTTGGGCCCCTCAAATATTAGAGGTGAGTCTTAAAGCCAGACTGGCTTAAGATCAGTTGAGGTAGGGATGCTGGAGAAAAGGGGAGAAGGACAAAGAATTTTATACTTGACTAAAACTGTAATCTTATGTCAGGCTGTCTGAAGTTCTTTTTTTTTAACATCACAGACAATGATGATAACAAGCAAAGGGTGAACAGTTTATATTTCAGTGGAGAATGATGTGGTTGCTTTTGTATTTATATGTAGAAAAGGGGAGGAGATACTCAGGTGTTTCAAAATGAAACACATTTTGTGGATTCTCAGAACCCTTGCATCCCTGGGGAAAGAACAGATATGTTATGGTCCGTAAACCATAAAAGTTTACTTTATTTTTAAAAATTTTTAATGTTTTTTATTTATTTCTGAGATAGAGAGAGAGAGAGCATAGACAGGGCAGGGTCAGAGAGAGAGGGAGGTACAGAATCTGAAACACAGCTGTCTGTGCTGACAGCTCAGAGCCCGATGTGGGGCTCGAACCCACTAACCGTGAGATCATGACCTGAGCCAAAGTCGGACGCTTAACCAACTGAGCCACCCAGGCGTCCCCATAAAAGTTTACTTTAAAGAAGTTTCTGGGTTACCTTGTCCTTTGCCCTTCTATGTGATCTTCTTAAGAAAGCCCCATACCAGCTCTCTATTGGATGTGATCTACATGTAGCTCATGGAAGACTGAGGCCTAACATGAACATCTCTCTGTTATTCTACTGTGAGAATAATTAGCCTTCCCGTCTCATCCTTGAGACCTCCTAGGCTTGGTAGGACACCAATTGACTTTTGCTTCCACATTACACGGGAAATAATTTCCCCAAGAGATCTCCTTAAAGCTTTCCTCTTTTGAATTGAGATGAAGAGAGAAACCCACATATGGGATGCCATCTATCACAACCAACTCTCCTCAAAGAATCATCCTTTAACATCCTGTTTCCTAACCCCTTTCCATTCTTGTTGTGACGAGGTTAAGAGTTACCGAACAGGTTTTCTATAAAGTTATCCTGCAAGTCATTTGTAGTGCTTTTGTACTTCAATTTAGTATATGATGTATATTGCTTTGGGGTTTCACTTCAAATCAAGAATAAGATAATGCGTTTTAACATTCTTTTACAAAGGCATATTATTTGTTTTTCAAAATAAACAAACTTTTTTTTGCCTGATACATAGATCTAAAGATATTTATATCTAAGCTCTTTATGTAAGGGATCTTACTTATGATAAATAATAGTAACAATGATAATAAACCAAGTACATATTGTAAAAGAACACGTCAGAAAAAATTCTGAGAAGGCCAAATATATAACCTTGAGTATAAAGAGGAGGGCTTATTTATCAGGGATAGTTCCAAGATGTCAGTAAAATCCTGGGAAATTTTTTTTGCAAATGTTGTATGCAAATGTGCATATGTAGTTTTCTGAGGAAAAGGCCATTTGCTAATTATGTTTCTCATAAAGTCAATCACACAAAATATGGTCAAAAACATTGACTAAGAGGATGACAGGATCAGCATTGCTTATATAAATTATGGAACCCCATCATAACTCTCTTCAAATGAAGCAGTCATCAATAAAAATGGTCGAAAGACAAATAGATGTCAGAATTGGTTGGGGCTAAATTTCTGCCTTTCTTCCTGAAGTGATTTTGTACTTTTAAATTCATTTGAGGAAGTGATTAAACTCTGAAAGCTTAGGTACTATGCAGAACTACTGCATCAGGATTTGCAGCATGGCAGGGATCTGTGTTTTCTCTCTCTCTTTCTCTCTATCTCTCCTCTGTATGTCTTTCCTTAAGGTTTTCTAACTGATGTTAGTACATAAATAAGTTTGAGAATCATTTCCTTAGAGCCCTGGGTAGGGTAGATAAAAGGAAAAGGAAGCCAATTCTCAAGATACCTGGAGAACTTTATCAAACTACACATATCAACTCCCTTTCATCTCCACCAAAACATGAAAATGGCAATCCACGGAGATTGGTTAAGAGACAACAATAAAAATCTAAATCAGAGATTATATGGACATACACCAGGGCAATGGAAATGGGAAAGAAAAGATGTAGAGTCAAGACTTTTATCTATAGTGTTATTAACCATAAAGATTAATACCTCATGATCCATGATCCCATTATTTGACCCTAATACCAGAGTTAACAGGTTCTAACTGCATAGACTATTTGAAGATATACATTTACCATGAAACCTTCTATATCTGCGAATTTAAAGGAATATTTTGAATGGCATTAAAAATTTTGTGAGAGCCTGAACTTTTCCATCTTGAAATGTCTACTTAAAGATATATCTATTATATAAATTTCTAGCCTTACACATTAACTATTTAAGTTTTTACTATTTTGTACCCTCATGGCATCATATATCAGTACTCCTGAACACTTTACATACTTTTAGAAAAATCTTCCCATGCATTCAGATACTCCCATAAAGATAGAAAGAAGATAGTTTTCCTACTAACAATTATTGGTATTTCTACTCAATTCCACTCAATTTCCACCAATTTCTATCGGTAATACATGTGGTATAATTTATTTGACTCTATTTAAGTCCAAAATGGCACAGTTAGAATAATATTGAAAACTCTTCCTCCCTTGATTTCAATAACATTTCATTCATAACCTCCCACTCTATGTGAACTTGAGGTCTTTCCATTAGAATAGCATCGATTCTACCAGTCATTGGAAGCCTACTCAGGGACTGCAAAGCGTACAAAAATCCCCTTGAAGAAGCTACTTCAGAATTTTGCTCCACAGGTCATGCACATCTATGCAATACTTTCAAACTAAGTCGTTTTGAACTGCATATAAGAATCTGATTCAGGGGCGCCTGGGTGGCTTAGTCGTTTAAGAGTCCGACTTCGGTTCAGGTCATGATCTCATGGTTCGTGGGTTCGAGCCCCGGGTCAGGCTCTGTGCTGGCAGTGCAGAACCTGCAGCCAGCTTCAGATTCTGTGTCCCCCTCTCTCTCAGCCCCTCCCCTGCTCATACTCTGTCTCTCTCTGTCTCAAAAAATAANCTCATAAACAAGTATACGGAAGAATGGTGTTTCCTTATTGTTTTATCACACTGGAAAAAATGCTTGAAGTGAGTGATTGGAGGAATTGTGTAAATTCTCTTTAGGTGAGTAATTCAGAAACAGAAGGACAAGTCAAATGAAAGTACATCTTGATAAAGGGGAAATTCTAGCAGTTCACTAGATGGACATTAAGTGCATGTGGATGTTTCATAGCGATATACACCCTGAATTTCTACCAGCATTTTTTGCTCTTCTGTAGTCAGCTGTGCTCACTCCCTGAGGACCTGATTTTTTTTTTTTTTTTCCTGGCTGGGGTGGAAGGGTACATTGCATGATCCAAGATATTATTCCTTCCTCGGATTTCTATAAACTCACACATATTTGGCAGCTGCAGAGTTCCGTAGTGTGGTCCCTGGGTTGTTCTGCTTGTCTGGTGGGAATGGCTGACTTCACACAGAGAAAAGGTTGCTCAGACTAACTTTTCCAAACCATAACCCTGAAATCCTAGAGTGGGGGTGGACCGAACCAAGAAATCGTGGTTCTCTCTAGTTAAATATTTCATGCCTGATCTGTTGTAGCTCCTTCTACGGAAAAAAAGGAAATAAACTTTATTTCTATGTTGAGCTTCTCTTATTTCTTGGAAAAGCATTGCAGGTACTTGCTCCTCGGCTTGCAATATTTGAAATATGAATTCTGAATTTGTGGCTTATCAATAAAAACACATTGACTTTCGCAGAGGTTGTCTGGTGAATTCCTATACAGGAGTAGAAACATTTACTTACATTGTGTTCACAGCTGATAAACTGCAGTTGCTAACAGTTTGTTAATTAAATCTTAGTTAAGCTTTGTCCTTCCTGCTTAGAAACGGGAACTCTTAACATTTGAGGCTGCAATTTGCATGCATCAGTCAACACAAATGCTGAACAAAGTGCTTGTTTAGGTAATAAGATAAGGAGGTGCCCTCTCCACATTTCAGCTCTAACCGCCTCAGAGGCAACATTTCCCAAGATTCCCAGCTGCTGCTTGTTCAGGCAGCTCTGTGGTTTGCGCTGCATATTAATTTCTGTTCGACACGGGAATTCAATTTGTACTGTACATTTCATTTCTTCACAGATTTAGATTTATTTCATGTTCTCTGCTTTTAATTAACTCTCTGGCACAGCTGCTGGACAGGATAGAAAAACTCATTGCTCTCCCTGTGTTATGAGTACACCACCAATCATTTGCCACTTAGATGGTGGTGCAAGAGCTATCAGTTTCTATGGCAACCAGAGCCGTGGTGATTGATTCCTTGCCAGTATGGCATCACCACAGGGAGTGCAGCTTGTGATTTTTTCTATGCTCACAACATCCATCTAATTAAAACAGGATTATGGAATCATCCCAGTATATGTTCGACAACTACACTGCAATCCATTTATGTAAATGTCAACACTATTAAATACAGTGGTCAGAGTGTTTATAAAGAAATACTTCTTTTAGTCATTGGTTTGTGCTTTGGAAAGCGAGTGCCCAACCACCTGGTTTGGGCTCTAACATTCTGGTAAATGGTAGCCTTCAATCCAGCACAGTCATTTTGTCCTGAAAATCTTATGAAGCAACACCAAATGACTCCATTTCGATTGGTGCAATGCTAGCTAACCCTAGAATGCAATACGAAGACTGACTTGGAAATCGGTTCATTAATTTAGTGTGTATGAATTATTTATTCATCAAAAGCTCTTAATTCACGTGATTGATTTTCTTTCAGTGGCCTCCCTTGAGAGCAGAATACCCTTCTGCTCTCGTGATTTTCTTCTCACGGAGCATTCCTCAAGTCCTCTTAACACTTACCTGACATTTGGGGAAGGCTCACCTATCGGGTGAGATGAAAGACGCAGTATTCGCAGTTCTGCACAGAGGCTTCAGACACAAAAAGGCAGCTCAGGGACTTCCTGAAGGGCTATATGGGGGAGGCAAGCCCTTTAGAGAATTGCAAGATGTATACGCAAAGTAAAAAGGAAGGACAGAGGATGACAGATCTGTTAGCGATGTTGTTTTATACATCAGAGTTTTTACTGGATAAGGCTGACAAAATACTCTGTTAACACGAAAAATGACAGTCTGTACTACCTAATAGCTTCATGTTCCTGTGTTTCATTTTCCAATGCGTTAGTATGTTATAGAAGCTTCTACTATGACATATATCAGTGTGTCCTATATAGTATGTGTATTTGCTGTCAAAACTATGCATTTTACAGATTTTTCCCTGTTGCCTTCATATACGTTGTATGAAAAAAATCGCACAACCAAATGATACTGCCAAAAGTACTTCTGGTTAAATATTAATTGTTACTACTATACTTTCCAAAAGTTCCGTGACATTTCAAACTTCTCATGAATTGACAGTAAAATTATTCCCAAAGCAGGAAATTCACAAAATGACAAAAATATATAAAACATTTTGACTAGAGAAAGAAAAAGGATTATAATATCAGCACAGCTATCCACCGAATGTGATGATAGGTTGAGATAAAAATTGATGGAAATAGGAGTGCTTCGCGGAAGGTAACTTTTAAAATACATACTGTTCTCCTGTTGTGCTGCTGCAAGAGTATATAACTCTAGAGTGGGTGTGATTTGATGTATTTCCTTTGTCTTGGCCAGGACACAGTTTACTCATATGTATAAATCTGTACTAGGCAATAGTATGACTATCGTAGTCATAATGTGTATTATCCATTGATAATTCATTAGACTGAAGCTGATGAGTATCCGTTTTAACTATGACTCTCCCTATTGTAAAAGCTACTGTACTTTTAAGACGTTTGTGGCATTACTAATGTTTCCTTTGAAATTTTTATTGATGCATAAATCAAAGATATATTGTTGAGCATTTCTTTTGGAAAGGGAAATGTACATGTCACAAATGCAAAACATTTCAGAACAATTGTGAGGTTTATTTTCTTCAAGTAACATGGCCAATAAATTAACGTCATTCTTAGCTAATTTGTTTCTCTCAAAGAATGTAAAACTCTGCTTTCCTTAAATTTTCCTCTGCTAAAATGCTGTAGTAGTATGCTCTGTCTTATATAACCAGCAAGAGTAAATCAGAAATTTGTATTGCTTAATTTGTATATAAATGCTGGATATCCTCAGTGAATGCTCGCCTAATGAAATTGTAATTACACAAGCTAGAAATAGGAAAAGTTTAAGAATGTTATCTCTGCCCTTTGTCCTCAAAAATTATATTTTATGACAGCTTTTAAATAATCAATATCTCTTCTGTTCATCCATAGAAACTTGATATTTTCTTGAAAAGTCAAAAAGTTTATCTAAAGTACAATTAGACACATTTCATGAAATTAGAGAAAAATTATGTGAAGAGATAAGAAAATATATTTCAGAACCTAGAATACCCTTGAAAAATACATTTACTCTCATTCTGAAAAAAGTCACAACTATTATTTAGATACCTATTATTTTGTACATTTTTTAAAAGTTTATTATTTAGACAGAGACAGCATGAGTCGGAGAGGGGCAGAGAAAAAGAGGAGGAGAGGGAATTCCAAGCAGGCTCCACGTTGTCACACAGAGCCTGACATGGGGCTTGAACTCACCATGAGATCATGACCTGAGCCGAAATCAAGAATTGGAAGCTTAACCAGCTGAGCCACCCAGGCTCCCCTTTTGTACTTTTTTAATGGATCATGACATCTTTGATGGCATCCCATAGTTTCTAAAAATGAAAATATATACTACTTTTAGGGAGTTGCTTTTTTTTTTAAATGTTTTATTTATTTCTAGGAGAGAGAGAGAGAGAGAGAGACATCGTGAGCAGGGGAGGGTCAGAGAGATAGAGAGTCACAGACTGAAACAGGCTCCAGGCTCCGAGCTGGCAGTCAGCACAGAGCCCGACGCGGGGCTCGAACCCACGAATCACGAGATCATGACCTAAGCGAAAGTCGGACGCTTAACCGACTAAGCCACCCAGGCGCCCCAGGGAGTTGCTTTTACGAGTTCATTTTTTAAGTTCCTTATAGCAAAACCGTAAGCGAAATAGTGAGTCAAGGACTTAGTTACGCTGCATTCCAGATATCTGGAGACATAGTTGATAGATCAGGTGCCACATTAATTCCATGGCATTTTTTTAGGTGTGGTCTTAGTTGATGAACCCGGAGTCATTACTTGGTAATCCACATGCAGGGGAACAGCTGGCCAAACCGAGATCTACACCTGTGAGTTGCACAAACTTTATTCAAGGTTTGCTGGTCTTGGAAAAATAAGAGATATATTCTTTCCTCTTTTCTATCCAACAGATGAGTAAAAAGGAACAATACATTTTTGCTGTTAAAGTGATTGTTGTCAATGCACATTTAACTCCAAATACAGTTCATTTGTGTGTTTTTTTTAATGTTTTATTTATTTCTAGGAGAGAGAGACAGCATGAGCAGGGGAGGGTCAGAGAGAGAGGGAGTCACAGACTCTGAAACAGGCTCCAGGCTCTGAGCTGGCAGTCAGCACCTAGCCCGACACAGGGCTCGAACCCACGAACCTCGAGATCATGACCTAAGCGAAAGTTCGGACGCTTAACTGACTAAGCCACCCAGGCGCCCCCAAATACAGTTCATTTGTATTGGACCAAAGGAAATGTTTCCAAACTAAACGTTTTCATTAGTTCTCTGGCCTCATTTCCTCTCCTTTCCTTATTCTACGTATAGTGGCATTAAGCTGGATGGGCTTTGAAATAGGAGCCTGAGAATAGTCAGTGTCATCTCTTAGGAATCTGAAAAGGACAGGATGAGACATGTATTGCTTGAATTGAATATGCAAATGGAAAATGGATGGATGGATAAACAATGGGAAATTAAAAACACATAGAGGCAAAGGCGATAGGTAGATAGATAGATAGATAGATAGATAAACATAGGTATATAATGTAAACTGTAGTTGTAGCAGAATACTCCAAAAATGTTAAACTCCCTCCCATACAGAAAAACAGGAAAGGATGGACTCATAATCTGGGTATACCAGCCATAACTTGACCAAATACATAATAGTTACTGCTTCTTGGCTACTTATTATGTTAGACACTGTGTAAACCAGTTTTATAAAATTATCACATTTTAACTATTACAACATCCGAGATAGATAATCTTTCTCCACTTTGCAGATGAGGAAACTGAGACTCAGGCAAGTATTATGTGCGTGGTCACCTAGATAGCCCAGGGCAGAGTAGGAATTCAAACTCAGAAGTGCTAATTTTGCAAACTTTGCTTGTTTGTCGTGGTGTATAACACATGAATGCCTAGTCTGTGGCGTAAAATATGACCTGGAAGCATTATAAAAGGCTCTGGAAGAAGCTAAGAGCAATCGGCATGGTTACAGGAAACCCTGTGACCTGAGAAAATGTAAATATTTCTAGCATATCCCCTAAGCTTGCTAACTTGTGCTGAGGCCTGAACAGAACTCATACTTTTCAGCATGTCCCAGACTCTGGGGTCACAGAAAGATGGTGCCGGCCTTTGGATAAAATGCTGTCATCCAGATAAAACAGTCGAGGTCTAGAGATGAAGACAGTAGCTCCTCAGGAAACAATAATGTCATAGACATCCGCCTAATCCTTTTTCTAATCAGCTTAATTTGATCTAGGTGAAGAACTTCTAACCATGTGGTTTTGTAGACCTCGACTAAGAGTTATCTAAATTTATAGTCTGTAATATCGGGGGATGTTCAGGAAACATGGAGTTATTTTAATTAGATAAGGAAATAGCACTTTGAAATTTTCTGATGCTAAGAAGAGAGAAAATTACATATGTGCATAGTATTTAACATTTTAATAGCATAGTAACTCAAGTACTGTCTGGGAATCCCCTGGCCTTTAGAGATCTGGTTAAACTTGATGTGAATTGACATTACACAATCTTGTAAATTCTGTGAATTTCAGGAAATCATTTCTAATATTTTTTTCTCTCTTGGTGCTCTTGTTATCAGTATGCATTCAGTGCCTCCATTCGACCCTGAATCAATCTGGATGTAAATTCCGGTCCTATCATCAATTCCCTCAAGGAAATTAATTTGATAATTTTACTGGATGTTTCTATGCCCCTGGGCAATGTGACTTCGAATGTGATTGTGTTATATAGCTTCTAGTCTTTCGCATCTCACTAATTCAATCTCGGTTTCCCTTCCTTCTATTTTCCTCCCTGAAATTCTGTAGAAACAAGGAAATTCTTCCTCTCAGATACAGAAACAACTGGTGTCCAAGCTTCTACTCCACATTTAGACTAGTGTCTCCCATCTACAACAACTAGAGAAACTATTCCTTTCCTAGAAGAAATTTGAGTGAATAGAATGATTTCCAATTTATTCTCATATATTTTCTCTTATATTTTTATATATATGTTTCTCTATCTTACCAAAAGTGTTTCAATGAAAAATCTAGAATTTCCATTATCAATTTATGCGATTGTTTATATTATTGTTATTATTACTAGCCCAAGAGAATAATTGAAATTATGAATTTATAGATCTAAAGCAAGTTGTATTAAATCATTGGGATTTTTCCTTCCTCAGATTTAAGCCTCTTTACCAAAATAATTTAGGGAAAAATGATAATATGTCAAAAGCTTTCTTTTTTATAAGAAAACTGGGGACCTCTTGTGCTTGTTTATTCTAATTACCAACATAGATGTACAAATACTGGTGGAGAGTGAAGGCACCCATCCCCTGGGCCAGATACAGATCTCTGACAAAGTTGTAAAATAACATCCCAACACACGATAATAGTGTTGGTTCATTTTTTTAAAAGCTTCCACTATGGGGCTCCTGGGTGGCTCAGATGGTTAAGTGTCCATGGTCTCACAGTTAATGGGTTTGAGCCCCACATTGGGTTCTGTGCTGACAGCTCAGAGCTGACAGCTCAGAGCCTGGAGCCTGTTTCGAATTCTGTGTGTGTGTCTCTCTCTGCCCCTCCCCCACTCATCTCTCTCTGTCTGAAAAAATAAATTAAAAAACAAAAAAAAATACTAAAAAATAAAAGCTTCCACTAACCAAAAGCTGTCTTGAATTTTTCTTTCAAGGAATCAAACCTAGTAAATGAGCTGAATTTGGTAAATGATATGGTTTTCATGAACTGTTGTTTGATCTTGAGTGGTCAGAAAGGAAGAATACCATTTCTAATTCATTATTCCTAGTGGCCATCATTTTTTGCAATTTCTTTTCCTTACAATGCTAATTCATGGCTTTTTTTTAATCACCTAGTAATATACCCCCCTTATAAAAAGTTCTAATGAGATTTAAGTCATCGAGAAGAATGGGAATGTCCCCTTTTCTCCCACCTTGTCAATCTTTTCCTCATAGACAAAAGCTGTCAAAAGTTTGATGTAGGGGAGTGCCTGGTAGGCTCAGTTGGCTGAGTGTCTGATTCTTGACTGCGGCCCACGTTATGATCTCCCATTTTGTGAGATCAGTCCCCGCATCAGACTCTGTGCTGATGGTGTGGAACCTTTGGGATTCTCACTCTCCCTCTCTTTCTCTCAAAAACAAATTTGATGTAGATTTTTCTAGTTAATCTTTCTGCATATGAATAAATAAAAAAGTATAGGACAATAACATTCACATTTTGGACTTTGTTATTTAATATACTTTGGATACTGTTTTATATATTAATAATGTACTGATTTTATGTATCACTAATTTTCTTTCATATTGAAGGATGTATAATGTTTCAATATTTATCAGTATATCTATTACAAATAATGTCACTGTATGTATACCTTTCTGTACATATGCAAATATTTTTTTATAATAGACTCCTAGGCACAAGTTTGCTGTATCAAGAATAATGCACAGTTCTATTTTATTCTTTAAAAATTTTTTGAAATTTATTTATTTTTGAAAGAGAGAGATGGGGGAGGGGCAGAGAGAGAAGGAGACACAGAATCTGAAGCAGGCTCCAGGCACTGAGCTGTCAGCACATAGCCTGATGTGGGGCTCGAACTCAGCAACTGTGAGATCATGACCTGAGCCCAAGTTGGACGCTTAAACAACTGAGCCACCCAGGAGCCTCTGAAAGTAATACACATTTTAAAATTTAATTGATACTACTGAATTGTGTTTAAAATGGGAGGGGTGATATTTACCAATTTAGAATCTAATTTACCAATTTAAAGATTTTGTTTGCCTCAGGCATAGGCTGATTATGTCTCTAAAGAATTTGATATTTTATTGTTTTTCACACTGATATTTATTTATTTATTTATTTATTTATTTATTTATTTATGTTTTAGAGAGAGGGAAAGAGATCAGGTGAGCTGGGGATAGAGGCAGAGGGAGAAAGAGAGAGAATCTTAAGCAGGCACCATGTTCAGCTTGAGACTCAATCCCACAACCCTGGGATCATGACCTGAGCTGATATCAAGAGCAAGACACTCAAAACAACTGAACCGTTCAGGTGCACCTGATTCTGATGTTTTTAATTTTACATTAAAATATTATTT
The DNA here is from genome assembly GCF_008692635.1 of Crocuta crocuta. Lineage (NCBI taxonomy): Eukaryota > Metazoa > Chordata > Mammalia > Carnivora > Hyaenidae > Crocuta > Crocuta crocuta. Next base: position 771,335 of record NW_027531508.1, on the reverse strand, counting down.
ATCTTGGTTAATATAGCAAGATAACATACAGCAATATGTTCCCTAGTTTTGCTTACTTTGTAACTTTATAAAATTAATATCATACTATGTAGTCTTCTGGGCCTACCTTCATTTTTCTCAATATTATATTCATGCCAATTCAATACCAACATTCCTCCATTTATTACTATAGTAATTTCATTGTGGGAATGAATATATCACAAATTATTTATCGATTTTTAATTAACATTCAGTTTTTCCCAAGGTTCTTGCTATTATGGACAATGCCCTATTAACATTATTGGACACATCTTCTAATTATTACTGTACAAGTGTCTTTTGAAGGTATATACCTAGGTAAAGAATTTCTGCATTACAGGGTATGTATATGGGAAGGTTCACATTTTCAAGATAATAACAAATTATTTTCTTTTCTTTTAAGATAATAACAAATTACTTTCTAACATGATTGTACCATAATGAACATAAAGCTTTCATTTTAATATAATTGTATATATTCTTTTATGGTTAGTACTTTTGTTTTATCTAAGTTAAGGACTCCTCTCTATCGTGGTATATTGCGTTTTCCAAAGCACAAGTCTTAACCCACATACTCTTCTGTAACGTGATGCCATTCTTTGGTCAAGAAATGGAATATCGTGGTGCTTGGGTGGCTCAGTCGGTTGGACATCTGACTCTTGATTTCAGCCTAGGTCATGATTTCACGATTCGTGCCATTGAGCCCTGCGTCAGCTATGTGCTGACAGCACGAGGCCTGCTTGGGATTCTCTCTCTTTCCCTCTCTCTCTCCACTGTGCCATTTCCCTGTTCGTACTCTCTTTCTCAAAATAAATACATAAAAATAAAAAGTAAAAAGAAATGGAATATAATTTCCCTGACCTTTAATCTCTGTGGCTTTAGGTCTTTCTGAGAAGAAGTGACCTTCCAGAATTTTTGTGGCTAGGACACAGAATGAATCTCTTAGAATGTCACCTCTTGGGATACTTAACTTCCAGATATCGGCCACCGGGCTCTGAGAATCCCAAGCCACAAGAAGCATCCATCTATAGGCACTCTGGCGGGTAGCAGATACAGAGCTCCCTACCAAGTTCACAGCTGGTTGCTGTCCAGGTCAGTGAGACACCTTAGATGTCTTATCAAGTGAAGGATTCAGAAAACTCCAGCCCATCCAACATCTCTCTATCCACTATATCCACAATAAGAGACTTCAAGTGAGGACTACACAGCTATAGAGATAAATACTAAATTGCTGTTTTAAACCACTAAGTTTTAAAACAGTTTGTTGTACAGCAATAGATAATTATTAGAATTATAATTAATAATTTGCACTATTACCAAAAAAGGTTTTATATTTTTCTAAAAGTTGACACTTAACAATTTTTTAATATCCAAATCCTTAATCTACCCGCAGTTGATTTTGCATGTATAATGAAATTACAGACACAATTTTATATCCTTCATAAGATTAACAACATAAAACCAAATTTCTTATAGAACGTGTTTTTATCCCTAAATGGTGATTGTTTCTAGAATCTCTTAACATTGTAGCAGGATTCTCACACAGTCATGACACTGAAGCTTTTCTTTCCAGGAAGCAACTTTGTGCTGGCACGGCTCAGTTGGGTTCATACCTAAGAACTGAGCCCCAAATGCCATGTGGCATAGTTTTCAATACATTTTCTATTTCTTTGTCTCCCATATATGGTAACACACAAGCGTGCAGTCTGATTAAGTGGTCTCATGTTACAAGGTCATAAAGGATGTTGTCACATTCATTCATGTATAACCAGGTTGCCTTGATATTTTTGTTTGTTTGTTTGTTTGTTTTTCTCTCCTTAGGGAGGGGACCCTGCCACAGTGTGATGTGGGTATGTAGCTTTATTGACTTTCAGATTTGTGCAAAAATATGTTTAACTCATGACAGATTCCAAAGAATGTAATTTGTTAAACGTGAAACAGATTAGTCATTATTAACTGAATAAGTAAATTATTAGAGTCAGGGAATAATGGTTACATATACCCATTTTTTTTACATATACTTTTTAAAGGTCAAATAGGTTAGATTTAAATCTCATGCTGACAAATTCACTGAGCTTTCTCATCTTCTTAAAAGAAACAATTCAATTCATATTTCAGCATTATTGTGATAATGAAATAAAGTAATCAAATTATATAGCATTAGGGACTGGTGTAAATTATATTCTCTGTAAATATCATCTCTCTTGGTCTACAAAAGGTAGGAAAGAAATTAACTTGTGAGAAAACGGGTTGAATTTGAATCTGTACCCTGTTACCTGTTGCCTCTTTATAATAGACTCCTGCATTTTCATGAAAGATTTTGGGGCAGAAATGTTTATCTTACTTTATGAGACTGAAAGTGTTTCTTAATTCTTTTCTATACACCATATGTGATGTTTTTAATTCTACTTTTCCATTTTTAAAAAATTATCACACCAAACATGTTCTGAAAAAATATTTTACCCTAAGGAATAGCAATAATTTAAAAATATTATGATGTGTGTTTTTAAAAGCTGTGCCCTTTTCTTCTGTATCCACAATATCAAGCTTTTACTTCATTAGCAGTAATTGATTTACAGTTATACTTAAGCTGTTTATGTATGTAAAGATATCATATGAAAAGATAAGATCTTCCTCGGGATGTCATAAACAATGAACTCTGGTTTGTGTACTCAAGCTCTTGCTGCGGTATAATCCTTTAACTTTGTATATAATATGAAATTTAAGCTACTACATTTTTTTTACAGACTTGAATTTTTAGAGCCATTTTAGGTTTATGGAAAAATTGACCACAAAGTACAGTGAACTTACAAATGTCTCCTCACCACTCCCCCAACACACAGTTTCTTCTATTATTAACATCTTGCACTAGTGTGGTACATATGCTAAAATTGATGCAGCAATATAGATCCATTATTACTTAAGAAAGTACATCGTTTAAATTAGGATTCACTTTGTATTTGCGCATTCTATGGGTTTTGACAAAAGTTTAATGATGTGCGTTCACCAAATATAGTGTCATGCAGAATAGTTTCTCTGCCCTAAACCTCCCCTGTGCTGCACTCTCTCATCTCTTGTCTACCCAGACCACAAGCATCCACTGATCTTTTTACTGCCACCATTGTTTTGCCTTTTCCAAAATGTCATATAGTTGGAATCAGACAGTATATGTCTTTTCAGAAGGGCTTCTTTCACTTAGCAATATACATATAAGGCTCCTGCACATTTTTCATAGCTTGATAGCTTATTTCTTCTTATTACTGAATAATATTCCATTGTATGGATGTGCCAGTTTGTTTGTCCATTCTTATTGAAGGATATCTCGGTTGCTTCCAAGTTTGGCAATTCTGGACAAAGCTGCTATAAACACTCCTGTGCAGCTTTTTGTGTGGTCATACGTTTTCAATTCATTTGGGTACACATCAAGAAGTATAATTCTTGATCATATGGTAAGACTACATTTGGTTGTATAGAAACACTGCCATCCAAAGTGGTTCTTCCCACTAGCAATGAATGTGAGTTCCTGCTGCCCCAACCTTTTCCAGCATCTTCTGTTTTCAGTGTTTTGGATTTTAGCCATTCTAATAGGTGTATAGAAGTCTATCATTGGTATTTTATTTTATAATTCCCTAATGACATGTGATATTGAGTATCTTTTCATACGCTTATTTGCCATCTACTTTTTGATGAAGTATCTCTTTAGGTCTTTTGCCCATTTATTAATTGGGTTATTTGTTCTTATTGCTAAGATTAAGAGTTCTTTGTACATTTTGGATACTAGTCCTTTATCAGATATGTGTTTGGCAAAGATTTTCTCCCAGTCTGTGAATTGCACTTTCTTGTTCTAGCAGGGTCTTTCATAGAGCAAAACGTTTCCATTTTTATGAAGTCCAAATTATCCATTTCTTCTTTCATAAATTATGCTTTTCATGTTTTATCTAAAAACTCATCTACTTAAAGTCAACTAGATTTTCCTCCACATTACCTTCTAAGAGTCTTATAGTTTCATGTTGCATATTTAGAGCTATGATCCATTTTGAATTAACTTTTATGAAATGTGTAAAATCTATGTCTAAGTTCTTTTTTTCTCCATGTGTAAGTCCACTTCTTTCAGTCAGCTATTGAAAAGACTGTTTTTTCCTCCACCAAATTTCCTTTGATTCTTTGTTAATGATCAGTTGACTATATTTGGGTGGGTCAATTTCTAAGCTTTCTATTCTGTTTCATTTCATTCTTTGTCTGTTCTTTCACCAATGTCATGCTCTCTCGATTACTGCTGTTGTTAAGTAGGTGTTCAAGTTAGGTAATATCAGTCTTTTAACTTTTTTCTTGCCCTTCAAAATTTTGTTGGCTGTTCTGAAATTTTTGCCTTTCCATATGAACTTCAGAAATAGTTTGTCAATATCCATAAATTAACTTACTGGGATTCAAATTGACAATGCATTGAAACTGTAGATCAAGTTGGGATAAACTAATATCTTAATATTGAGTCTTCATAGCCATGTGTACAACGTCTTTCTCCATTTATTTAGATCTTTTCTATTTTCTTAACATCAGAATTTCATAGTTTTCCTCATTTAGAAATCTATAAAGATTTTGTTAGATTTATGCCTAACTATTTCACATTTTGGGTGTTAATTTAAATGGTACTATATATCTAATTTCAAATTCCAATTGTTTACTGCTATTATATTAGAAAGCAATTCTTTTGTAAATTAAACTTGTACCTTGCAAACTTTCTGTAATCATTTACTAGCTTCAAGAAATTTTTGGATGTTGATTCTTTGGGATTTTCTACAGAGAAATCATGTCATTTGTAAATACAGTTTTATTACTTTCTCCCCTATCTGTGTTCTGTTTATTTCTTTTTCTTGTCTTATTGTACTAGCTAGGACTTACAGTACCCTCTTGAAAAGCAGTGGTATAGGAGACATTCTTGGCTTGATCCTGATCTTAGCAAGAAAGCATTTAGTTTCCCATTGTTAAGTATAAGGCCAGCTATAGGTAATGTGTAGACATTCTTTTCTTTTTTTTTTTTTTTTTAAAAATAGTTTATTGTCAAATTAGTTTCCACATAACACTCAGTGCTCATCCCCACAAGTGTCCTCCTCCATGCCCATCCCCCCCTTCCCCCCACATCCATCAGTCCTCAGTTTTTGTCAGCATTCAAGAGTCTCTCATGGTTTGCCTCTCTCCCTTTCCCCCACCATTTCCGCCCTTCTTCTCCCCCTTGTTCCTCCGTCAAGTTCCTCCTAATCCTCCTATACGTGCAAACATATGATATTTGTCCTTCTCTGCCTGACTTATTTCGCTCAGCATAACACCCTCAAGGTCCATCCATGTTGCTACACATGGCCAGATTTCATTGTTTCTCATTGCCATGTAGTATTCCATGGTATAGATAAACCACATCTTCTTGATCCATTCGTCTGTTGATGGACACTTAGGCTCTTTCCATGTTTTAGCTATTGTGGAGAGTGCTGCTATGAACATTGGGGTACATGTGCTCCTATGCCTCAGCATTTCTGTATCCCTTGGGTAAATTCCTAGCAGTGCTATTGCTGGGTCATAGGGGAGTTCTATTGTTAGTTTCCTGAGGAACCTCCACACTGTTTTCCAGAGGGGCTGTACCAGTTTACATTCCCACCAACAGTGTAGGAGGGTGCCCGTTTCTCCACATCCTCGCCAGCATCTAGAGTTCTCTGATTTGCTCATTTTAGCCACTCTGACTGGCGTGAGGTGGTATCTCAGTGTGGTTTTGATTTGTATTTCCCTGATGAGGAGGGATGCTGAGCATCGTTTCATGTGTCTGTTGGCCATCTGGATGTCCTCTTTGGAGAAGTGTCTGTTCATAGACATTCTTTTCAAGTTGAGGAATTTCCCCTCTATTTTAGTGTGCTGATAGTTTTTGTCATGAATGGATGTTGGATTTTGTCAAACCCTTTTTCTGCAACTGTTGATATGATCAGGTGATCTTCTTTAGTACTCTGTTGGTTTAATTGATTAATGAGTTTCTTTTTAAGTGTTTAACAACACTTACATGTTTGGAATAAATCCCACTTATTTGTGATGTATAATTATTTTTATACATTGTTGGATTCAATTTGCTAATATTTTGTTGAAGACTTTTGTATCTACATTTATGGGAAGTATTAGTGTGTAGTATTATTTTCTTTAATTTTTTTCTTATATTAATATAAGAGTAATGCTGTCCTCAGAATGAATTAGGAAGTTCCCCCCTGACTGTGTTTTGCAAAAGAGACCATAGAGAAGTGATATAATTTCTTCCTTAAATTTTCAGTAGAATTCACCAGTGAGCCCATTTGAGCATGGTGCTTTGATAGGTTTAGAAGGTTGTTAAGTATTAATTCAATTTCTTTATAAAATATAGGATGACTCAAAATTATCTGTTTATCCTTGTATGAGTTTTGGTAGATTGTATCTTTCAAGGATGGTCCATTTCATCTTGGTTATCAAATATGTGGGCATAGAGTTGTGCATAATATTTTTTTATTCCCCTTATTATCCATGTTATTTGAAAGATAAATTAGAATCAAAAATTGAAAGATTGTATATTATTTTCATGTATTTTTTCTAAGGCTCTGTTTTTTTTTTTTTTTTTAATGTGTATTTGAGTTTTTTACCTATAGGATTTTCCTTCTCTCTAAAGAACTTCTTTAACATTCCTACTGGTAATAAGTTCCCTCAAGTTTTGTTTATTTGAGAAAGTCCTATTTCTCTTCTACTTTTGAAGCGCACTTCACTGGGTAGAGAATTCTAGGTTGGTAATTTTTTCTTTCAATACTTTAAGTATTTTACTCCACTCTCTTCTTGTGTGCATGGCTTCTGAAAAGAAGTCCAATATATTTCTTACCTTTACTCCTCTATATTACCTATATTTTTCTTTTCCTGGATTCTTTCAAATTGTTCTTAGTCATTGATTTTCTGCAGCTTGAATATTATAAGCCTAAGTATAGATGTTTGGGGTATTTATCCTGCTTGGTGTTTACTGAGCTTCCCATATTTTTGGTTCAGTGTCATTAATCTTGGAAAGTGTTCTGCAATTATTACATCAAACATTTCTTCTGTTCCTTTCTCTCTTCTACTTTTGATAGTTTTATTAACATAAGTTGCACACTTTATAGTTCTCCCATGATTTTGGATATTTTGTCCTAATTTCTTCATCTTTTTTCTTTTTTTGCATTTATATTATAGATGCTTCTATTGATATTTCTTCAAGCTCACTGATTATTCTCTCATCATGCCCAGTNCCCAGTCTATTAATGAGCTTATCAAGTTTCTGTTACAGTGTTTTTTTATTTCTACTATTTCATTTTTATTTTCTTAGAGTTTCTATCTCTCTGCTTACATTATGGATGTTCTTTTGTGTTCTTTACTTTTTCTATTAGAGCCTTTTCCTTATTAATCACAGTTGTTTTAAATTACCAGTCTGAGAATTCCAAAATCTCTGTCTTACCTGGACCTGGTACTGATTAGTTTGTCTTTTCAGTTTTTACATTTGTCTTTTCATTGTGTCTTATAATTTTTTGTTGAAAGCCAGATATAATGTATCAGGTAAAGGGAACTGAGGTAAATTGGTCTTTAGTGTGAAGTTTTATGCTTATCTGACTAGGAATGAAGCTATGTTCACCGTTCGTTTTAGCTGTGGTGTCAGAGACACCGCAGGGGTCCTTGTTTTTGTATCCACTGTTGTCTCTGGATTTCCCTAGAGATTTCTTTCTTTTTTAGTGTTTTATTTATTTTTGAGAGAGAGAGGGACAGAGACAGAGAAACAGAGCCAGAGAGAGACAGAAAGAGACAATGTGAGCAGAGGAGGTGGGGACAGAGGATCCGAAGCAGGCTCTGCGCTGACAGTAGCAAGCCCAATGTGGGGCTCAAACTCATGAACCAGGAGATCATGACCTGAGCCAAAGTTGGATGCTCAGCCAATGGAGCCACGTAGGCACCCCTTTTTCTAGAAATTTCTTAAGTGAGGCTCAAGATGTTCAATTTCTTTTGTTGTCTTACCCTTTAATTATTAAGAGTATCCATACCAAGTTATGGGAGAGGAGAAGTATTTTATAGACTTATTATTAGGTCTCATTCCTTTAGTGGGTCTGTTCTTGGGCTGTGACCTTCCTAAGTGTGTCTGAGATTAGTTTTATTTTATTTTATTTGTGAGAAAAGAGAGCCAGAGGCAGCTGGAGTTGGATATTTCCCTTCCCCACCTGGAAGACTAGAGGCTGCTAGAATTACATATTCCCCTTCATACAAGTCAGTTAAGCTCTTGTTAGACACTAGTCAGTTAGGGTTTGGCAAAAATACTTTGCCTTGTGTGTAGCACTTGTTAAGGAGTATGTAGTGTTCTGGGCATATTTCAAAATGGTGACTTTTGTCCTCTCCCTACTGGAAGTATAAGAATATTTTCCACTGATCTTCACTGTGAAAACCTGGTCGGCCTCCTAAAAATGAACTTCAGGAAAGTGCGGGGCCCCTATGACTGCCCTTCCTCAGCATTTTAATTTTCAAACTTGTCCACATGGAACCTCCAGCAATTCATTAATTGCAGGTTAAATTCTTCTTAACCCTGTACTGGCTCTAGCTATGGTTTCTGTCCCTGGACTCCGATTCTGGTAAACTCTGATTCAATATATCTGCCTGTCTGTCTCAACGATGTGGCGGCAGCAGTTGGCTGTGTGATCTCTGTTTACTAAAGGATCTCAGAAGAGTCGTTGATTCAGTTTACTCAGCTTTTCTCATTGTGAAGTGAGGCCTTCCAAGCTCTTTACCTCCTGGACCAGAAACGAAAACTCTTGTATATTCTTTAAAACTTTTCATTTTAAGATTTTGCAGATTCGCATGTAGTTGTGATATATAATGCAGAGGTATCCTGAATACTTTTTGCTGGTGTCCTTCAATAATAATCTTGCCAATCAGAAGTACAGTACCAGGATATCAACATTAATAAAATCTTGTGCAGATTACCTCCGTTCTACTTGTACTGATTTCTACTTGGTGTATGTATGTGGGGGTATGTATGTATGTATTTAGCTCTATACAATTTTATCTCATGTGTAGGTTAGTGTATCCACCACCCCAGCCAAGATGAAGAACAGTACTTCCAATACCCCAAGAATCTCTCTTACTGCATATTTTAATACCTACATCCACTTTCTTCCCACCATATTCTATTTAAATCCCTGGAAACCACTAATTGGTTCCTATTTCTATAGCTATTACATTTTTTGATACATCACATTTGTATTTCATGTACATGTCCAATAATATTAGAATGTTGGTAAGCAAATTCTCCTTCTATGCCATATTTTATACTTAGTAAAATGAAATTTCATTATGTATATAATATATACACACATATATTTTTCTATGTAGTATATGAGAAGAAGAGCATCTAGTTCGAAGTGGAATGCAATCTCACTCAAATCTCCTGAGACAGGATTCCTGAGTTGAAAGTCAGTTATGCCATTTGTTGTCATGGAATTCCTTCTCCCATCAGTGAATGTAGAATTCTAATGGTCAGAGAAGATAGTGGCTAATGTCAAAATGGCCTCCCCCATGTGGTTAACAGCAGAATGCCCCTATTACATGTCTGCCCCAAACAGGAGGCCACTTTCTCTCTTTAACAATGAATCAAGGCGAGAGTGCTTTCAGATGTGTAGCCCTGCAAAGGATTCAGAGAACACCAGGTTAGAAATAGAATATGGTAGGAGCTTACACAGGACTGGTATTTTCTTTACTGGAATTCCAATTTACATATAATTTAATAATACTACATACAATTATCACTTTTTAATTTCACATAAGATTGTGTTATTCTTCCTCTGATTTCCCTTATATATTTATACCTGCTTATATATTATTAAAAGCTATTTTAATAAATTATCTTAATTGGAGACACTAAACTAGTTTTCTGCAGCATTTTGCCAAGAAAACTTTAGTGATCTCATGCATGGATTAATGCTGAATTGATCTTTGTATTGATTACCCATCTCACTTTTAAATTATGCAAAGCTTCAATTAAAATATAAAAATAAAATGTGAAAGCAGGGAAGAATCGGGTCTTTCAAAATATGCACATCAGATGAATACACTTTATTTAGGACATCTCTCCTTTTTGCATCTGTATTTTGAACATATCCGGTTATATGTTCCAAGAATAGGCCTAGATATTACAGAGAGAAATCTGCTTTTAAAATGTACTCAGTAACTATTCACTAATCCTTTCCTCAGAGAGCTTAGTCTGCTAAATATGATACAACATATTCTTTTGCACGCATTGATTGAATGCCATAACGAGACTCCAAAGATAGTGTAATCTAAATACCCAAAGGTCCTGAAAAGAGGAGATGATTTAATCAATACCTTAAACACAAAGGTTTAGCAAAAGGAAAAGTATTTGAACGTTGTAATGTCAGTGTGGAAGGTTTAAGTTTATACAGTTATATTGATTCCAAAAATATTATATCCAAATCAATTTATCTCTCTACCTATTATCTTTCTATTATGCATATATTAGAGAGAGAGAGAGAGAAAGAATTTACATACACCCAAATTAGATCAAATCCAATAATAAGGATAGAACGGTATCATGAGAGCTCCTTGTTCATGGGACATATTATCCTGAGGGAAAAATATATTTTCAAAACTTTGGAATATGACATTCATGATGGCATGAATATAGCTGATATCCATTCGCTTAGGGAAAAAATGTCCATATCAAAGTTATATGTGTATATTTGCTTAGTGGAAAAGATTGAATAAGTGGTGAGGCTACTTTTCTTATCTGATACCCCTCATCCCTACTGTAATTTTCTTTTTTTTGGAAATTTCCCTTTTAAGGACTCAGGTGAATCTACATGGGCCAGCTCACACAGGCATTTAAAATGAAAAGTGAAGTCTGTGTAAAAGGTAAGCATGTGATGAGTCTCATATCCCCTGCCCTTATGCGGGTGATAGAAATAATTACTTGCAGACGTATCACTGCACTGGGCACAGTTGGCATACGGGAGTCAGCCAGGTGTTAGACGTGATAGGAAATGTGCCGCCTGATTACACGGACTGCAGTCCAAGTGCAACAACATTCTCTCTTAAATGAGATGAGGGGCGGGAATTTAAAAATGCCATTTAATTTTTCATCTGTGGCCAACGCGTGCCAGTGTTTCGAGATGATTTTGTTAATCACATGGGACTATTCACTGCATGTGGTAATAAAAGGATAGGAAAATGTTTTTCTCAAACAAGGCAAACACGGTCCAACTCAGTTCCATTGCAATCAGTGCAGTTGAGATTTTTTTTCCCCATTCTCTTGGTTTAGTTCCTCATAGAACTACATAAACATATTTTGCTTTGTTTTGTTTCTATTCGAGGCAAAACCTTCTTTGCATGCATTCTAAGAATTTTATTTCACTGAGCCTTTTATATTGTGACATTTCAGGCCTACTCTGGGCCATACGGATGCTCTAGAAACGTTATGACTCCCAATGATGCCCTGGAGTTTTTAGCCAAGAAGATGGAAACCTTTTTCCAAAATATAGATCACCGGGGTGCCTGAGTGGCTCAGTGGTTAAGAGTGAAACTTAGGCTCACATCACGATCTCGCAGTTCGTGGGTTCAAGCCCCGTGTCAGGCTCTGTGCTGACAGCTCAGAGGCTGGAGTCTGCTTCAGATTCTGTGTCTCCCCCTCTCTCTGCCCCTCTCCTGTTTGTGTGCTCTCTCTCTTTCTCTCTCTCTCAAGAATAAATAAACATTAAAAATATTAAAACCAAAACATAGATCACATACATAGGATTGCTTAGCTTATGTTCTTATGCAATTTTCGATCATTTGCTGATTTTTTATTCCCATCACATATTAAGAATCCATTAGTAATAGTAATGGTTAACATTTATTGTGATTTTATAATACAGCAAGCACAATAGCAAAGCATTCTGTGTGCATTATCTTATCATTAAATAAGATGCCAACTCTTTAAAATTAACATTATTATTGTTATTACTCTGGGAAGGAGAAGGTCTTGCCTTGACAAGTTGCATAAACTACTCCAGGCCGTGCAGTATATGTGAGGAACAGGACTTTTTCTGAAATTGAAGTCTGTACTCTCAATCATTGCAATGGAGGCATCAGTTTATTTTTTGTCTACTATATAGTGATTCTCAATGCCCTTTCAGACAATTCACCTGGGAAAAAAAATTTTCATAATAATATTGACATTCTTCATCTATTACACCATCACTTTTGCACCAAAAGTTCATTTATATGATTTCAGATTCTAACCTTTAAGAAACTAATAATCAAGTTTTGATGGAGTATTAAGGAGAAATATAAGCATTCTCGACTGTCTCAAGGGCTATTAGAATACTTCTCCCTTTGCCAACTATGTATTTGTGTGAGGCCAGATTTTCTTAATATACTTCAATCAAGACAATATATCTCAGCAGACTGAATGCAGAAATAGTCATGACTGTCGCCTATTAAGCCAGACATTTCACAAATCTGGAAAAATGTCATTCTCTATCTATTTTAATTTTAGGGGAAATATAGTTAAATTTCATAGAAATGTTATTTACATTAACATGGAATGGATTTATTATTGTTATTTTAAATGAATAAATAGCTAAATAGTTTAAATATATTTAGGTTTTAATTTTGCACAATTTAAGTATCAATAGTTATAACCAACATAAACAAAATATCTCAATAACTTATAAGAGTCCAGAAGGATTCTGACAACAACATTTTAGAATCATGTCCCTAGCACATTCCCCAGAAGAGGAATCTCCCTTACACTCATTCCTACACATGACTTGGGAAGTAAATACATCACTTTGCTCTTCCTTTAATTCATGTAGCCAAAGTCTAGCCTTCCCACAGCAGTAATGTAATAATGCTGATAGCACAGCGACCTCCAGGTAGGGTGACTTTTCTTCACCATCCTAAGAATTTTGAACTGAATCTTGAAGGAAATTAAGAAACACTGATGCTTTCTAAGTGAGGGAACAATATAACTAAAGGTAAGTATTAAGAATGTTCTTCAAGTTATAGCGTGTAGGATCAACTACCAAGGAGCCCAGTTGGGATGTTGTTAGGTTAGTGGAGGATAGAAACAGCAAGAATGGGAGACCATAAACAGTGACTGGTATAAGACTGAAGCACTGTAACTAGTTTCAGGATGAAGGAACGTTTCAGTGTTAAGATGACATGACTTAGAAGCAGGTATCAAACTGACATGTAGGGCAGGGAGAAGGAGAAGACACTGACAGACATATTGCTGTGTGTGGCAAATATTATTATCATAGGTGCCATGAAAACTATGATGATAAAAAGCGAAGGTGCTGTGCAAACAAAAATGAAAAATAATTTTGTACATAGGGAACTTAATACAACATTTTTAAAAATAAAAATCATTGCTAACTACAAGAAAGTTAAGTGGGGTGGTTTTCACAACTGCAGCCTATGGGCCACTGGAAGAGAAGTAACTTCTGTATGTTCACTGTTGTACCCCTAGATCCAACAAGAGTACCTGACATATAGTACATGCTCAGTTAATATTTAATGAATTGGTGGTCTGTTGGAGCAAATACACAGAGTATGTTCAATCAAGGAAAAAATTTCTAAATCAGATGATTCAAATTTACTATTTTTTGACAGATTAGATTCAGAAGTCCTACACAGAATGTTCTATATCCAAAAGCTTGTGATGAACGGAACCCAGAACCCAACACCTGAGTACCTGACCAGGGATAAGAAATTCCTCATTCTTAATAATTTAGATTTCAGCCACAGCACATATAGTCAATGTGTTTCACTTTATTTTTTTATAATTTAGAAAAAAAAATTTAAATTCTTAGTTATGCCTCAGGACTTTGAGAAGGTTGCAGGAGGAAGAGTCACAGTTATCAACTTAAGAATTAGGGCTGCAAGTAAGTTAAAAAAAAAAAAAGAAGAAGAAGAAGAAGAAAAAGAAGAAGGTATTGGGGCTGAAGCTCTTCCTGCTCCAGAACTATGTTAAGGTTCAGTGACTTTTGGGGGCACCTGGGTGTCTCAGGCGGTTGAGCATCTGACCTAACTTCAGCACAGGTCATGATCTATCTCATGGTTTGTGAGTTCAAGCCTGGCATCATTTCTGGGCTGACAGCTCGGAGCCTGGAGCCTGCTTTGTATTCTATGTCTCCCTCTCTGCTCTTCCTTCTCTCTCTCTCTCTCTCTACCTCTGTCTCTCTCTCTCTCTCAAAAGTAAATAAACATTAAAAAAATTTTTAAAGATTCAGTGACTTTTTATCTATACTAAGTCAGTCATTTTATTGTTTTGAACAATTCCTCATTTGATGAACAGAGCCATTCAAACCTCCACATTCAGTATCTCAGAATATATTTTACTTTTTGCATAGAGGATCTAGGAAAAGAAGGTCCATGTAGAACCCAGATGGGTGTGGGGCGCCTGGGTGGCTTAGTTGGTTAAGCGTCCGAATTTCGCTTAGGTCATGAACTCATGGTTCGTGGGTTCGAGCCCCGCGTCGGGCTCTGTGCTGACTGCCAGCTCAGAGCCTGGAGCCTATTTCAGAGTCTGTATCTCCCTCTCTCTCTGACCCTCCCCTGCTCACGCTGTCTCTCTCTCCTAGAAATAAATAAAGAAAGAAAGAAATAAAGAACCCAGATGGGTGAGTGAACTCTTTTCTAATCAGTGCTGTAATATGTAACTTATGTTTTAGAATAAATAATTTAATAGACAGAAAATATGCTTCAAGATAATAGTGTATTAATTTGTCTCTTTAAAAGGTATCAATGAGGGGCGCCTGCATGNATCAAACACCCTAACCATCTCCTAAACCTCAATTTGTTCAACATTAAACTTTTTTTTTTCATTTCAAGAACACTGGCTTGATTTTCCATTGATCAGTATATTTAAGATCTTGTGTCTTGATCTGAGTTTGTTTGGCTCTGTGACAAATATCTTTAATAGTTTTCTTTTTAAATTTATGTCACCTTTACTCTTTCATAATCTTTGAACTACTCCCTTTCAGAGAGATTAATAACTATCATTCTGTTCTCCTTTTAAAATCCTATAAAGCAGGGAAAAATGGGCCAATCATCGATCCAACAACTCCACGAATAAAGTACATGTCTTTTCATCCAATCCCTTGAGCAATTAATTTTGATATTTTGCTTCTCGGCTCTAGTGTACTCATGTCTCCAGAATATAAAATGTTTAGAATTGGACTTTTGTTATTCGTGATTGTTTTAAATACTAAATCTTTTATAAATATAGAGCATAATTTCAAAACGTCACAATTGTAAACAAATCCTCTCTTTCATCCAGTGACTAGATCTTCTTTCATATAAAAATGAGACATTTTATCATAATGCACGAAGATAATCCCCTGCACCCTACGTGGAAGCATTTTGTCATTCTTTACAGCTCTTAACTTCTGAATACAATTGAAACAGTAAGATTTTGAGGCTATTGTTTCATAATAACTATAGAGCTCTGTCTCAGTATTCAGATATGTCAGATTCTCTCATTTTATCACATTTATTCAAAGGGGTAAAAGAAATATGACTGATTCCAAGGACTGTATCACATATTTTGTTTAGTAACATTCATAAATATCTGGTTTACCTTCCTAATGTTCTAATCATGTGATCCACCCCAAACCTATTAGAATAAAGGAAAGAAAGAAAGCAAGAAAGAAGAGGAGAGAGAAGGAAGAGGGGAGAAAGGAAGGAATGAGGGGGGAAAGAAGGAAGAAAGGGAGGGAGGGAGGCAGGAAGGAAAAAGGAGTTATGCAATTATAAAAACACTAGAAGAAACTGATCTGTTTGGTTTGTTATCATTGTATAAATTAGTGAAATAAATCGGGAATTGAGAATTTTAGGGGAACAGTATAATTCTCTTTGATTACAATTAAAATAGATTTCAAGCAAAGCTTCCAAAAGAAGAGAAATGAGGAACACAGAATTTTGTGAGGACATAGGTGTACAGGGACATAAAAGAATTACCAAATTGATAGATTAGCAGAAAGACACTGGCATAACACACATTGATTCCAGAAAACAAACAAGAATTCCTTCAAGATAACACTTGTGGGCAAAATGGCACCATGATGATAAGACTCTAATGAATATTTACACCATTTTTTAACAGTCTTTTCATGTTGTGGTAGTTTTTCTTATCATGAGTTCTACCTTCCTGGCATAGGAGCTAGGTAACTCTTTGTTCCAGTTATTCTTGCCCTTAGGGCATTGCATTGAACTAGATCTTGTCAATCAGATACACTCAAAATAGACATTGATTTGGAAGAAATCAATGTGAAAAATCCATTCTGTTATATGGGTGCCAGAGTATGGGAAAACAACTCAAGCTTTCAAAACCAGCAATGGCAGAGATTGTGCTATAATTGGTGCTGTGTTTGGGTTCTTGTGCTCAGTGCTCAGCTCACTGTGTAAGCTACAGTGCCAATAGTCAGTGGCAGTGCTGTGGTATCTGACATTTTTCAGGTGGTGTAATATTTGTGCACCATACCTGATTATATAATCTCTGATGGTAATTCTCTGGTGCCATATTCCCAGAGAACCTGTAAAACATTTAACACCCTCTAATAAATTCATTTTGGATGCTTATAAGTTAGTGAGGAACTTTTGGTCTAAGATCTAAGATCTCTGAATGAAACAAGGATCCCACCTTGTTTAACACAAACCACATAGAGAACTTCCTGCTTACTCAACTCATGAGCTAGTGACAAAGGTTTATTCATTTCCAACTAGACTTACTTCTCCCTCTTTTGTCAACGATGCCTATGGCTCAATCGTTTTCTCCCATACCTCCTCTTTCTCTTCCTCATTCCTACTCCCCACACTAAAGAATTTTCCTTTTCTTTTTTATTCTTCTTCTTTTTAGAGAGACAGAGTGTGAGCGGGAGAGGGCCAGAAAGAGAGGGAGGCACAGAATCTGAAGCAGGCTCCAGGCTCTCAGCTGTCAGCACAGAACCTGACATGGGGCTCGAATTCAAGAACCACAAGATCATGACCTGGGCCAAAGTTGGACACTTAACCAACTGAGACACCTAGGTACCCCAAGAATTTTCCATTTTCAAACCTGGGATAGTTTGGGTGCAGTTTAGATTGAGAAGTTGTTCTCTAATGCCAGATGATGAAAAGGAAAGCCGATAATCACCCAAGTTCTTACATAAAAAGAAAAACAAAAATAATAGTAATTATTAGCTATATCATTTAGAGAGAAATACATTAAAAATTATATTGAACTAAGCAGTATTTATAGAATACAATCAGGGAAATGAATACACACATTTTTCCCTAGCTCAAAACAAAACAAACAAAAGCGACAGTAAACAATTATTGAAATCTAATTAATGATAAACATCAGCAAAATGCTGTAGGAGAGGAAAAAAATCTTCTCCACTCTCTTTGGGTCTCTGGTTGAGCCTAAGAATTAAACTGACATTAGACAGATTAACAGAAGAAAAATGTACAAATNAGAATACAATCAGGGAAATGAATACACACATTTTTCCCTAGCTCAAAACAAAACAAACAAAAGATACAGTTATTGAACTGTTACGTGTACATGAGAGACTTTACAAGAGAATGAAGATCTCAAGAAGTAACCACACCAGGAACCTTTATGTCTTTTAGAGAATAAACAATAAATATGTGAAGAATTGACAAAACAAAGGTGTTTGGGCCACGGGTGGAATAATAAGGATTGTTTCTGTAACCTTCTTGGGCCTAAAGTCCCTGTCTCTGGGGATCAGGTTGCTCTCTCTCTCTCTTCCTTTTGGTACATGGAAGGCACCTTTCACATGGGACATTTATCTCTGTTTTGAGGAAAGAAGGGCAAGGGAGGGAAGGGTCAGAGCCACCTTCCTGCTTCTGCCATTTTCATAAATTCCTTCAGCTTAGATATTTAATATGCCAGGGGCACCTGGGTGGCTCAGTAGGCTAAGCGTTTGACTCTTGATTTCTGCTCAGGTCATGATCTCACAGTTCATGGATTCAAGCCCTACATTGGGCTTTGTGCTCACTGCGAGGACCCTTCTTAGGATTTGGTCTCCCTCTCTTTCGGCCCCTCCCTCTCTCGCTGTCTATTTCTCTCTCTCTAAAAATGAATACACATTTTAAAAAAGTATTTAATATGGAAGGTGCATATTTTGGGAAACCCCATCAGTATATCAATGACTACATATTACTTACATATATTTATCAAAACTACACAACAAATATTGACAGAGGGATGAATTGAGAGCTGGATAAGTGGAGAGCTTTTTAATAAAATAATACTGTAAAAATTAATTGTAGAATATAGACAGTAGGTATATGAATGTTTATAGTACAACTCTTTCACTTTGTGAGTGTTTGAAAATTTTAAGAGTACACTTTGTGGGAGCCTGACAGTGACCACAAGAAAGCGTGGTTAGGGACGCGGGGATGTGTCTGCACATGGGGCTTCCTGCCTGGGCAAAGCATGCCTGCAAACAGGATGCTCTGCCAGGAGGCCTGCACACAATACCCAAGTTTAATGGTCCTCTCACAAACGAGGGAGCATGCCCTCCTTAGAAATAAGGAGGAGGCTGGAATTGTGAGCAGGCCTCTTAGTAAACATGTTGTGGTCGCTTCCTCCCTTTGCTCCCCCCTGTCCTTGAAATGTGTTTGGCTACTTGCCCTTAATTGGTAAAGGAATGCATCTCGTAGATTTCAGTTTGTATCCAGTTACCGGGTATAAAATAAACCGCAAGAGGGGCTTGCGTAGAATTGTTCCTCCGGCCGGAGTTGTGTCTGTGTCTGTCTTTTCTGTGTGTCTTGTCCTTTGTGTCATTTCATCCGCAACAACACTTTGGGGGAAGATGTCATTTAAATAGCAATTGAAACAGCTCTGTGTAATATAAACATAAATGCGCAACATCATGACCTAGACCTAATGCAGCAAGAAAATTTTTACTTGAGTTAGTTTTTCAATTTAAGACATTAAACAAATATATATGAACATGCAGTTGGAAAAAAATAAAAAATGTTTTAAAAAAGATTTAAATGAAAAATCTTAGTAGAATGTGATATCTATAATTAGTTTCCTTGCACATTTCACAATTCTTTGTTGTCATAGAATGTGTATTTTCTTACTATGCTGAAATAGTAACCTGCCTCTCTCAATTGGAAATCAAGATTAGAACGAACGACTCCTCACTTTTCAACTGGTTTGAGCCTTAGAAGTCATTAGTTAAAAGTTTCTTAATTTTATACATGAACATTTAAAATGATTTGCCTGATGTCATTTGCCTGAGTCTTAGGGTAAGACAAGGACCCGTTTTTCCTGAGTTCTAACACAGTATTCTTCCTAATACACTGCACTATCTTTTATTGAATGGCAAGTTTAAACTTTGTGTTAAAATCATAGAAAACTCCATATAAAGCCTTCAGTCATTACCGGATTTATCAAATTTCTGTCCTTTCATTAAAATTTAAATTCAGGGGCAGATGGGTGGTTCCGCTTGTTGAATGTCTGACTCTTGATTTCAGCTCTGGTGGTGATCCCAGGGTTGTGAGATCGAGTTCTGCTTCAGGCTCCATGCTGAACGTGGTGCTGGCTTAAGATTCTCTCTCTCTTTCTCTCTCTCTCTCTCCCTCTGCCCCCTCCCCATATTGTGTTCTCATTCTCTCTTAAAAAAAGAAAAAANAGTTAAATTCAGAAACAAAAGATTTAATTTTGCTTTGATTTACCTTTTTCATTCTGTGAATATTATCAATTATTCTTATATTATTATATAATGTATAATATATAAAATAGTGTGTGTTCATACCTGCATACATGTATGTATATCTTCTAGCATCAGATGCTAAAACAAACCCTTTGGTTTCCAATGAGATTGTTGGTGAACACAACAACAGAAATACAGTTGACCCTTGAACTGCATGGCATAGGAGGGACTGACCACCCTGCACAGTCAAAAATCCAGATAAAACTTCTGACTCCCCAAAACTACTACCAGCCTACTGTCAACCAGAAGCCTTACTGATAACTTAAACAATAGAGTAACACATATTTTTTTATGTTGTATGTATTATATATTATATTTTAACAATAATTAAACTAATGAAAATCAAATATTTAGAAAATACTAAGGAAGAGAAACTACATTTACCATACTGTACTGTATTGATATTTTAAAAATTCACATATAAGTGGACCCATGCAGTTCAAATCCAAGTTCAAGCATCAACAGCACATACCTCCCTTTTGAAATTGGGGCAGGAAAACAAAAGATAACAAAACAAATGTGGAAAATATTTTAGAATAGAGTTTTATATTCACATCATTATAAGAGAAAGACTTTAAAACAAAAATGTTTTAAGACACAATGTAATTGCATTTCCACACAAAAGGTATCTACTTAAAGATGTTCTTTAGATTCTAGTAGGTCAGGTTTTAAACTGAAGATCTTCATTGCTTTTCATTGCTTCCATGATAAATGAATATGGGAAAAATAACAACTCTTTTAACTCTCCCCATTTTCTCTTGTCCACCTGGCAAACTGAAGGAAATATTAAGAGAAGTGAGGGCTTGTGAGTAAAGTCAGAGAATTATATTTCGACAAATGATTACTACCAGAAAATGATTAAGACTCCATTTTAGGTACCAAACACTATGTTCTCATACTTCACATTTTACTATAAAATTTTCCTATTGAGATTAACTGGAAAATAGAAGAGAAAGAATGTACATAAATCTTTTTTGGGGGGGGGAATCTTGTAAACATTGGGAAAAAATTTCATAATATCTGCAAGGAAAAAAAATAAGTCAGTATATTCCATGTACTTATAGGAAATTTTTCTTTCTCAGATATCAGTATGCAATGGAATTACCTAGGGTAACTTCAGAAGATGTTTTAGCCCATTCCAGAATACTCTGACTCCATGGAAATCTTCCCTCAGACAATTCTGAAGCCAGGGTTTCAAGGTCTAGAATTTGAGAATCGCTGCTATAAAAATCTCTATCATTTTTAGAATTGAAGGTATAGAATCAATCACAAATTACCTTCAGAGTCCATATGACTCCAACCACAGTGATTCTAGAACATTCTGCTCTGAACTCTTAAAAGAAAATTCTGTTGAAAATCAAGTGTCTGAAATCCTAGGGACTAAAAGCTCTAGACCACCTGTCATAGTCCTCAGTCCCAACTCCAGGCAAAATGCTATTGATGAGCCTTGCCTGGCTGACTGGCTTTGAGCTTTATGTCATTATTTGGAGGCTGGATCCCTGTGACTCTCCTCTTGCCTTCAAGCTTTCCCATTAACTATAAAATTAACCTTAACATGTTCTTTTAAAATACCTCCAGTAGCCCTAAACTTCCACCCAGCATTAGCACTGAGAGCTTGCACTGTCCAAAGTATCACCATAAACAGGATTGGAGAGCTGTGTCCCTGAGAGCCTATTTACCAAGCAAGCTTGAGTGAGCAGAAGAAACAAAATCTAGCAGCCAGCATCAACAAGTTCAACATTATAAAAATGCAAAGACAGCAGAAAAATAAGTGGCATCTTTTTAGTAACAGTTGTGGAAAGCAAGATTTTAGAGGGGAAAAAAAAGCTGCTGTCTCTTCTCTGGCAAAAGAAAAAGAACACTGTTTCCTTAAAATAAAAACAAATAGAAGGGCATCTGGAAGGCTCAGATCATGATCTCACAATTCGTAATTTTAACTCTGCGCTGATGGCAAGGCCGTGCTTGGGATTCTCTCTCTCCCCTTTCTCTCTGCCCCTCCCTTGCTCACATGCATTCTCTCTCTCTCTCTTTCAATATAAATAAATAAACTTAAAAAAATATAAGCAAACAGAAATTTTTCACTAATGGAAGAAATATGATCATCAGTGGAAACATTGGATAATAAAACCAACTCTGATGAAATCTAGGTCTGTAAAACTGATAATAGACTCAAGGTATATATGTGTGTGTGTATATATGTACACACAATGTGTACATATCCACACTAACTGAAGAAGAACAAGGTGATGGTAAAATATACACCCAGAATCTAGAACCCCATCTACGAGGTCAGTGAGACTGTAGTTTGAGTTATTGTACTTACAACCATTTAACTTAGCAAGTTATTTACCATCTCCAAGACTCAAAATTTCCTTCTCAGAAAAATGGAAATTATACTTACTTGACCTGACCATTGAAAAAAATACAAGGGCACCTGGGTGGTTCAGTCAGTTATATGTATGACTTTGGCTCAGGTCATGATCTTGCAGTCTGTGAGTTCGAGCCCCATGTCAGGCTCTGTGCTGACAACCCAGAGCCTGGAGCCTGCTTTGGATTCTGTGTGTGTGTGTGTGTCTCTCTGTCCCTCCCCAATTCGCACACTGTCTCTGTCTCTGTCTCTCTTTCTCTCAAAAATAAATAAACGTTTAAAAAAATTTTTTTTAAAAAGAAAGAATACAGGTTAAAACGTATACAACATGCCTAACAATCTGGTTTAGGGACATCTCTATCAATGACAGAAGATGAAAAACACTAAGAGAGAACATTAATATTCACTATTCATTTAGGGTAAGTTGCTAAAAAAAAAGTCAGAAAAACAGTTTTTTGGGTTTTTTTAATGTATTTCTAGGAGAGAGAGACAGCGTGAGCAGGGGAGGGTCAGAGAGAGAGAGAGGGAGTCACAGACTGAAACAGGCTCCAGGCTCTGAGCTGGCAGTCAGCACAGAGCCCGACGCGGGGCTCGAACCCACAAACCGCGAGATCATGACCTAAGTGAAAGTCGGACACTTAACCGACTAAGCCACCCAGGCGCCCCGAGAAAACAGTTTTAAAAAGAGTTAAATTACTTACCATTCTAAATTCTTTACATATATTAACTCACAAAATACCTATCAGACAAGTGCTGTGTCATTTTTCAGATGAGAATATTGAGGCACAGAAGTAATCAGAATTATAGGAAGAACCATAATTGGATATTTTGGAGAGAGATTATAATTTTTCAGGCAAAACTAATCATTTATGGCATATAGGGAAAAATCTGGTGAAATTCTATAATTCAAGAAAATAATAGTTATTTAAGTTTCTAAATAGAAAAGAAATACCACCATCACCAAAATAACAACAAAACATTATTTTTATAGCTGCTAAAACCAGAGTGGCTTTGGAAATTTGCATAACAAACATTGATGCAAATAATCAGGCTATAATCAATTGAAAAATTAAAAGAGAGACATCAGTGCACTTCCAAACAATTAAAACAATATAGACTTTATGTATAAAACATTGCAGTAACCCAGGAATAAAATTCACGAATGATATAATTTTCAAAATCAAGTTCTCATTATAGAAATAAACAACAATGACCGTCAAAAGATTTTTGATAAAAATTAGTTATATAGGCAATCATATGGAACCACTGAGGTGTGGCATTCAGGTGCATCCTCACCAGCATATTTAAAAAGCCTTTTGTTTAGGGGCACCTGGGTCACTCAGTTGGTTAAGTGTCTGACTTCAGCTAAGGTCATGATCTCACGGTCTGTGGGTTCAGGCCCCACGTTGGGCTCTGTGCTGACAGCTCAGAGCCTGGAACCTGCTTCAGATTCTGTGTCTCCCTCTCTCTCTGCCCTCCTCTGCTCACGCTCTGTCTCTCTCTCAAAAATAAATAAACATTAAAAGAAAAAGTTTCTATTTGTTTCTGCATAGATAATGCAAAACTCCACAGTGGCAATGAAATTTATTTATTTCTTTTTTTCCTTGGGAGAACATAGAACAGTGCTCCCCTCTTGAAAATATGTACCTACCCCGCAGATCCCTTTGTAAACTGAACCTCCATTGATGTAGTCTCGTTTTCCTGCGTTTTTTATACATTTTGTGCAGTGAATGGTCAGGTGTTAATGGTTTGGTTCAAATTCTAGGAGCTTCCCAATCCTTGAAAGAAATCAGTAGACTCTAGTTAGGCTGCAAGAGGAGTCAGTAGACCACTGCTATGCTTTCGTAATATTTGTCAGGCACTCTAGAAGACTTCATGGCAGCCTTACTTGTTTTTCAATGAAAATGCATCATCTTACATTATTTTGACATCCTTTACAAATACACAATTATCTTCATTTCCACAAGGTTTGATTCCATTCAGGTAGATGATGATGTGTTCCTAATTTAAATGTGCAAATGAATTAGCACAGTAAGATTTATGATGCAGGACCCTGGGTATTTAGGGGTTCACATTTAACGCAGTGTGTAGGAAGACCATGAGCTAGTGCAAAGATTAACTCTGACATAATAACTGTTTTTAGATCCGCCGGGTAACAGTTTTCATTTTATTTATGAGCCTCATATTTTAAATTGACGTTTCTGCTGGGCAATGTGTGAAATTATTTGACTGTGACCAGACTTATTTATAAATTCAATGTGAAGACTGACACATTTCATATGCTGTTTGTATTTTGAATATATTGCAAATGGTACAATTAAAATATCTGAGCTTAAAGAGTGAAGGGGAGCAATACGGATCCAGTTAAAAAATGTTTGAGTACACACATATTTAAGAAGTTATAAAAGGAAAAGAAGCAATATGAACTACTTATCTCAGTGCCTGAAAATATGCAGGAAGTAAAAATAAGACCTGCTAAGGCTGGCATATGAAAAGGACTTCATGAAATGTTAACTTAACACATTTGAAATCATATTATAATTAGTACCGGGTGAGCCATAAATGTTCCTAAAAACACCTAGAAGTTAATACGCTTCTTCTCTCTCCTTCTCCCCCTCTCTCCCTCTTGCTCTCACACATATTATCAAGTATGAAGGTCTTAAATGAAGATCATGTTCCTAGAGAGAGTGCGTCTTGTCAAATGGCAAAATATTATAACCGCAAATGAGTTTTCTTCAGGTATTGGAGTTCTGAGTGGCCTCTGGAAATTTAAGGGTCTAGGGTCCAGTTCGTATATGACTGCTTGCTGTTTACCCCGATCGCTTCAATTTACCTGGCTAGCAACAGGGAAAGGACTATATGTCCGAGAGGTTCTAACAGGTTCACATTGTTGCTTCTGATACAGCTAGGAAAAGGAACGATACTATAATTACTAGCAAGGAAAATTCTAACAAGGCACATTGAATTTGTTCCTTTTTTGTGACTCAAAATTTCTGACTCACGTTTAGCATAATTCATTTCCTTTTCGTGAAAGTGTCAGTACCGTCCTTTTCAAAATATTCCTTCCTCAGAATTCCCCTCTGCATTCAGAAATGACATACAATAGCAATAATAGCAATAATTATAGTAATAACAATACCATGTATTTAGCGATTCAGGATGGAGTGATTGACACCGAAGACAATTATTGCTAACATATAGTAAAGAAAAACTGGTTTGTTGGTAGGTAGACACTTGGCAACTAGTGAAATGATGAAATCTGTTACCAAACACATAGCTCATTAGAATTAGGGAGTCTGTCGTGCTGAGGGTGGCAGCAGAATACTGTAAACTTTTTCATTTACATACATATATTCTTTATCTCACTACTGGGCACATAGTAGGCACTTAATCAACATAGTTCCCTTTATCAGTGGTGACTGCAGAGTAAGCTTTTGGGAAAAGAAAAATTGAGAAATCCTTGAGGAATGAGGGAAAATTTAATTTCTGGGGGAGGTGAAAAAAAAAAAGCTCTGAATCAGAAGCAAGAAGGGAAGCCAGAATCAAAGAATATATTTAAAAAATCAGAGGAGATTAAAGCAGCAGATCACAAAGTCTGTTAGACAAACAGGAACAAAGCTGTAGGTGCAAAGTCCAGTCACACAGTCAGACATCTACCATCAGCAGATGCTGAAAAAAGGTACAAGAAGGAATAGGAGATGATGCCAGTCCCCAAGAAAAACTGTGACAAATGGTCTAAGGGTCATTCCAGTGGAGTATTTAAATGCACCCTTTTAGGGAGGTACACAATGGCAAACCCAGAGCTGAGGGTGGAAATGGGTGTTAATAATAGTAGATGGCAGTGACAGAAATACTATTATTATTACTACTACTAACAATAAACACCAACCATTCCATAGGAACCCAAAAATCTAAAAATTAACAATAGGGTTATAGAATTTATTACTATAATTTAAATTTTTTTTAATGTTTATACATTTTTGAGAGAGAGAGAAACAGAGTGTGAGTAGGGGAGGGGCAGAGAGAGAGGGAGACACAGAATCTGAAGCAGGCTCCGGGCTCTGAGCTGTCAGCACAGAGCCTGATGCGGGGCTCGAACTCACGAGCTGCAAGATCGTGACCTGAGCCAGTCAGATGCTCAACCCACTGAGCTGCCCAGGTGCCCCTACTATTATGATTTTTAAATGTAAAGTTCACCTAATACATTTGGTTCAGTGTGTAATTATTAGTGCTGAATAAATTATATAAATTAAAAGAAGTTGTAGTAATTAAATGTATGGTTTCTCTCTTGTCTTGTTCGTAGTCCAATGTCAATAATTACCATTAATTCGGCCAGATATCCCTGAAATGACCATAATCATTACTATCAAGTTTATCTTACAAACACTCTATATCTTAACATATGGGGCTTAGAATTCTTAACTACTAGTCATTCCCACGAGAAAAGGAAACGTCCCCCAGAATATGAACTCCAGTCCCTTCAAATGATGGAAATTGGGACAGAGCAAGACAAGAGGAAAGCAATGGTACTAGCAGAGAAATGAAGAAGTGTGAGGAAGGGGGTGAGCTTTGTACATATCCATCCCTTCTGGCAGGGCCACAAGAGTAACAAACACAGGTTTGCCTTAGAAGATGAATGAGTCATGTGGCAATGATCCGTCTTCCCCAGTTCTTTCATTAAAATAAAAAAGACCCAGACACATTTACCTGGGGGACAAATCTTTTTAAAAGATCACAAGACATTTAATTCCATAAAGAAAGATAAGAGGCTTACACTACAATGTTTCTTAAATCCTCTCTCTCCATCTTGCCTCTTACCAGAATCCCCTTGCCCTAACTCCTGTTGACATGGTCCCCAAATGTCACCGTATCACTTCAACAGTCCTGCTTCCTTTCCTCAGGCTGTGTACTACACCTGAGAGAAATACCGTTGGCAAAAATATTTCAGCAACACAAACCATGTACGAGTAAAAAATGAAGCTACCTGTTATCCCTCAGGCATGCTCTCTGTGAGCATCATACGAGCATGCATAAAAAGTTCCTAGTTACGATGAGCTGATGGGAGAGCCAGAAAGATTATAAACAATAGTCACTGTTGTTGTCATTGTACTCACACGTTAAAATATGCTAAGTTCCAAACATTTGAATATTTTTAAAATTATTTTTAATGTTTATTTATTTTTGGGAGAGAAAGACCTAGTGTGAGCGGGGGAGGGGCAGAAAGCGAGGGAGACACAGACTTCAAAGCAGGGTCCAGGCTCTGAGCTGGCAGCACAGAGCCTGATGTGAGACTCAAACTCACAAACCATGAATTCATGACCTGAGCCACACAGGTGGGCCTCAAAAAAATGTTTGACCAATTTTATCTCCATGTAAAATGAAAGAGCTTAATCTGTATTCTGTTTCTTTTGTTTCTTTTTCTTTTTGCTTGTTTCTTTTTAGCTTGGTTTTATTTTCACAATAATAATTACAGTCATCAAAAGTTAAAAAAGTGCTGCCCTGTGATTGTTTTTAATTATTATTTTATGTTTTAAAGTGTATTCCTCGTTCCTGCTCCCAAAATGCAGGGGTGAGTTCCTTACAAACTGATTCTTCTAAAAAATAACAGCTATGAATTCTATATTAAAATACAAAATAATGATAATAATAGTAATAATAAAAATAATAATATAGCAAGAGGCCTGGAGAGTGAGGGAAGTAAAAACCCACAGCAGATTATGGAAGGAGACCATAATGGAGCAAGTAACAATCATAGAGTAAGTTGTTCCTGTCCCCGTGACTTTATCCCGAAGACAGCAGGTGGCAGTGGGAGAAAGGCATGTCAACTACAGGTAAACATGGACCTCTTTTTGCAAGAGTCTCTCCTGACACCTTACCTACATGTGTGCAGGACAAATTGAAAGCAACTTGCAGCCAGGTCGTGAAGAATGCACTGAGATCTGAGCCTCTGACCACCAGAGATATGATCGCCTACATTGTGAGCCCACTCCATTCAGATCTCCTGAGACAAAAATATCAATGCAAGTTGGAGGAATATAAGTGCATTGAGAATATCTCAATTTATTTATGATATCATAAATCACATCTACGATAAAATACCAAAAAAATTATGTGGCATACTCAACAATAAAGAGGAAGCTGGGCGCCTGGGTGGCTCAGTTGGTTAAACATGCAACTTTGGCTCAGGTAGTGATCTTGCGGTTCCTGAGTTCCATTCCCATGTCCAGCTCGCTGATCTCAGCCTGTCAGTGCAGAGCCCGCTTTGGATCCTCTCTTCCCTCTCTTTCTGCACCTCCCTTACTTATGCTCTTTCTCAAAAAATGAACAAAACACAACAATAAAGAGGAAGAAAGTATTAAATCATTATACAGCATGGGTGAGCTTTAAGAAGCATTATGCTAGGGTAAACCAGTACAATACAAAGGACTGTATATTATTTAATTCCATATCTAGAAAATTAATATTTGTAAAAGAAATAAATTGATATTTAATTGTGAAAATTGTGTCAAGAAAGTCTATACATAGAATAACTCATTCCATAACGAGGGGATAAAGAAGGTGTTTCTGTAAATAAGCAATACTTCGCAAAAGCCATCAATCCATGAATTATTTTAAAATATCACAAAATATTTCCTAGAGGCTGAATCCTCTCCACTTCAAATATATAAATGATTACCACAGACTAATATTTCTTAATGACAAAAACATACACTTTCAATTTTTATTATATAGTATATTCAATTAAATGTACTTAGCAGTTTGGGAAAATATATGTTTAACTGTCTATTTTGACCATATGTAAAAGTTAATTTTGGAATGTTTTATTTTTTAATTTTTTTATAATTTATTTATTTTTGAGACAGAGAGAGACACAGCACGAGTGGGGGAGGGGCAGAGAGAGGGAGACACAGAATCCGAAACAGGCTCCAGGCTCTGAGCTGTCAGCACAGAGCTCGATGCAGGGCTCGAACCCACAAACCGTGAGATCTGACCTGAGCCGAAGTCACCCAGGCGCCCCATGGAATGTTTTGTTATCAGAGCAATTTTGGTTTTTATTCTAAAGAAACAATATGTAGCCTTACAAATTAATCTTTAATGGTAGTCGTTATAAAACAGACTCTTATTGATAAATATGATAAAGTAGGGACAATGAAAAAACCAGAAGTCAAATGAAATAAGAGTTAAAACAGTAGAATTTATCATTTATTTCCTATCTCTCCTAGCATCCTAGTTCTGGTGAAATAGAGCATTAAAGTCCCATTAATTTAATATTGCTGGAGTTTTAAATAATTTTAATGAATGTGTATCCTATTACTTAAAATTCACATATGCCATTTTATAATTAAGTATGCTTTGAATTTAAATCTACTAATTTTTTCATTTCATGGTTTGAATCACTTTTTTAAAATCTCTGTATTCTAATAACATTGTAGGGGACAATGAATAATTCAATTTCTTTATATCTTTCAAATATCCATTTTGTGCTAAACTAAGTGAAAAATCATCAAAGAGAAAAAAGCTTGTATATTCTAAATAATTGCTACTAATCTCTTTGCTAACATAGGAATTTAGGACACCATAAAAAATAATGTATTCAAATTTCCTCAAACTTATAAAACTCTAATTTCACGTTAATTATTTAGTACACACAGAGGTATAATTATATGTCCAATATTTAATGGAGTATTTTTAAACTACATAACCTTTAATTTGGCTCTCTGTGAAGTTCTACCTTGCTCACTGTTCTATATCATGTTTATTATTTTGTTCATTATTATTTTTTAATCAGAGAATATAGATATATAAACGTCCATTCCTTTCTCCATTTGTGATAATAGTCCACTTCTTAGAGCTTCATTTTCCCCAAATCCAACTGACAACAGTCTTATCTGACAGTAAAAGAATTTTTCCTTTCTATTTTCTTCTTTATGTAAAAAAATACATAATATAAAATTTACCATCTTACTATTTTCAAATGTACAGCAGTAGCATTAAGTGTGTACATCTTTGTGCAAGAGATCTCTAGAACTCTTTATTCTTGCAAAACTGAAACTTTATGCCTATTGAATAACTCCCCTTTTCCCACCTTCCCTCAGCTACTGGCAACTACCATTCTACTTTCTGTTTCTAAGAATTTTCTGTCTAGATAACTCACATAAATGGAATCATGTAGTATTTTTCTTTTTGTGACTGGCTTATTTCGCTTAGCATAATGTCCTCAAGTTTCACCCAAATCATAGCATATGACATGTTATCAATTTTTTTAAAAATGAATAATATTCCTTGATTCTAAAGTTGGTACTTTTTGAAAGGTTAACAATTGTATAATGTGAATAGAATAAAATAAATGCATGTAAAATTTTTTAAAATGAATAATATTCCATTGCATGCATATCCTAATACTTTCTTTATCCATTCACCTCAGTGGATATTTAAATTGCTTTAATCTCTTAGCTATTTCAAACAAGGCTTCAGTAAACATGGGCGTGAAAATATCTCTTCAGGATCCTGTCTTCAGTTTTGCTGAATATATACCCAGTACGGGATTGCTGGATCATATATTAGTTTTATTTTTAATTCTTTGAGGAACTTTCATCCATAATGACTGGACCAATTTATGTTCCCACCAACAGTCCAGCAAGGTTCCAATATGCTGACCAAGACTTATTATTTCTCCCCCTTTTTTTAAATAGTGGTCATCCTAATAGATACAAGATGTTATCCTATAGTGGTATTGATTTGCATTTCTCAAATGATTAGTGGTGTTGACCATCTTTTTATATACTTGTTGGCCATTTGTATATATTCCTTGGAGAAATGTCTATTCAAGTCTTTTGCCTGTTTTTAAAGTGGATTATTTGAGGTTCTTTGTTGTTGAGTTATAGAAGTATTTTATTTATATATTCTGAATATTAACTTCTTAATAAATACCTTATCAAATGTTTTCACCCATTCTGTAGATTGAGTTTTCACTCTGTTGGTTGTTTCTTTTGTGGAGCAGAAACATTTTTTAAGTAAGATGTAGTCCCATTTATCTATTTTTTCTTTTGTTGCCTGTGTTATTGGTGTCATACCTAAGAAATCATGCCAAATCCAATAACATGAAGATTCTTCTCTATATTTTTTTAGAAGTTTATAGTTTCAGGCCTTGCATTTCAATCTTTAATATAGTATGAGTTAATTATTATATAGGTATAAAGTAAAGATTCAACTTAAATTTTTTGTATATGAATATCCAGTTTTCGCAGCATCATTTGTTGAAGATATGATCCTTTCCATATTGTATAGCCTTGACATTGTTGTCAAAAAAATCTCTTTTATACCCTGGGAGCTTTTCCTAGTTCTAGAACACACAATTTCTGCTTTAAACCTCTGCCAGTGAAGCAGTACTGAATATGAAGTTTGAATGGTTACTTCTATACCTGAGAAAAAGCAGGGTCAACTGGGATCAGATTCCCTCAGTTTAACTGAGCATGTGATTTTAGATGATAATGTAAATATTTGAACTAGAAAAAATTATAATGAATCAACCAGTTAACTTTCTATAAATATATTCAAATCCCCAATAATATAAGCATTATAAGGTAATAATGCAATGTATTTGTGATAGTATAAATAATATATGATTTTTATTTTCCATAAAAATTTTAATGTTTATTTATATTTGAGAGAGAGAGAGACAGACAGTGCCCAAGCAGGGGAGGGGCAGAGAGGGAAAGACAGAACAAAATTTAAAACAAGCTCTAAGCTCTGAGCTCTCACCATACAGCCCGACAGTGGGGGGTGTAGCTTGAACTCACTAGCTGTGAGATCATGACTTGAGCAGAACTGAGCCACCCAGGCACCCAGTAGTGAGATATGATTTTTAAATACATAGTTTATATTTAATTGATTAATTATTCTGTTTAGGGCACCTGGTGGCTCACCTTGGTTAAGCATCAACTCTTGAGTATAGCTCAGGTCATGATCTCAAGGTTTGTGGGTTTGAGCTCTGCACAGGGCTCTGCACTGACTGATCCTGCTTGGGATTCTCTCTCTCCCTCTCTCTGCCCCTCCTGTGCTTTCTCTCTCTCTCTCAAAACAAACAAACAAACAAACTTTAAAAATTATTCTGTTCGTACATAATTTAGAGACTTGCAGAACCAATGAGTTTCAATTTTCCAATCAAGCAAATAGGGGTTTTACTTGATGTGCACCACAAAAGCTCTACATCTCTTATTAAAGATTTCCACATGTATTAATAGGATGAATCCTATGATGCTGTTTATACTTAAAGTCTTATATGAAACATGAAACAAGCAAATGGTAAAAACAAACAAAACCTACAATTTTCATGAAATGAAAGAATGGACATCACACCTGCAATGCTTATGGTACCAGAGTTTCCTCCATGGCAAAATCTTAAGAAAAAAGATAACAGTATTGCCTTACCCCTTTTAATCAGAAAAAGCGTAGAGTTAGGTTGAGAAACTTGAATGTCGGTTTTCTTCCATTGTCATGGTAGAGAACAGCAGAGAAAATTATGCTATCCTACATACTGAGCTCAGTTTCTCCTTTAAGGATTGCTCATGAACACCAGCATTTTAATACTCTATATTTGCTGGGAGAGAGAATACAAACATTTAGAAAGCTCCATGTGCATATGTTATGAATATCGACAATTTTCTCAGTGGAGAACAATTGGCAAATTTGTGACCTATTCTTCTGCTTATGTGTTTACACAAAGAGCCAAATGCTATTTTGTCTGCCTTTATGCCTTGATCACAGGTGTTAGCATAAGAAGTAGTGAATAAGCTTGACTCTCTCCTGTGAAATGCAACTTGAGAAACTGAAATCTACTTGTGAAATTCAAGAACTGTTTCATAGACTAATGATCACTAATGGACTATTTGTTCACAACCTGTTAGTGAAACAAAGAACATGTCTGTGGTTGGAAATATGAAGAGAAAATTTATTAATTTGCCTGCTATTTTCCTGACTGGATCCTCCAGCTGGTCTTATGGACTCGATTATGACATCTGTTGACTGGTTAACTTTCTTGGACATCACCAATCAGTTCAGAGATACCCATCGCTCCATAAAATTTAATGCTTAACAAGCCAATGCCATAATTAATTTCACAACTTTGTATCGGATTCATTTTCTCAACTTTCTTTTTGGTTTTTGTATAATTTGTTTAATGATATTTTGCATCTGTTTTGTAAACCTAACCTGAATCGGCCGAGAATTCTGAAAGGTAATTAAATTTTGGAGCTATTTCCTTTTTGATCATTAATGTTCTATCCCATATTGAAAGATAGAGTTTACAGCATTGCAAGATAATTACCTTAAGAGAACTTCATAAAGAAGCAATATTTTCTGGCAAGAAGTTAGTCACTCTTTTTGTTAATACGATAATTAGGAACACGTCAAGGGCAAGATTCTGTAGTATGAGTAAATCTTGTTACGTGGACTAATGATACAATTCTAGTTAAAGAAATACTTTCATGTCTAGTTTTTTAGTTTCCTTTTTAAATTTGATCAATTCTGCCTGAACAGTATTAGAAATTTTTAAATTATTTTTATTTTTAATGTTTATCTACTTTTAAGAGAGAGAAAGAGTTTGTGAGCAGGGGAGGGGCAGAGAGAGAGGGAGACCCAGAATGTGAAACAGGCTCCAGGCTCCGAGCTGTTAGCACAGAGCCCCATGTGGGACTTGAACTCATGAACCACGAGATCACGACCTGAGGCAAAGTTGGATGGTTGACTCGACTGAGCCACTTGGGTGCCCCTAGAATAGAAAATTTTAATATAGGAGCCTCAGAATATACTAACTCTAATTTTCACTTTTTTTTGCAACTCATGCTTACGATACTAAATGTAAAACTCTCCCTGGATTCTTGCTCTGCAAAATGATATTCATGGACAAGCAGCATCTGTACACCCTAGGAACTTGTTTAAACACAGAATTTCAGGTCTGACTCCAGAGATACTGACTTAGAATCGGCTGTTTCATATTATCCCAGTTTATTAAATGATAGACACCAAACAGATGTATATCATCTGCCTCTGATTCCTGCTCCCGAGAAATTTTCAATATAAACATTAAGTAAATTGAGTGAGAAATGTGATAACCGAAAAGACAAGAAAGAATGTGGCTGCTGATGCCTTCTTGCATTTAGAGGCCCTGATCTGGAATGAAGATATTTGATTTGAACCTGTCCATATGGAGTCATCTGCTATTGGATCCTAGGTTCTTAAGAAAGTTGTCTCCTTCATGACCGTTAGTTTCTGGACAATCTTGAGAAGTCAAAGAGATAGCGCATGATGTTTTTCAACTAGAATCATAAATTTGAAGTTTAATTCCCTAGAATTTTTACCTTAAGAGGGCTTTACATCTCCACACTCTGGACTTTCATCTTTCATATTCTACTGAAAGAATGGAACTTGGGTAGGACTTCAATAATACCACACAAAAACTATTTTATAACAGTAATTAAAGAAAATATTTTATTATCTTCATGAACTTTCTATTTTATTTATTTGTGTTGGAAGCAGATTTACACAGTTCAGCACCCATGGTACACTTAATATAAACAGATATAACAAACTATTTGGAGGTTCTGAGTATGTATGAAAACAATAGTTGAAACAATGCGTGAAGTACATCTTTGCAAATGCTTTCTCTGGATCAAAAGCTAGACTTTCTAGCTCAGAAATAATATATTTGCTTCTTATGTTCTTCTTTTAAAAAGATTTTTTTAATGTTTATTTATTTATTTTGAGAGAGAGAGAGAGAGAGGGCACAGGCATGAGCAAGGTAGGGGCAGAGAATAAGAGAGGGAGAGAAAGAATCCTAAGCAGCATCTACTCTCAGTGAGGAGCCCCACACAGGGCTTGATCTCATGACTGCGAGATTAGGACCTGAGCTGATATCAAGAGTCATAGGCTTAACCAACTGAGCTACCCAGGCACCCCTGTTCTTCTTTTTAAAATTGTTCATAAATAAGACTTCTAAATCTTGAAAACTGTACATATCTTCTAGATTTGTTGATTTGATGAAGACAAACTATTGAGGCCATGTTTCCTTCTCATTGCAAAGAGTAAAGTCACAAATGCTTTATTTGAGTAGCCTCCAAATAAAACTATTTTTGTGACCTTTAATTTACAAAACATATTCTGTTGGAAGATCTACAGCTCTGCCAAGAAGGAAGAATATGGAAAAAATACAAAATTCAATCAGGCTGTAAAGAGATTGATGAAAAACTTAGCTACAACCTTGGTGACATGTTCAGTGGAGTGAAGACCCTTATTTATTCAAAATAGAAAAAAATCATGATTTAAGGGTCTGAATGCAGGCATTAAGCTGTCTCAGAGCCAAATAGAAATATATTAAAATGTCTTCAGAGAAACAAAGAAATACAAAATGCAACCAAGCAGTGCAATAAAATAGTTTTGAGATTTTAGTGGTTTCAGGATTCTGTTTACCCAATCAAAGAATTATATAGCCATATATAAACGAAAACTGTGAAAATCAGCTCTTTATAAGCAGAATGAACGTAGTGCTCTGATGTCACAGCAATCACAAAAATGGCTTATTGTGTCCATCAGTGATGTAGAATCATTCTGACATGTGTACTATGTTTGGACTGGAAACAAGCATAAGGTCTGTCAGTAGGAAAACATTTGATTATATTGTACAACTTTCTTATAAAGTAGAGTTTTGCAGATATATATGAAAAAATACCATAGTTCTAATCCCTTGACTTGCAGAAATTACCATGTTTTATTTTTCAGGGACAAAAGCAAATTCACTTGTGATGTGATTAACATGAAGCTAAAACATTAACATGTAAGACAAAAGGTAATGGAGATTGAATATATAGTAGTCTAAATTGGTATGAAAAGGGACATAAGACATTTGTACATTACGATAAATGTTGTTTTTCGGCAGTGGGGGTGAATGTTCCTACAAAATCTGTTTCCCCCATGTTTAATGAATAGTGGCAAATGTATATTACTTCTGAAATTTTTATAGGAAATATAAAAATTGTCCTTAAAAGTAAGATAGTAAAATTTAATTTGAATATAAGTACACTTTTGGATAAAATTTCTAGTTTGTAGAGACACGAGGGATGGAGCAAGTAATTTTAAAAAAAATACTCCTAAGCTAAATTAAAAGAAGAAATAAATAAGTAGGCAAATATGCAAGTTTATGTGTTGAGAGAATTGATATTGTTAAAACACCAATCTCTGCAAATTCACCTAGAAATTCAATGCAGGTATGTGCCCATATGTACATATAAATTATCAAGTGATCCTAAAATAGATTTGCAAGTCAAGAAATCTTGGGTGGGTAATGCAAGTTTTTTAAAGAAAAACAAAGTTGGAGGACTCATGTTATCAAACTAAATATTCACCATATGTAAGACAGTGTCTGGTGTCTTTTGGGTACAAGGTAGACAAATACACCAATGTTCAGCAGAGAGAGCCCAGGATCATATACTTGGTAACATGTTTATTGCAAAGGTGCTACTACAATCCAGTGGAAAAACATGGTCTTTTCAATAAATAATGAAAGCTTAGTTGTATATCTATTTGAAAAAATATCAGCTCATACAAACACTAAAACTTAGTCAAAATGAATCATAGACACAAATTTAAAAAAGTAAAATGGCAAAGCATCTAAAAGAAGGAACGTCTGAGTGGTCAGTTGGTTGGGCGTCCAACTTCAGCTCAGGTCATGATCTCATGGTTTGTGAGTTTGCATCCCACATGGGGCTCTGTGCTGATGCTCAGAGCCTGGAACCTGCTTCGGATTCTCTGTATGTATCTCTCTCTGCTCCTCCCATGCTCGTGCTCTGCCTCTCTCTCTCTCAAAAATAAACATTTAAAACGTTTTAAAAAAGCATCTAAAAGAAAACATAGGAGGTTTTCTTGACTACTGGTTAATGCAACACTCTTAAACCAGACACATTTAAAAAAACCATTAAACATATTAAAAAGTGAAAAGACAAGTCAGATGAGAAAAAGATATTTGCAATAGATATATTGAATACTGCTCTACAGAATAAAGATATCCTATAAATCAACAAGAAGAAAAAAAGTATATACTGTAATGAAAATACTTGTTTTTCGGGTTCTCACCAAGATGGAATAACAGGGAAAGACTTTCTTGCTTTAAATAATTAGTAATACATGAAACAACTAGAATATAAAGTACTCAGCTTCATGGGGAAAGGAAAAAGAAAGGAAATATATAAATTATTATCCTTTTTTTTAAATTAAGAGTTTGAAGTATTCCTAGGTCACTTCCTCTATTATCACTTTGCTGCGAATCTGATCATGTAACCACATCAAGCCTCGATGTAGATTCGAAGTTCTAGTATTTAATTATACATTGGTGGGCAAAGACAGCTTTTATTACCACAGAGTAAAAGAGAAAAGATATGGAAGGGGGAAGAAGCAGTCTCTGGAAAAGGTAATGTTTTAGAACGTTAGCTGAGTATTGGGTTTATGATTTATTTATCATTAACATTTATTAAGCCACATATTTGATTCATATGTTAATTATTATATCAGATTTTAAAATAGGAAAACATTGAGGTGCCTGAATAGCTCAGTCAGTCGAGCCTCTGACTTCAGCTCAGGTCATGATCTGTTGCTTTGTGGATTCGAGCCTGGCGTCCGACTCTGTGCTGACAGCTCAGAGCCTGGAGCCTGCTTCAGATTCTGTGACTCCCTCTCCTTCTCTGCATCTCACACCACTCACACTCTGTCTGTCTCTCAGAAATAAAAAACATTTAAAAAATTTTTAATAAAATAAAATAGAAGAACATAACCAACTTTACATAGACTAAGATCTATGACTCTAATGGAACAAAATTAGAAATTGGTAACAGAAACATAGGTAAAGAGATATTAAATTTTAGGATGGATAATAACTATTCTATTAAACAAAAAGTGAGTTACAGAGGAAATCATAAGGACAATTGCAAAATCTATAACCTTGAATGAAAATTAACCACTATATATTACAAATTTTATAGAGCATATATAAATATTTAATTCAAAGTAATTTTATTATCATTTATCATAAAATAAGAAATATTAGGGAAAGTGATCTAAATATTTAAATCAAGAAGTAGGAAAAAAAGAATTGGGACAAACCTAAAGACATAAGGAAGAGATTAGTAATAAATATAATGGCTAAATCAATGTAATAAAGAACAAAAATAAGAAAATGTAAAAATTAAATCTTATTCTCCTAAAGGTTATTAAAATACTGAAATTTTGGTGAGCCTGGTGATTAAAAGGAATATTTGCCTAAACAAAACTTAAAAAAAGATTTCTATAGCTCCAGATATATATATGACATGAATAGAAAAAATCTCTTAAGTAATGACTCTTAATGTAATTATAATTAAAGAACTTTTTGTTACAAAAGCCCCAGATACAGATGGTTTTAAAGTGAGTCCTTTTAAAATTTAGAGATAAGCATGTACATATTGTACAAGTTACAACTTTAAGTGAGTGAGAAAAAAAGAAAATTTCTCAAGCATATGAAATTATTCTAAACTTATGTTGACAGTGTTACAATATGGAGCGTCCTCATGAATCACAAAACAGACACATGCACCTAAAACCTAGCATTACAAATCAGTGGGAAGAAAATGATGAACTATCCAATAATGTTTAAGTAGATAGGACTCCAAATGGAAAAATGAAATTATATTCCTCATCTGAACATATATAAAAATCACTTCCATATGCCATAAAAATATAAATATTAAAACTGACGGGTACCTGGGTGGCTCAGCTAGTAAAGCATCCAACTCTTGATTTTGGCTCAGCTCCTGACCCCTGGGTCATGGGATGAAGCCCTGCCCCAGGCTCTGGGATCAAGCCTCATGACTTGCTCCATGCTAAGTGTGGAGCCTGCTTAAGATTCTCTCTCTCCTTCTGCCCTTCTGCCTGGCTCGTGTTCTCTCTCTCTCAAAACAAACAACAACAAAAAAAGACAAAACTGAAAAACTTAAAACTATCAGAAGAAAATTTGAAAGAATTCTGCATAAGAGTGACATATAAATATATCTTAAAATATATTATAAACATAAAATCATATGTATAACTATTACATATGTAGTTATAAATTAGACAGATGACAGATTCACAAAAATGTGAAAACTGTCCACATATTGGGCAAAAGACACATAAGATAAGTGTAACACCATAGCTGACAATACATTAATATTTATACTATATTAAGAAATTTCTTCTGGGTCATGTGGGTGGTTCAGTGGGGCTAAGCGTCTTACTCTTAACCTCAATTCAGGTCATGATCTCACAGTTCTGGGAATCAAGCCCCACATCAGACTCCTCCCTGAGAACACAGAGCCTGCTTAGGATTGGGATTCTCTCTCTCCCTTTCTTTCTCTGCCCCTCCCGCACTCATGAGCATGTGCTCTCTCTCTCTCTCAATAATAAATAAATAACTTTTAAAAAAAGTAATTGGTTCCAATTAATAAGAAAAGATAAGCAACTCAATTTTTAAAACGGGAGAAAAGTTTCAACACTCCATTCATAGAGAAGAAGCTGTAAATGATCATAAACATGAAAAATCACTCAGCGTTGCTAATAATTATGAAATACAATTTAAAATGATAATTTACTGCCATATATAGCAGACTCGCATAATAATAAAAAGACATAATACGAAATATCAATGTATGTGATGAACTGGCAACATTAGTACTGTTAGTAAGCATGTGTAAGTTGGTAAGAATTTTATATAAAAACATGGAAATACATAGTAAAGGGAAGAGGCAAAGTTCTTTATGATCCAGCAATTCCATAT
This sequence comes from Crocuta crocuta, assembly GCF_008692635.1. Classification (NCBI taxonomy): domain Eukaryota; kingdom Metazoa; phylum Chordata; class Mammalia; order Carnivora; family Hyaenidae; genus Crocuta; species Crocuta crocuta. Next base: position 731,326 of record NW_027531508.1, on the reverse strand, counting down.
GTAGCTGTGCATCAGAAGAATTTCTTGTTAATGAGAAATAACAATATTTTAAGGAGAAAATACAAAAGAGAAAGTTAATTGCATTATTTTGATATGTATGTATATATATATGTGTGTGTGAATATGTATATATATGTGTATATGTATGTATTATCTTATATAGATCATTTATATACTCATGAATAGGGAAATGGGTAAATAAGGTGACATGATCAGGTATCAAAATAGAAGACTCTAGTTGAAGTGAATGGTACTTATTTACATCAGAAAATAATGGATACATTGTAAAACTTCATGTTACAAGTTCCACAATAATGAATAGCCCGTAATAACATTTATGCATGTTTTCATAAAGCTACAATAACAAACCCCAAAATTACATATTATTAATGTCTATGTAACTGCAGTAAAATTGATATCATATGTTATAGTGAACTATATAAAAACCATAAAATAGTGGCTATTTCTAGAGTGCGAATAAGGCAAATGAGTTCAGGCAGACCTCCAGCCTTAACTTTGATGTTTTATATTATTTTAAAATATCAGTCTGAAGCAAATATGGATAATGGTAAGATGTGGTATATCAGTAGACAAAAATGTGTTTGCTATTATGTAACACTTTTTAATAGTCGGAACATGCTGTATTTACGAAGAAAACCGAAAGTTTTATTTCTCCTTGTTCGAAATGCTTTATCACTAAAACAGGGAAGAAAAAAGTGAGTTAATGAGTTGGATTTCCTTTGTTAAATTCTCCTTGGAGAAAAGCTATCAGGAGTTACCAGGTTTTAGAAGGCAATTATATAATTGCTGTTGATTTGTAACTTTGTAAACACCTGGAGTCCTCCTCTGCTTTTCGTCCTGTTCCCCATACTCTTTTAGTTTGCCGAGTTAGCCAGTTTGGTTATGTAAGTTTTTAACAACTTTTCTTTTGGCTCATTTCTTTTTTTCTTTTCTTTTTTTAAGAACTACCTTTTTTAAGGTTTATTTTATATTTATTTTGAGGGGGGTAAGGGGCAGAGAGAAGGGGAGAGAGAGAATCCCAAGCAGGTTCTGTGCGGTCACGGCAGAGCCCAGTGTTGGGCTTGAATTCACAAACCATGAGATCATGACCTGAGTTGAAACTAAGAGTCAGACGCTTAAAGGACTCAGCCACCCAGGCACCTCTTGCCCATTTCTTTACTGTTCTTTGTCTTTGATGATATCAACCTATTTTATAGGTTTTATTTCTGTCATTTTTTATTATTTTATCTTCTTTCTCAATTTAGATTTCTCCCATGATCTGTACCATTGTATTTTCATGTATACTGAAGTTGTATTTCATCATTTTACTCTTTAGATGACTGGCTCAATATTTCATCTTCTCTGATATTCCCATTGCTAATTTTATTTACCTCTTATAATGTTGTTTTGTCATCTGTCTTTGTTATTATCAAACACAAAAGCCATTTTGGAGTAGGAGCACTTTTGTCCTAAGGGATATTGGATGACTTTGCTTTCTAGATATACCTGTGCAGAATCTGCAAACATCCTGCCATTGATTTCTACACCCCCCTCCAAAATGAGTCATCTGATTGTAAAGGCCTTTAATATGAGTAATCTAGTAGAGGAGACATAATCTTGCTTCCGGTACAGTGTGTTGTGGCATTTGAATGGTATTTTCTTTTTACATAAAACATTCCCCAATTATTTAAGGAATTATTTACTTATTTATTTATTATATTATTATATTTATTATATATTATACTTATTATATTTATGTAATATATTACTTTGTTCTATTTATATTATATCATGTATATTTGTTGTTATATATTATTTATTATGTTTAATACATTATCTATTATAACTATATAATATATAAAATTTATATGTATGTATTTATAATATATTATATAAATATAATAATGTAATATAATATATACTGTATTATATATAACATTATATATTATGTACATTTATGTTAAAGCATAGTCATTATCTCATGTTTTCTTCTCCAAGTAAATCTTGGAAAGTAGCTAACACATAGACAAACAGTGTTATACCCAGAGCGTGTAGCACAAGAGAGGGTCATTTTGAGGAGACTGAGATTTGGGAAACATTCTCAACAGGTAACCTGATCTAAGAAACTCAGACTTCTACCAAAATTCGATGAGCTGCTGTAATAAAGGGCCTATGAGTCGGCCATTACTGTCTTTGTAGTGCTTGGCTTCACACACAAAAAGAATTCAATAAATGTCGAATATGTTAATGAGCAAGTAGGAGCTTGTCCATTTAGTATGTCAGAATTAGGCTTGTCCTACATCAGCAGTGGGAGTGAGTCAGAGTTGTACAACCTTAAACTGCAGAAACCAAATGGCTTAATCTTCTCTGACCTTACAGACTCCCTAGAATAGAACTTTCAGTGACTTCTACCCTCTTCTGAAATGAGCAGCTAGAGTTCAAGATGCAAAAGATTTAACTTTTCCACAAAATGCTGTTTTATGCTATTAACCTGGAAGAGGTCAGCCCTTTATATTTCCAAAATGTATGATAAAATTTCTCCACATAATGGTCAAATTAAATCGCATATATTCTATCATGGTTGGTTTTCAAGTGGAATAGAATCATATTTTATGGAAAAGATAAAGGGAGTAGCAATAAAAAAAAAAGATTTTACCAGATTCCAACACAAGTGCTTAAAAAGAGTTTATTTTCCAGGGATCATAGTCTTCTATCTGTAAAATAAACAGATTAATTTATTTTTAAAATTTTTAATATTTATTTTTAAGAGGGGGGAGGGGCAGAGAGAGAAAGAGAGGGAGACGCAGAATCTGAAACAGGCTTCAGGCTCTGAGCTGTCGGCACAGAATTTGATGCAGGGCTCAAACTCGGAAACAGCAAGATCATGACCTGAGCCAAAGTTGGACACTTCACCGACTAAGCCACCCAGGAGCCTCCAAAAGCAGATTAATTTAGATTGGTGGTTTCTAAAACTGATTTACTAAGGATTTTTGGAAGATCATAAAACCAGTTAGGTGATTAAAATCAGCATTTAATTATTTTCAAAATAAAATAGAATGGAAGAAGGGTTTTTATAGGGTAATGTATATACAAGAATAAGTAAGTACTATGAAAATTAGTTTCTTTTTTCTATTTAAAAATTTTTTTTAACGTTTACTCATTTTTGAGAGATAGAGACAGAGCACGAGCAGGGGAGGGGCAGGGAGAGGGACACACAGAATCTGAAACCGGCTCCAGGCTCTGAGCCGTCAGTACTGGAACTCAGGGACCACGAGATCATGACCTGAGCCGACGTCGGACGCTTAACCCACTGAGCCACCTAGGTGTCCCATGAAAATTAGTTTCTAATTCATATATGTGTGTGTTTGTCAGTGTATATACTTGATTCTGATAAAATATGTCTTTACTGTATATAATTTTTAAAGAGGTACCTGAGCAGCTATTCTCCAAACTTGACCAATTATGATTTGAATATTCTAGTCATTTTAACTAACCAAATTCATTCTTGCCTCATTTATCTTATAAGAAACATAAAAAGAATCTCGTTTGGAAATCATGTTCTGTATGCTTTTAATTAACTTATGACAGAAAATAAAATTTGAATTGAATATAATACCTGGTTGCTTACCTGTTTATTACCTATTATGTAATGTTATATCAGCCTCTCTGCCTATACATCTATTTGTTTCATCATTATTTTAAACTGATACATACAAAAAATAAGACACAAAAGAGGAAAACAGAAAGTGATAAAGTAAATCTTTGAGAAAATTCCTATTTGTAGAAATGCAATGCATTTTCATTTCAGCTCATTGGAGCTGGAGGTTTTGTGTTACAGGTTCCCTTTCAGGTCTTCCTTTCTAGAAATCCAGGACAAAACTTCACCTCCCATTGGGTCCATATTGAGTCCCATATGGGACCCTATTGAGTCGGGTCCATATCTAAATCCACAGCTCGCACAGGCCATTGGCATTACCAGCTCTCGCTTTCTGGACTGATTTTGATTTTGCTCTTTGTCTCTAGCACTTACAATTTCACTTTACTTTAAAGAAGCTATTTCTTTTGAAAATTGTAAGTTATCCAGAATTTATTTTTTTTTTCAATGTTTATTTATTTTTGAGAGAGAGAGAGAGAGAGAGAGAACTTCAGCCAGGGAAGGACAGAGAGAGGAAGATAGAGGATCCGACGCAGGGCTCCAGCTGAAAGCCAGAAGCTCCCCGCGGGCTCAAACCCACGAACCATGAGATCATGACCTGAGCGGAAGTCGGACACTTAACTGACTGGGCCAGTCAGGCTCCAGAATTTCTGTTTGTATCAGTGGGCTGCCTTGCCATATCAGCTCGAGTAACCTTGGGACAAAAGCCAACCCAAAGCATTTTTCAGATGGCAGTTACACCACACATATCCACTTATGAGACTTCTGTTTTTAAGTTTATTTATTTATTTTAAGCAAGTGGGGGAGAGACAGAGAAAGGGAGAGAGAGAGAGAGAGATTCCTGAGCAAGCTCTGCACCATCAGTGCAGAGTCGGATTCAGGGCTGGAACTCACAAACCATGAGATTATGACCCGAGCTTAGGCCTCATGCTTAACCAATTGAGCTACCCAGGCACCCCCACTTACTAGACTTTTTATAAATGAATCACTTCCAGGTCCAGAAGAAACAGGCCAATTGGTACTCCTGTCGCACAACATAAATCACATTAAAAAAAGAATATATTGTTTATAGTTATCAATTATTTTTATTATATAATTGAAGTCATATTGTATAATTGAAATTTCCTAATGGAGTAGAACTTAAGTGTTCTTACAAATTAAGAGGCAAATTAAAAAGGATGTATTGTTTAAAAGGCGAAATCCTCAAATGGAAAGAGCACACCAACTCCCTTAACCAAAATAACCAAAAATCACTTAGACATATCATAGCAAAATTTTAGATCCTTGAAGTAAAAGACAAAAATTATAAAAAGCTTCCTATAACAGAAATCTTATTGACCCAAACTTTCCTGTTATTTACATTGAACGTAAGAAGAGATTATCTTCAAAGTACTATCATAAAAAATGTAACTCAACTTTTATATATTAATAACTATAATGATAACTAAACTATAATTAATAGTGAGGGGGAATAAAGATCTTTTTCAGAATATATTAATATTACTAGAAGATACATTTTAGCAAGAAAAATCTATCCAGTAGAAAATGGGATACAAGAAACAATCAGGAGGGAAAAAATGACTGGTTATATCCAAAGATAATTGGAAAACATAAGTAGAGGTAGAAGCTAAATTTCAAATGATAGAAGAGAAAAACATGGTGAGCTTATTTTTTCACTCAAAGAGAAGATGTATCAGTCAAAATCAGCTTGCTCTGTATATACCCTTTAAGAAATTTAAAAAGACAGAGCTTTGTTATTTTCTCCTGTAAAAAATAGTTTCGAGGTAGATGATCCTTGATATAGTAGTTCTACCATTATTTATGTTACATTTATATTAAACATTTGTTTAATATTTAAACATATTTCTCTATCAACATGGAAAACTACTCAGCAACTATAACATTTCCTTCCAAATAAAAATACTTTTTGCAAGCTGTCACTTTCTTTTCCTTCCAATATCCCATATTTTGTTGAAATCTTCTCGAGGTTTAATTTCTGGTTTTTATTATATTTTCAATATGCTTCTACTTTTATAGATGTAAATTTTATTGATTTTCTTAAGGTTTGTAGTCATACTCTCTATTATGTATATTTAACTCTAATTTTTGCTGGCTGCTTTGCTCAATCCTGTTTTCATGTTTTGTGAGTTCAGTGGTTCTTGACCTCATGTTTTTTTGTTACAGTAGATTATTTATTATTTCTGAAAGACTTTCTGACCATCCTGTAAATTGGAATATGTCATTAACTTGCCTTCATGATGAATAATGTTTTTGAAGTAAATAAAATTTAATATTCATCATTTTCTTTTTGAATTTAAAAATATCTGTCCTTCTTTTCCCAAATATCCTGAGTTACAAAACATAAATCTGACGTTAGTCTAATTCCTCTGACAAAAATCACCTTTTGCTTGCTGGCTTTCTTCATAGGAAGCTGTTATGAAGCTTTTTAACTTTGGAATTCTTCGCTTTCAACACAGTCTGTAGATCTCCTTCACTGACACCCAAGCTTGAGGTTTTATTCAGCTCAAGAAAATTATTTATTCTTGTATTTCCTTCTTTCTGTTTCCTTCACTTTTCCAACAACTGTTGATAGATTGTCCAACTTCTAGTACTGTCATAATGTTCTCATCTCTTAATCTTTCCACCTAATATTATTATACAATTTGTTGACCAAATCAGAGATTCAGTCTTTGGCTATGTTTATCCTAATACTCAGTCTATTCAAGTTTTTTGTTTATTGCCTGTTTTCTTTCACTCTTGTTGTTGTTGTTGTTGTTACCTGTTTTATTTTAAAATTTTGCCCACCATGTTTTTAACTCAGTGCTCTAAATGTTCACTTTTGTATAACAGTAACTTCCTATGACAACATCTCAATAATCTCAATGGACTTGAATTATATGAATTTGTCTTTTATTTTTCTGATAAACACTCTTATTCTATATATTAATATTTTCTTTTTGTGATTGGTCCTCTGTCTCTTTCGTGATGTTGATTTCTTCAAATGCTTGCTGATTTTTTGTTGTGCCATGTTTAAAACTAAAGTTCTATATCGATCAGTATTGGTAGATCGTATGAAATTCCCTGTTTGGTTTCAGTGAGAGCTGCATTTGTCATAGGTGTCTTGGTCCCATTTCTTGTGGTTGCAAAATTGGGGTTAAATACATAAAATGGAACTAAAGGCATAGTTCAGGGAGTCAGATTAGCTGGCTTAGAAAGTGAAGGAGCTCTCAGTCTTCTGCAGTAGCTATTATTTAACTCCAGACCTGTTCCCACACATCCTCAGAAAGTGATCTGGGTCAGGATTTCCTCTTTCATTTGAAAAGCTGTGCTGGATGTCTTAACATCAAGATACATGGAAGATTAACCCACTTTAGATATGTAGCCCTAAGACTATGATTTTAATTTATTTCTGATTTTATTTATTTATTTTTACATGAGGATATGTTTATGAAATGAAAACATAAGAATAGTAATACTTTGCTTGCAAATATTTATAGTTTTGCCTAGGTTTAATTTCATAATTTTACTAATTTGAGGGAAGTTTTCATTTGTTAGGATCTGGGAAGATATGTATGTCATGGAAATTATGGGTTTCTTAAAAGCTTAAGAGCCTTATTTTTTAAAAATTTTTTAATGTTTACTTTATTTTTGAGACAGAGAGAGACAGAGTTTGAGTGGGGGAGGGGGAGAGAGAGGAAATCACAGAATCCGAAGCAGGCTCCAGGCTCTGAGCTGTCAGCCCGACGCAGGGTTCGAACTCACAGACCGTGAGACCATGACCTGAGCCAAAGCTGGCTGCCCAGCTGACTGAGCCAACCAGGCACCCCAAGAGTCTTATTATTTAAATAATAAGTTATTAGTTATTATTATCCCAGAAAATACTTCAAAGAGCTAGATTAGATAGAAATATTTATTTTTGCTTGGTGTATATGTTAATTTTTTAAAAATTAGATTGTTAATATGTTTATATATGCTGCATATGTCTATATGTCTACAGCTATATCTATTTATAAATATAATTGTTATTTATCCCTAAAATAGTAACTTTATGGAATGATGAAAATAGAACATGCATTCATTTCCCGTTACGAGTCTTCCTAAGGAATATGTTTTATTAATTTTAAAAGCACTAATCAACATTTACTCTCGCTGTCAGTCAAGGATACATAATCATATTTCATTTTTCCTTTCATTATTTTATCTTAATTCATCTACCTGACTCTTAAATTATGTATATTTTTCATTTTTATTTTTCAAAGAATTTAATTAAAATGTCTCAGTATTCATAAAGTAAGTTTTTTGTTAATAATCATCATGTAGATAACTTACAAGTTAATGACACTTCCTTAATCTGGATTATTTTGGAGTATTTAGCATGGATTTTAATGGCAAAGAATTGAAGTTAACAAAACTGTTGAGCTTTAAACCAATAACCAATAATTAACTTAACTTGCATTATATGGCTCAGTAATGTGCATCGTGTCTTCTTTTCACTGGATTTTACTGCTACAGCTCTGTATTCTTATGTAATATCTATAATTATTGAGTATAGGCAAAATAATTTTGAAAGGTTTTAAATAAGCCTCTTTCAACATTCACATCAATCTGTTGAATTAAGGAGTATATTGATTTTAAAAGACTATATGGGGCTATATAGATAACTTTTTAATTAGTAAGATATAGAGATTTGGAAAACTTGTAGTTTCAGTTCTATGCTTTTGGAAGTTTTAGTCTTTTTCTTTCACTTATTTAGGTTTTCCAACTTTGCCTTTTGCAACAACTGTTCTGCCCCATTTAAAAATAAATGACCCACTGTAAGAAATAATTTTTGCTAGTTTTACAGGAAAAATCAATATAGTAAATAACTTTTTCCTGGTTTAGTGGCTAAACCAAGAAAAGTAAAGGGTCATAGACTCCAGCTGACAGATGGCTCAGACATTCTTTAGTATAGGCTTCAAACACAGATATTTCATCTTATATGTTCTTTGATTTCCCATAAAAAGCTTATTCTTAAACTTCTGCCTCTTTTAATGATTGTCTTATGCAGCACTATGCAAAACTTAGGAGGCTTTAAAATACTGAATTTAGACTGAAATAATTATCAGCACCGTGTACAAGTGGGTCAAGCTTGGAAGAGAAAAATTGCACTGCCAGCTTTGAGTAAGACCCAAGAGGCAAGGCACAGAGCACATGATGTGGATCAGCCTTGTTTGATTATTTTCAATGAAGTTCCTCAGCTATTGTGACCTAAATCTCTACTTAGGTTGCTTGTTTTCCTTGGTTCATTGTTTTAAATGTGCTGAGTTGTTTAAGAAAAGTCCTAGACAAATATTAAAACATCAATGAGAGTCTGTTTTACCTCTGGTCGCTCCCTTGAGTCTCTTCTGTACAGAAGGCAAATGTATTAGCTAGTCTTCTGCAGGTCTTAAATAACCAAAAGAAGTTGCTATGATACCCCAGTGATTAAAATTACTTATTTTTATAAAGTAAGTTTATAACACTACTTATAAACTCACGCTGGTCTCATTATAAATATCTCCTTGAATTTTAAAACTGGTTCTCCAAGAAATTATTGTCAGTTGCTGGTGGGCAGTAGAGATTTAAGGTCAAAGTTACCACAGAGTGTGCCTCCTAATCAACACGATGATGTTTATGTCTCTCTTTCTCTCACTAATTTTTTTTCCTTTTCCCTTCCCTTTTCTCTCAGACAGGCGATTTGAGACTCCAGAAACTTAGCTAAAGGCTAAGCGCTAGAGGGCAGGAAAGATAAAAGGCAGTAAAAATATATATGCTCTTAAAACTATTTTAAAAATTGAATTCATTATAAAAGCTTTTAATAAAACAATTATTTCAAGGGCATGTGATTGCATTGTTAAATTCAATAAAACTTCTAAGGAAAAATTTCCCAAAAAATTCTTACAAAAACAAAAGGAGGAAATATTTTCAACCTGTTTTTATGAAGCCAAAACAACCATGACACCAAAATCTGGCAAAGATACTACAGGATCAGAAAATTAGAGACCAATTCCCCTAATTGTAGACAACAAATGGAACCCAGAAACAAAAAAAAATATAAGATATAATGACCAAGTGGATTTACCCTAGGAATGCAAGGTTGGTTTAACATTTAAAATAAAGGGCGCCTGGGTGGCTTAGTCGGTTAAGCGTCCGACTTTCGCTTAGGTCATGATCTCGTGGTTCGTGGGTTCGAGCCCCGCGTCGGGCTCTGTGCTGACTGCCAGCTCAGAGCCTGGAGCCTGTTTCAGTCTGTGACTCCCTCTCTCTCTGACCCTCCCCTGCTCACGCTGTCTCTCTCTTTCTCCTAGAAATAAATAAAACATTTAAAAAAAACATTTAAAAAAAAAGAGATGCATAAAAGTGATATAATAAAATTCAGAAAATGGCATAATTGTTTTTTTTAAGTTTTTTAATGTTTTATTTATTTCTGAGAGAGAGAGACAGTGGGAGCAGGGGAGGGTCAGAGAGAGAGGGAGTCACAGACTGAAACAGGCTCCAGGCTCTGAGCTAGCTGTCAGCACAGAGCCCAATGCAGGGCTTGAACCCACGAACTCTGAGATCATGACCTGAGTGAGCCAAAGTCAGATGCTTAACCGACTGAGCCACCCAGGCACCCCCATAATTTGCTTTTAAAATATATAAAGGAACTTCTTCAGAAAGCATACAGTCAACATCTTACTTAATGATAAAATATTGGCCCTTTATCCCTTACAGTAACAAGGCAAGAATATCCACTTTCATCATTTCTAATCGGAATCATCTTGGAGGTTATAGCCAGGGAAATTAGCAAGAAAATGAATTGAAAATTATAAATATTGAGGAGGAAGAAGTGAGATTTCCTGAATTCACATATAACAGCATTATTTAAATAGAAAATCCTAACAAATCTAAAAGTAATCTACTAGAACTAATAATTGAATTTAGCAGTCTAGTAAGATGCTTACTTGTACCTATCTGCTTAAAAGCGGATTCAATGTGCCATGTTTACTTCCTTTTGTGAAAATATAAAACTTCACAAAGGCTGAGATCTGTTATCAGTTTGCTTCACTAATGTATCATCAGTGCCAAGAACTGTACCTGATAAGTGGTAAACATACTCAACAAATACTTGTTGAATTTAAATAGCTTGTACTTATGATGTTATTGTATTTACAATTTAAGCAAAACTAAGAGTAGACAGGAATGATATTTCCCTCACAAAAGGAGCTTAGCTGGTGAATGAATCATTCCAACTCCAATGATCTTGCTCTCCTTTTGCTATGAATCACTTTTACAAGACTTCAAATTAGTTATAGATGTTGCCTTGAACTGGCCTATGTGGTTAGAGCTTTCTTGATCTTTTTTCTTTTAAATAAAGAGTACTAGTATTGTTTCAGGAGAGTGCTGAACAGTTGTCATAGGGAAAATAAAACTCAAAATATAGTCCTAGTTTCTTAAGAGATTGATCTTATGTTTTAGTGCCTATACAGTTTCCATTAGATTTACCCGTATTTTATGATTGATTTTTTTCTGCAGTTTAACCATTACTGAGTTAAAACACCTTTAAAAGAAATGATACTCAAATGACTCTAACATTTCCTGAGTGGTCATGGATATGCTGAATTGTTTAAATAGAAGGTCTTGGTCATTTCTGAGAATCTATTTAAAAAGGAGGCATCTGCATGGCTCAGTCGGTTAAATGTCTGACTCTCAATTTCAGCTCAGGTCATGATCTCATGGTTCATGTGTTCGAGCCCCCCATCAGACGCTATGCTGACAGCACAAGGCTTCCTTGAGGATTCTTTCTTTTTCTCTCTCTGACCTTGTCCCACTTATATGTGCTGTCTCTCAAAATAAATAAATAAACTTTAAAGGAGAGAAAGAGAGAGAGTATACACCCTGTATACACATAGTTAAATTACTCTCACTTCTATGTCAGGTTCTCAGAAAAAAAAAAAATCCACTGCTTTGCCATACTGATCTATGTAACTTAAGATTTAATGTAAGTCTTGTTTGTTAACTTTAAAGATTGCTTATGAAGGATCTTTTTATTTATTTATTTATTTTTTGGTAGTCACAGTGACTACACAGTAGTTACAAAATATGTTATTGGGAATTCAACCTCATTGTGAAAGACTTTTCCAAAGAAATAAATGGCTGAGAATGACTGACTTTTCCAGATGCATGTATTGCTTGAGGTTGGAAAGACAGTGATAATCAAAGTTATTTGAGTCTTGTCAGAGTGATGAATCTGGGCAATAAAAGGAAAAATATAAAAATTGACGGGAAATATTTGGAAAGTTTTGGCATTATAGTTACAGATGCGTATTGGTGAACTTCACAGCATACAGAAAAAAGCCATTTTTCCATGGAAGGCAAATTTGTCACATTAAAAATAGTTCGCCTATACCATATAAAACAAATTTCTTTCTAACAGACTTTATACTTCCAAAGGCCCATTGCCATTTAGTCCTATTTTCACTAAAATGTTCATATATTACATGGCTCATAATTTGAAGGGTACATGCATACTTAAACTGATGGATCCCTGATTTACTTGGGAAATTTATGAAGCTGACTCGGTGTTACTTTGCCAATGCAATAGTTATGTCTCAGAATTACTTGTTTCATCATATTTTATCAGACATATGAAGTAATGTTCTCTAGTAAATTCCCAAAAGTGATTTGCTGCACTCTTAATTTTAAATTGCTCTCATTCATACACAGATTCCCAGATACCAAGTGCAGGCCATAGTTTGTTTTCAAACCAACACAAAACAATTTTTGCTACAGAAATTTATCAATACACCAATGAGGTTTGAGGGGAAAGATATACCTTAGTTAATAAAGCATTTGCAGATATAAGAAAGAAGTGAAAGAATTTTTAACAACTTGCATACATACATACAAAATACTTAACGTATGTCTATAAATCTGACAGCTCCCTCTTCATATTGGTGTGCTTGCTCATTATCTAATCTTCTAGGTTTTATTGTCTCCATTGCCATCCATTTCCTTGACAGTAAAAATCAGATGCTGTTAAAATTTGCTTGTGATTCAGACTGTTATTTATACGATAGTCTTTCCTCTACCTCATGAGGGCTATGTACATTCCTTTCATTTATATTATGTAATTTGTTCAAAGAACATAAGTTTCAAGTCTATTTCTCCTTAATTGAAAATCAGATATTCCTAGGCAGATTTTTTACAAAAGTAGTGTGAGCGGGTTTTCACCAGGTCTTTTACTTTTCACTGAAGTGTTGTCAGAATCTGCCGGTTAGATCATAAACCGTGGAACTGTATGATATAGTTCCACATGGTCACTTCAGGAATCCCACAGACTTGGTGGGGTGGAGGGGAAGAAATTAGGAGAATAAGCTCTCCTAGAAGAGAAGTCATCTCTGTATGATTTCTGGCCTGTGCTTATTGAAAACTGCTGAGTCAGTGACCAGCTTTCCATATTTGGTTTTCAGTATGACCTGGTACCTATTCTGGGCACCACCATGCCTGATAATGGCATAGCCTCCAGTGTGATTGTCCCTTTCAACACTGCCTGCTCCGTTAAAAGAAGATTATGTTCCATTGGGAAAAATTAAAATGTGGCCATTTAGAGTGGGAAAGCCACATTTAAAACCAATCTGTGTGACTCAGGGACTTTGTTTTAATGGCGTTACTCCTGGCTTTTAATCCCAGGTTACAGATCTTATTAAGTCTTCTTAACCACCACTGGAAAGGGAGGTCCAAATAAAAAATCCCTTACCTTAACTCAGTCACATTCCAGCCCAGGAGGCTCCAACTTCTAGGATAATTGGTAAATTCTACCAATGTTTTTACCTGTAATCCATGAATTTCATTTATTTATTTTAGTGTTTTATCGTTAAGTGATTAGTAATTGAATAATCACTATGTTCTAGGTTATGTTCTAGACACTGGAGATACAGTCGTGAGCCAAACAGACCACATTCCTGCCTTTGAGTACTTGCTTTCTAATAGGAATATTGACCTACTTTCTCAGAAAGGGGAGTTATGATTCAACCCTAAATTATGTCCTTTAATCTAGCGCCTACTGTCCTATATCTAACTGTAAATCTTTAATAATATTCTTGTTCATCATGCTCTTATATTTTTATAGTGCTAATGTAAAGGGTTTCTTTGTGTTTAAAGCTTTGATCATTTAAATAATTTTTGGAGGATTACTCTGGAAGAATGGACTTCAATTTCCCCAGAAAGGAGAACAAATATCATTTGAACTTAATAACTTGAGTAAGGTATGTACAGTCATCATTTTCTGTACCTAACTGGGTCAAAAAAATAAGATTACCTCTCTCATCCTAAAGATATTCTAATTCTGTTTCTTTCATTTTCTTGTGACTCTTTCTTCCCACTGAATGCAATTTCTAGCACAGATCAGGATTGTTGGTATTAGAAAATAAGAAAAGGAAATATTGAGGCTTAATGCCTTGAATAGAAAAATGTAAGGTATGATATTGTTTTACAAAATTTATACATGAATCCATATGTAAGAATATGAATTCATTTTATTGACAGATATGCCTACTGCATGCTTATGCTAATTTATTGGATCAGATACATATATACAGATGGCAACACCGCTGAGCAAATATAGTGCCTATACAATATATGAGGCACTCACTTTAAAAAATAACATAATTATTAGCCAAGTAAATGTGATCATCAAAAACGGAAACTCTCCTGAAATATATAGAAATTAGTTCCATAGGGAGAAAAAGAAAACAAACACCCAGGCTGCCAATGTCTACTTTACATGTCCAACCCAATGACATGTTGAAATCATCTGGAAATTAATGCTGTATTATACTGAATTTTTTTTAAAATGTCAGAATATTTTTGGCTCCTGGATAGACTACAAACAAAATGCAATAGAAAGGCAACCCTGTCTTTTTTCCTCCTCGTGTAGGGAAAAGCCTAGCTCTTCTCTACTGTGTGTTTCTTCCCTGCATGCCTCCTTTACTACTCACACCAGATACTTCACTTCTGACACTTCTGGTCACCAGATGTATGGAAATTTTCCCCACAACAAGCAATTCTCTGGGACACCAGCAGGATGCCCTAAAATTTAACTCAGTTCTGAAACGCTGTACCCAGAGATGGCATTAGATTCACAGAGTAAGGGCTCAGTCCCTTCCCCTTACGTGAAGCATGAGTCACAAGAGTCGATTGTTACTTACGTTACTGGCTATAGACTGGAGGTTCCAAACCCCCCCTCCTTGGGTCAGATTAACTTGCTAGAGAGGCTCACGGAACTCAGAGAAACATTTGTTTACTTGTACGAGTTTATTAAAGGATATGATAAAGAATACAGCTGACTGGCCAGGTGAAGAGATACATCTGGTAAGTGTGGGAGGGTCCTGAGCACAGGAGCTTCTGACTCAGTGGGGTTGTGTATCATCCACCGTGAATGGATGCGTCCACCAAACTGGGAGCCCTCTTGACTCTGTGCTAGGGGGATTTTAGGAACGCTTCCTCAAGTAGGCATGGAAACTACTTTCCAGGCTCTCTCCCTTCTCTGGAGAAGTGGGGTGGGGGAACTGAAAACACCAAACATCATGGCTTGGTCTTCTAGCGAGCAGCTCCATCCAGCATCCCACCAGGGGCTCACCTAGAGTTGCTTCCATAGAACAAAAGATGTTCCTAGTGCTCTCATCACTTACATGTACAGGGGTTTCAGGAGCCCTGTGTCAGGAACCGGGAACTGGGGGCAGAGACCAATATAGATGTTTTCTGTTGTCTCATACAAAACCATTCCCAACATTAAAATGGACTCATCTTAATAAAATGTTATAGTGCCTCTTTTTTAAATTTCATTTCACGGGCCAGAATTTAGCAATGGAGATGAAGCATACTATTAGCTGCTTATCAGAGACAGGGAGGTAAAATCTTCCCAAAGTGGGATATATAGCATCAGGAAGGAAGTACCAGCATAACCAAACTTCACAAAACAGCTAACAGAACAGAAAGAAATAGTAAATGGAAAACCAATCAGTGTGGCAACTAAAATAACTTCCCAATAACTGAGGCTGATAAAGTAGCACATACATGATTATAGACTTAAAATATGAGATGAGGGTGATATCAGAAGAGCAGTCCCCTGTCTAGTCTATTGTGGATAGGTCTTTTAAGGTAAGGGTATTTTAAAGATGAGTAAACATAGGCTGTATTATTTGGATAATGTATGTATATAGGGTTCCTTCTTTTTAAAATTCATTTATTTTAAGAAAGAGACAGAGAGAGACAGAGAAAGAGAACGAGTTAGGGAGGAGCGGAGAGAGAGGGAGAGAAAGAATCCCACGCGGTCTCCACTGGGTCAAAACAGAGCCCGACATGGGGCTTGAACCCACAAACCGGAAGATCATGACGTGAGCTGAAACGAGTCAGACCCTTAACCTGGTGAACCACCCATGTGCCCCAGATAGGGTTCTTTCAAAATGCTTTCATGATCATCATTTCCTTGGAGATCAGTGTGAGATAAAGCTGGGAAAGTACTATGATTCTGAAATTCATAAAACAAAAAGTAATTGGCTGCCTAAGCAACAATTGGAGCTCTCCTTCCATCACCAGTACATGGTCCTACATGTTGGCTACTGTGTTTTGGGCACTTAATATGTAAGTGTTAATCGTACTCAGCATAACACGTACAATCTCCAATTCTTATTCTAAGAATGAAAGGGACAGTGGACATATGCAATATTACTTATTTGGAGGATCTTCATGCAAACAGTAAGAACTACCTGAAATTGAAAACTTATATAAACAGAGCAATTATAAAGACTCTAAAGTTGCATATAGTTTCATTTTTCTTTTCTCAATAAAACAAAACAACCAAAAGCAATGAATCCAATCTCTCTCTGGAATTTTCAGAGATACCTTTATCTTTGGTGTCCTGAAATTTCATTTATTATAGTGATTCAGAAAACCCAGAGTGTTTAAGTATAGAAGCTTATTTTCTAGGATAATTTATCTTCTAACAGTTGCATTGTCTTCTCCTTCTCAAACTCCAATTAATCAGGTATTCTCCTTTCTGCAATGACTGTTTGATTTTAAATTTCCTACCCTGTTTTGCAGCCTTTGTCTTTCAGATTCCACTTTAGAATTCTTTCCCGGCTATATATTTTGAGCCTGTCATTAAACTTTTACTTTCCTGATTATCCACTTTATTTTTCCAGGGCTATAGTTTACCCTCTGAATATTCCTTTGCAATAATTTCTGTTCTTATTGCATGGATATAATATCTTCCTGTCTATATGAGGCATTAATTATAATTATTTGCAATATTCTTCTACTCTTTCCATTGTCCTTTTTTCTTTCCATTTATCTGTGTTTTTATAGTATTGTGGGGCATTTTAACAATGTAATTTGGTCCATGTTTCTTTTCATACTAAGAGAAACACAAGAAAGTTTTTTAGACTTTTCATGTATATGAGAAAGGAAAATCTATTTTTCTCTACTCTGACAACACTCCTGACACCAAATGTGTGCGTTTTTCACACAAGCAATTCTTCAGTTCTCTGTAGACACCAACTGGGTGTCCTATAACTTAATCCAATTGGACACTAAATTATCTGGAATTAGTGCAAACTCCAAAGGTTAAGGTCTCAGTCCCATAAATCTGCCCCCTACTTCTGAGGCCAATCATAAGTCTATAAGAGCCATATACATTTTTGAATAATTCAAGATAAACCTAACAATAAGTGTGCAAAACATTATGAAAAATCTGACAAAAAATATAAAGGTGATACATGCAAAGTCATCTTTATGTTAATTTATCAACTGACGTTAATCCAAGTAAGATACCAGGAAGTTTTATTTTTCAGATTAGAGACGTTGTTACTAAAATTGACATGTAAGTGAGCATAAAATTGACATAGGCTTACATTCAAAAATAGCAATGAAAACACTAAAAACAAAGGGTATGATGGTGTACTAGCCTCCAGCCTTTAAAACTTCAGTAATAGAGGGACACTTGGGTGGCTCAATGTATTGAGCATCCAACTCCGACTCAGGTGATGATCTCACAGTTCATAGGTTGGAGCTCCATATCAGGCTCTGTGCTGACAGCTCAGATCCTGGAGCCTGCCTTGGATTCTGTGTCTCCTCCTCTCTCTGCCCCTCCCCGACTCATGTTCTGTCTCTCTCTCCTTCAAAGATAAATAAACATTTAAAAAATTTTAAACCTCAGTAATAGAAATACAATAAAACCTCAGTAATAGAAATGGTATGTTACTTGTGCATGAATAAACAAATAAAACAGTGGAATTGAATAAAAAGTCCAGAAATAAGCCAAAGTACCTACAGATATTTACTATAAGACAAAGTTAGCATCTTGAGTCACTGGAACAAAGATGGACATTAAAGAACAACACAACCACAGTAAATGATTAGCCATTGGAAAGAGATGAAATTCAATCTTTACCTCACATTACACAGAAGAATGAACTTTTAATGATCAGGGATCTCATGATCAAATAATATTAGTAATAAATCTGTGCAGATAATAGAAGAAAACACTAGTGAATTCATCAACTTAGATGTAGAAAATGGTTTTCTACCTATGATTCAAATTCAGATGCAATCAATGAAGATTGACAAATTGGTATATAAGATACTTTTTAACCTTTTCTTAGCAATACACACAGTCAAGAAAAGGAAAAGTAAATTGAAAGAATAGAAGAAATGTTGGCATTATATATCACATATAATATCATTACTATATGAAGAACATTTACACACTGAGGGAAAAACAGACCTACCCAACAGAAAAGTAAATGGGTTAAGACATGAACAATTCACAAAAACATATATTAAAATGGCTCTTAAATGTATGAAAATATATTTAAACTTAATCATAGTTGTAGTTCTAGGGAGACAGGGAAGCTCTTACATATTCTTTGGTCCCTTGTGATTCCACTTCTTGAATTTACTTTGAAGATATACTTCCAAAAATACGGAGACATATAAGATTATTCATTACACTGTTCATAATTGCATGTTGGAAATAAAATGGGGGGGGGGGCGCCTGTGTGGCTCAGTTGGTTAAGTGTCCAACTTTGGCTCAGGTCATGATCTCACCGTTTGTGAGTTTGAGCCCCATGTCATGCTTTGTGCCAACAGCTCAGAGCCTGGAGCCAGAGCCTGGACACGGATTCTGTGTCTCCCTCTCTCTCTGCCGCTCCGCTGCTCATGCTTTGTCTCTCTCTCTCTCTCTGTCTCTGTCTCTGTCTCTCTCTCAAAAATAAATATACATCCGGGGCGCCTGGGTGGCTGAGTCGGTTAAGCGTCCGACTTTCGCTTAGGTCACGATCTCGCGGTTCATGGGTTCGAGCCACGTGTCGGGCTCTGTGCTGACTGCCAGCTCAGAGTCTGGAGACTGTTTCAGAGTCTGTGACTCCCTCTCTCTCTGACCCTCCCCTGCTCACGCTGTCTCTCTCTCTACTAGAAATAAATAAAAAACATTAAAAAAAAAAAAAAGAAAAGAAAATGGATAGCCAAACATAAAAGACTGTTTGGGTAAACTATACTACACATAACAAAGTACAATGCAGCTATATAAAAGATTTAGGTATATGTTTGTGAATTGATATGGAGGGTTTTCAGAATATATATTCTCAAGTGGAAAATACAAAGGGGAAAATATCTATAGCCTTACATTTTTCTTAAGAAAGAAATAAGAAAATATATGTCTATATAGTATATAATATGTATTTATGTATGAGATAATATTGATTTTTTTAAAAAAAAATTTTAATGTTTATTTTTGGGAGAGGGAAAGACAGCACAAGCAGGGGAGGCATAGAGAGAGAGACACACAGAATCCGAAGCAGGCTCCAGGCTCCGAGCTGGCAGCCAGCACAGAGCCGAACAGGGGCTCAAACTCACAAACCATGAGATCATGCCCTAAGCCTAAGTTGGATGCTTAACAGACTGAGCCATCCAGGAGCCCCTGTGTGAGAAGATATTTAAATGTACATATATGTATACTACTATAGGTATAAAATATGTAAAAAAAGAGTATTCTATATATATTCTCTTGTTGTATAAAGAATTGAACAGAAATGGGGCACCTGGGTGGCTCAGTCGGTTAAAGTGTCTGACTACGGCTCAGGTCATGATCTCACAGTTCGTAGGTTCGAGCCCCACGTTGGCTCTGTGCTGACAGCTAACTCAGAGCCTGGAGCTATTTCAAATTCTGTACCTCCCTCTCTCTCTGACTCTCCTCTGCTCACTCTCTCTCTTTCTCAATCTCTTTCTCTCTCTCTCTCTCTCTCTCTCAGAAATAAATAAAACATTAAAAAAAAGAATTGAACAGAAAAGGTAAGCAGAAACACAAAGAAAGAACAAACTAGAAATAAATGAGATTGGCTTCTTGCAGGCAGTGGGTGGAAATAGGTTAAAAACAATGGAGACTAAAATGGAAGAGAATAGATACAAGTGACATTTAATATAAATATGTAAGATACAATGACCTGAAATGATTTTGAACTAGTCACTTTAGCTGCTTGTTAGCAGCTTTTGAGAAGAATTTCTTTAAGGAAAGCTTTAAAACTAGAGACTAAAAGGAATTTTTTGGATGATGTGTGCATTTGGTCTCATTCTTGATCATCTGGAACTGTGTGATCTCATGGGATACAAATGAATAAGCAAAACTCTGTAAGTCAGAAGTCACCTTCTGCAAAGCTGGCGTTACACATTTATTTTAGATTTTTCAATAGAGTTAATTTATCATATGTTTTTATATCCATTGTAATAAATTGACTATATTGTGGCTTGATTTTTAAAATTTATTTCTAAAAACTACAAAATGTCTAAAAATACATATGTAAATGTTTGATTAAAAAAGATTATTATTAAGGCATTTTTCTCATCAAATTTCCAGAGGCATAGTAACATATAACGGTGGTTTCAAAGTATAGTCCAAAAAAAGAAACAAAAAAGCAAAAGCAATTGCTTCTAAGTGTCTATTCTATTCTAGGTAAAAGAGATAAATTCTTGAGAGGAGAATAATGTTATTCAAGAAGATTTTCTAAATAAAGATTTTTAGGTCAATGGTAAAAATTATAGGAATCAATTTGAACGAGTTTTACTCCTCTTGGAATTTAAAAATCAAGCCGTTAAAATTAACAGTTGCAGCGTTAACAGTGAATGCCTGTTAAAATGAAGCAGTTAATCACCAGGAACAGCATATTAAAACTGTTAATTTGTAGGTTTGAAACTTCCTTTTAATTAGAGCTGTAGGAAAAGTTTCTTGTTCAAGGTAAATCTGAGATCTCAGGTCTCTCTGTCATGTGTGAAATTTCACAAAGAGAAGTCCTTTTATAGAAGATGGTTGGGGGTGATAAAGGGAAATTCAAGGGCTTGATTTCAGAGGATTAACCTGGTTGTTTTCTTTCGGCCTTTAAAAATAAACTGTAACTTTTCATGTGTCTGTTAGCCATCCAGATGTCTTCTTTGGAAAAGTATTTATGCATGTCTTTTGCCCATTTCTTCACTGGATTATTTGGTTTCAGGTGTTGATTTTGAGAAGTTCCTTTTTTCAAAAATGTTTAATGTTTATTTAATTTTGAGAGAGGGAGACAGACACAGAGCATGAGTAAGAAAGGAGCAGAGAGAGAGGGAGACACAGAATCTGAAGCATGCTCCAGGCTCTGAGCTGTCAGCACAGAGTCTGTTGCAGGGCTCAATCCCAAGAACTGTGAGATCATGATCTGAGCCAAAATCGGACGCTTCACTGACTGAACCACCCAGGCGCCCCATTGATAAGTTCTTTATACATTTTGGATACTAACTCTTTATCAGATATGTCATTTGCAAATATCTTCCCCTATTTTGTCGGTTGCCATTTGGTTTTGTTGATTGTTTCCTTCTCTGTGCAGAACCTTTTTATCTTGATGAGGTCCCTATAGTTCATTTTTGCTTTTAATTCCCTTGCCTCTAGAGACATGTCTAATGAGAAGTTGCTGTGGCAGAGGTCAAAGAGATGGCTGTCTGTTTTCTCCTGTATGATTTTGATAGTTTCCTGTCTCACAATAGGTCTTTCATCCATTTTGAGTTTATTTTTGTGTATGGGGCAAGAAGGTGGTCCAGTTACATTCTTCTGCATGTCACTGTCCAGTTTTCCCAGCCCCATTTGCTGAAGAGACTGTCTTTTTTCCATTGAATACTCTTTCTTGCTTTCTTTTTTTAAACTTTTTTAATGTTTTATTATTTCTGAGAGACAGAGAGAGAGAGAAAGAAAGAGAGAGACAGCGTGAGCAGGGGAGGGTCAGAGAGAGAGGGAGATACAGAATCTGAAACAGGCTCCAGGCTCTGAGCTAGCTGTCAGCACAGAGCCCAATGTGGGGCTCGAACCCATGGATGGTGAGATCATGACCTGAGCCTAAGTCTGACACTTAACCGATTGAGCCAGCCAGGCACCCCCCTTTCTTGCTTTTTTGGAGATGGGCATACATTTGTGCGTCCGTTTCTGGATTCTCTATTCTGTTCAATTGATCTGTCTGTTTTTGTACCAGTACCATACTGTCTTCATGATTATAGCTTTGTAATACACCTTGAAGCCTGGAATTGTGATGCCTCCAGCTTTAGTTTTCTTTTTCAGCATTAATTTGGCTTTCAGGGTAACATGAAAAGATGCTCAACATTACTTATCAGAGAAATACAAGTCAAAACCACAGTGAGATACCACCTCACACTGATTATAATGTCTAAAATGAATAACTCAGGAAACAACATATGTTGGTGAGGATGTGGAGAAAGAGGAACCCTTTTGCACTATGGGTGGGAATGCACACTGGTGCAGCCACTCTGCAAAACAGTATGGAGGTTCCTCAAAAAATTAAAAATAGAACTAGGCTACAACCCAGCAATTGCACTACTAGGTATTTATCCAAAGGATATAAAAATGCTGATTTGAAGGGGTATATGCACCTCAATGTTTATAGCAATGCTATCAATAGTAGCCAAATTATGGAGAGAACCCAAATGTCCACCGACTAAGGACATTTACCCAAATGAATAAAGAAAATGTAAAATATCTGTATCTATAGATATCGATAGATATAGATACAATGGACCATTACTCAGTGATAAAAAAAAGAATGAAATCTTGCCATTTGCAACATGGATGGAGGTAGAGAGTATTATGCTGAATGAAATAAGTCAGAGAAAGACAAATACCATATTATTTCACTTATATGTGGAATTCAAGAAACAAAGGAGATGAACATAGGGGAAAGGAAGGAAAAACAAGAAAAAAACAGAAGGATGCAAACCATAGGAGACTCCTAAATTCAGAGAACAAATTGAGGGTTGCTGGATGGCAGGTGGGTGGAGAGATAAGCTAAACGGGTGATAGGCATTAAGGAGGGCACCTGTTGGGATGAGCACTGGGGGTTATATGTAAATGATGAATCACTGGGTTCTACTCCTAAAACCAGTACTACACTGTATATTAACTAATGTGGGTCTAGGTAAATACATTTTTTAAAATAAAATAAAATAAATTGTAACTGAATGGCAATGTTTTTAATTTCTGGGGAGTGACCGAGGCCATTAGACTGGGTAAGTGTTCTGCACAGTGATTGGGTTGCATCTAAATGACATAAATATTAAAAGAGACATCAAGAAGATACTTCTAGAAATAAGATCTAAAAAACTACCATCATAGAGGCAACTTTCAGGAATAAAGGAGTTGTTGAAAACCATATATCTGAGGTCAATAGGTTTTGGTCCCTGAAGCCAGCTTCTCTAATGAATACTGCTCTGATTGTAGTTTTAATCTGGGGGCTGGAGGCTGATAAAATGCAGGCTCATTGGCCATGACGGACAGAGATTCTGGTTCCATGGATCTGATGTTAGCCAGGAATTCACATTTTAGTGTGCATTCTGGGAGTTGTTTATACGGTGCTTTAGAAACTGACTTTGAGATAAGCCTCCTTTGCCTCTCCTCCTTGAGAATGTGTTTACCCTCCAATTTTGGTGAGCTCTCTGTATGAATGAGAAGAACCAGTGGAAATCAGAGGCACTATAGAAACTACATTTACAAGTAAATGACAATCACAACCATCGTAAAGTCTGTAAGTACTAAGAGGTGAAGATAATAAGCAAAAGAAATGAAATCACTTCTAATATAGTTACATTGATAGCAATTAATTAAATAAAACATACAGCGAAAATGGACAACCATAAAACCCCAACCAACCAGGAAAAGTTGCATCAAACTTCTTTATGCTATTGAGTCCAAACATGGACTTCTAATTCTATTTACAAGCAAAAGGACAGCAAAGATTTTGTGTATATGCATATTGAGCATTTATCACTCATTCTGTGCCTAAGCAGGTGGAACGTATTTCTGGGTTCTCAAGCACAGCACGCTATACGGAATGCAGAAGGCACTCTGTAAATGTTTCTTCAGTGTGATCATTTTCCACTAACATTCTATGACTTTAATTTCTTTCCACATGTTATAGTTCAGGTAAAATACTCAAGTGCAGGCCTCCACCGAGGCCATAACAGCAGTATGGGCTGGTAGAGACAGTTGCAGAGTCAAACAGACTTCATTGCCAACACTTACTAGCAATGTGCTATATTCACACAATCACTTCACTTCTCTGAGCCTCAGTATCCTTAATTATGAAACCAGATAATACAAGTAACCCTAAAGGATGTTCCATAGATTAAATTAGCATTTTTCTGTGTCACATAATGCATCGTAGATAAAAGTTATTCCTTGGAACAGCTAGATATGCAGTATGAAATTCCTATTAATGAAGCAAAAATATGCCAGAATATTAATTATGTTGATGACCATCAGGTCAGAAAACTAGAAATCCAAACTGTGCCACTATCTTGTCATGTAAAGATGACTAGTGAAGGAGTATGTATTCTTAATAATGATAGGAAAAGATCAGTCAGAAGTAAATAGAACAAGTAACTCTTGGTCAAACTGCAAATGTGTATTTATTGACATATACAAACTCACATACACATGTGCATGAATATATACACATACCACACCACAGGCCAGTAACACATTTTTATGTACAAGAATGACTTCAATTATTAACAGTTTTATTGGGATGTAATTGATGTACAATAGCTCTACATATTTACAGTTTACAATTTGAGAAGTTTTAGCACATATACCCATGTGTGAAATATTGACAGAAATCGAAGCAACTTATGCGTCACCCTCAAAAGTTTCCTTATACCCCTTTGTCATTTCTCCCTCCATGATTCATGTTTTAAACATATATAGAATATTTGATATCTCTTCTTGCTTTGCTGATCTTAGCATTTGTGTCTTTTATTCCATCTAGATTAGTATGACTAGAGATTTATCAATTTTATAGACCTTTTCTAAAAATCCACTTTTGAGGGGCACCTGCATGGCTCAGTCCTTTAAGCCTGGGTGGCTCAGTCCATTAAGACTCTTGGTTTCAGTTCAGGTCATGATGTCACTGTTCATGAGTTGGAGCCCTGCATCAGACTCTACTGATAACGCAGAGCCTGTTTGGAATTCTTTCTCTCACTCTCTCTGCCCCTGCCCTGCAAAATAAATAAATAATTTTTTTAAAATCTACTTCTTTAAAAAAAAATTTTATGTTTATTTATTTTAGAGAGAGACAGAGAGAGAGAGCATGAGCAGGGGAGGGGCAGAGAGAGATGGAGACAGAATCCCGAGTGGACTCCAGGCTCTGAGCTGTCAGCATGGAGCCCGATGCAGGGCTCGAACTCAAGAGCCGTGAGATCATGACCTGATCCAAAGTCAGACACTTAACTGACTGAGCCACACAAGCACCCCTAAAAAAATCCACTTTTGATGGCATGGATTTCTTTTTCCTATAGAATTATGTTTTCTGCTTCTTTGACTTTTTTGTGTTTAGAATATCTTTATTTAGTAGTTTCTCAAAGTGGAAGTTTAGATTAGCCATCTTTAGACCAGTCTTTTCCGATTTAAGCTTTGCATGCTATAGATTTATCCCTACATGCTTCCTTAGCTACGTTTCCCAAATTTTGGAATGTTTTATTTTTGAGGAGATCCAAGTTAGGCTTCATCTTAGAGTGAATTCAACCCACTTCTTCGTGTGACCTCCTCTAGTCTCTATTTCTCTGTAAAGAGGTTTTTCCTTTCTGGCTTCGGAAGACCATCTGATTGCCAGGTCTGGTTGCTCTGGGAATGATTTCTCCATACAGCAATGCTATTAAGTGTTCTTTCCTCATCAGTTATTCTTATCCAACAGAGTCGGGCTTTATACTCTGCATGTAGAGACTTGTGTCTAGATTGAATGGGTCCTCCATGCAGATTTCTGGACCTCTTTCTGTGCCTCCCCTATACTTGGTGAATGAATAAAAACAGATAATAATTTTAATGGCTCATGCTAGACATTTGGTTGCTTATTAGCATAGCATTAAAACTTAGAGAGAAAAATAATATTTTGAATTAATTTGCCTCATGGGAAAAGAACATGCTACTTATTTCTCGAAGATCAAAAATATCTTTTCTGCTTTTCCATTGCACACAGATGAACTTAATAAAGGAATAGCAATATGAGAAAAGAATCATCGTTATTCTAAAATAGTTAACTTTGCCCCACTGTGTTAAATATTTATAAACAGTACTGATCAACATAGTACCAGGTGGTGAAATATAGCACAAGTTATTATATAAAGCTCTCATGTAAATCAAACTTCTTATCCTTTCTTAAGAATTTACATTATTTCGGGGCACCTGAGTGGCTCAGTCGGTTAAATGTCCGACTTCGGCTCAGGTCATGATCTCACGGTTCGTGGGTTCGAGCCCCACGTCAGGCTCTGTGCTGACAGCTAGCTCAGAGCCTGGAGCCTGCTTCTGATTCTGTGTCTCCCCCTCTCTCTGACCCCCCCCCCGCTCACTCTGTCTCTCTCTCTTTTTCTCTCAGAAATAAATAAAATATTTTTAAAAAGAATTTACATTATTTTCAACAAGTACTCCAATCTCACAAATATACATTACATCCTAAAATTACTTCTTTTCTGAAATAGGAAGAATATGCCTCCTATATCTAAGGTTGAGGATAAGAAAATAGATCTATTAGTCAATAAGTTATAAAGATTTTTTTTAGATATGGAGGTATTTGCATATGCATGTAAACTATAAAGCAAAAATATGTTTTTGAAACTTATTGCTTTTAATATCTCTTAGTTGCCTGGAAAATACATTTTACAAAACTTCAAAAATTCTTCTATTTTGTTAATAAATAATAGAGTATTTATAATACACACTCATACATCTTAGAGAATATTAATGTAATAAAATACACATAACTCAAACGATGCTGTTCATAATTTAATATTTAATTTAATACACTACTGCTGGTTATGTTGATTTTGATCATGATGAGAGTTGCCATCATAAACACAAAAGTTTCTTTCTAAAAAATTTTTTTAATGTTTTTTTTATTTATTTCTGAGAGAGAGAGAGAGAGACAGCAAGAGCAGGGGAGGGTCAGAGAGAGAGGGAGACACAGAATCTGAAGCAGCCTCCAGGCTCTGAGCTAGCTGTCAGCACAGAGCCCAACGCAGGGCTGGAACCCACGAACCCTGAGATCATGACCCGAGCTGAAGTCGGATGCTTAACCGATGGTGCCATCCAGGCGCCACATAAACACAAAAGTTTCTATTGGAGGGGCACCTGGGTGACTCTGTTGGTTAAGCGTCTGACTTTCACTCAGGTCATGATCTCACAGTTTGTGGGTTCAGGCCCCGCATTGGGCTCTGTGCTGATAGCTCAGAGCCTTGAGCCTGTTTCAGATTCTGTGTGTGTCTCTCCCTGCCCCTCCCCTGCTCATGGTCTGTCTCTCTCTATCTCAAAAATAAATAAACATTAAAAAACATTTTAATAAAAACAAGTTTCCATTGGAAATTACATTTTACAATTGCTGGGTAAATTTGTACACTTAAGAGATCTAGACTGCTTACTAATCATTGCTTTAGCCAACTATAAGTATCAAGTATAGGTATACCTGAAGTCCCATTAAAAATGTCCGCAGATGAGAATAGTTACGTCATAAACAACTAAGCAAACCATTACTTTTTCCTTTCTAAAGTACCTGGTACTGCTGATATCATCAAACTTGTAGAATTTTATACTCATATACATTTGAACTTGCCCTTCATTCCCCAAAGTGTCTCCCTTGTCTTATTCTTCAGTGGGCTCTCTCTTCTACTTAAATGCTACACAAGGTAAGAGCTCAGTTTGGCCTTAAGCATATGCATAAGTCCCTGCCCAGAGTATCACTCTGTGATACTTACCAATGGTCTCAGTCTCTTCCAATCCTGATGTAGCAGAAAACATAAATACTACAGAATAAAAGTCTTAATTGGCCTTAAATTTAATTACTAGCTTAACACATTTTTCCTTCCTTTTGTACCCCAGCTCTCTATTCTATCAAGGCTAAGCAAGATATAACACGTAAGAATGACCACAGGATTTAAGTCCAGGTAGACCTAGATCCAAATCTCAGTGCACACCGTTCACTATTTGCATAATATTTGGTAAATAATAAACTAAATTGTAATGTAGTCATTGAAAAGCTTAGTTTCACAAGATTATGAGAACTAAAAGTAAGTTATGCAAACAAAATTGGGACAAAATAGGAGCTCAATACATGAATATATTATTCCAGTAAGTTTTAAGTAAACTAGATGACTCTGGATTCAGTCAAGTTGAGGCAGAATGAACATTGGAATAGACAGTTTTCCTGGAGAAGTGAAGATCTGTAACACTAAAAGATTCTAGCACTGGATGGTCAGTGTCATGGATAACTCCCTGTGACAGAATGATTTTCAGACACTCCATTTCTGTCTGAGCTTTCATCTTTACAGCTCCAAGGTTATTGTTTACTGCCATCCTTTCTTTGACAACAGGCTCTTTTTAGAGGGCTTGTCTCTATGGGTTTGTGGAATTATATTTCTCTTTAGAGCTGTTGGTCTTCATCAACTTTGTTTGTCTGGTTTCTTTCTTTTTCTTTGATAGATTGACAAGATTCTCGCAGGTGCAGAACCCTCCTCTCCTGAGAAACCTCTTCCATCATGTCTCCATCTTTCTTATAAGATAGGACTCATGCCAGAATATAATCCTGATTCCCTTTAACCACAAAACACTTCGTGTGGATGGGAAAACACACAGCTACAGTACTTTCGGTGTGCAATAGTACACTAAGGCACTAAATAGTAAAGACTAATTTTAGGCTGGACTGTTCCATCTCTGGTGCATTCTTCTCCACCATTTCTCACATCTCTACTCCTGGACTCTGCTTGCTCAGAGGAAATTGCTGTGTGTTGCTCCCTAAGTGAACACCTCGTCATAACTCCAAGATATTTTGTGTTTCATCACAATGTTATGAAAGATAGAATTTGTTCCTGAAGCTAAATAACTACTTTTGTGCTTTGGTTATCAACTGCTAGAGAAGATTTCTTACAATATACTTCATTCCCACAAAATGAAATAGCAATCATTTAAGTGACCCATGGGTCATTTTTTAGTTTGGAGCATATTTATAAGGGTGGGGGGACACCTAATAGAATTTCAAAGAAGGAGAGAATTTTTATTCACTAAAACTTGTCACATGGTGTGACTGAGGAGTAACTGATAATAAATCTTAGAACTAAGAGGAAAATGGTATTTTATGATCACATGCCCACAATTTTTCTCATGGAGAAAATTTGTCTGTTTATGGACATACTATCATGTCCTTATTTTTTGTGAAGTTGAGGCTACCTGAGTATATCCTGAAGGACTGAATTGAGACCAAAAAACTAGCTAAATAAAATGTACATATATTATTTTATATATAATACACATATAAATATTATATACAATATATGTATATTTTATGATATTTATTATATATTATTATATATAACAGATGATATTAATTATATGGAAATATATTTATTATATAATAATATATTTTATAATATATATGTATACAGTATATTATATATTTTTTATATATATAAAAATCATGCTACTAAACAAATACAAACAAATATGATGAATGTAATTTGGGGTGAATGGTTGTGGCTTAGCAAGCTTAGGATGATAGAAGTTGAACTAAAACTGCTGATAGGGCAGGATTACATACTAGAATGACCTAGGTAAAACTTCTGAGAAAAAGAAAGAATGGTAAAGGAATTTTTAAGAATGTGAATTAATGATATTAGTTATATTATTATGCTACATGTCTAGAAATGTGGCATCATTTCCATTGTGTCCAAACATCAGAAGATAATTATCTTACCCTACGTCTTATGCTACTCGTTCTTTATGGAAGGGGAAATAATGGGAATCTAATAGAATGAAGAAGTGTGGAAAAATTGAATAATCACAGGTTAAAAGAATCCTAAAGACTGAGGGCAGGGGTTTGAGACACAGGAATACCATGGAGAAACAGACATTCCTTCCTCTCTAAAAATAAATAAATACATCTTCACATATGAGGAGAAACACTAACTCTTTCACTTAAGGAATTTGTCAAATTTAATAAAACTTCCAATAACAGATTGTCTTGGTTGCCATATAATAAGCAGCTAAGAATACTTTGATCTTATACAGCGTCTGATAGTTTTAACATAGAATTTGTCTTCACTAGCACTATTTACTGTAGTCCACCCTTATCCATTGCTTCCCGTTCTGCATTTTCAGTTCCCCTCAGTCAACTGTAGTCCAGAAGCAGATAGTCTCCTTCTGACAATACAGCAGAGAGTCAGTAGTAGCCTAATGCTATGTAACAACTCCTCTGTAATTCACCTCACTCCATGTCTTCAAATAGGCATTTTAGCATCTCACATTCCAAAAAGAAGAGTGACTACATTAAGATATTTTGAGAGAAAGAGACTATGTTCACAGTGCTTCTATTACAGGATATTGTTACAATTATTCTATTGTATTAGTAAATATTGTCGGTAATCTATAACTGTGCCTAATTTAGAAATTAAACTTTTTGATAGATATATGCGTGTAGGAGAAAACATAGCATATATAGGGTTTGGTAGGTACTACCTGCCATTCCAGATATCCAGGGGTCTTGGAACATATCCCCCCCCCCCCAGCTGAGGGGAAACTACTATATTAAAGTCTCCCATTAATTTATTTTAGCCATGTGCTTAAAAATAATTAGGACATGCTGAGGATGCTTTAATATATGGACCTTAAAAAAAGAAGTTTACATTCTAGAAATCAAATGAACATACATCACTGCCTTTACAGATTTACTTGTCTTTGGTTTTAAGAATAAATGTAGGTGACTTTGTTAATAACAGTGACATCCAAACTCTATCCATAAAGACTGTTCTTCATTCTATAGACACAATTATTAACAAGGACTGTCTTGGTTTCTCAACCACCTTTCAAATTTCATACCTCTGCATCTCAGCTTTTCTTTAAGATTCACATTTTTATTTGCAGTTTTAAACTCAACACTCCTCAAGCTGAAATCATGTCTCCTTCTGGTTCTCCCAAGCTTTCACCTACCTCCTCCCAGTTTCCCAACTGTGCCAATAACATCACCCATTACTCATTTACTAAACTACAAACATGGCGTCACGCTCTCCATTCCTCTCACCAGCTCATTGTCGGAAAGTATCTTTTTTTCCTTCTCCTCTGTCACTACCTCATTTCACATTTCCTAACCACATCTCATCTCTGTTCTCATTGCCTCCAATTCCTCCTCTTCATGATCATGCAAGGACACAAATCTCATTGTGTTACTCTCAAGGATACCTTTGAAAAGCTTGCCTTTTGCTATAATATGAAGAAAACTCTTTAAGATTACATCTTTGATAGTGCTCATCAGCCTATTGTTTTTTTTCTTTAAAAAAAATTTTTTTAATGATCTGTTTATTTCTGAGAGAGAGAGAGAGGCAGCGTGAGCAGGGGAGGGTCAGAGAGAGAGGGAAAGACAGAATGTGAAGCAGGCTCCAGGCTCTGAGCTAACTGTCCACACAGAGCCCAACACGGGGCTCAAACCCACAAACCGTGAGATCATGACCTGAGCCGAAGTCAGACGCTTAACCGACTGAGCCACCCAGGCACCCCCATCAGCCTATTGTTTTAACCTGATATTGCAGTATCTCTCTAAACATCCTTTATACTCTAAACATACCAGAAGTTCTCTCATTCAAATCACGACACATTGACTCTTACTTCCATATTGTATCCTCACATTCTTTTCTCTATCTACTGTGTGAATTACTACTCATTCTTCAACACTGAGTTAGAATGTCACTATCTTTCTAAGACAAGGAAGACATTTATCTAGCAAATAAAAACTAGCTGCTTCCAATTAATATAGTAACTCGGAATCTATTAGAATCTGCAAATATCCCAAATGGCAAAGGTGATTTTCTTGGATTTAGGTATGTTTCCCACCAAGCCATAGCATATCGGAGAGTGAGATGACCAGGCAGTAGAATTCCATGGTCAGTCACCTTACTGCAATGAGGGACCTGAACACTTAATGTCAGATACTTGGTGTTCTTTAAGGCCTACAAACAAAAGTTGTTGATACAGCCATTTGAAGAGAAAGTTAATGACTTTGCTCAGGAAATGCATATTTAAGAGAAGGGATTAAAAACAGCTTTGCAGGGTCAGCAGAGCACTGTAGGCTAAGGATATGCCTGAAAAAGATTGGGGTCGTGAATCCTATTGCACTGGGGAATATTTGCATTTGGCTAAAGGCTTACCTTCAGTCAGGTTAGGGAAACAGCCAATAAAAAATCCTTCAGGAAGAAGATTCAAGCAATAAAAGGATATCTCGATGTGCTTTACAAGACTGAGAGGCTAGATAGGAATTAATTCTCTACCAGGAAAGTAAAATGCCAGCTGCAGGGAGATCAGATACACAATTGGGATACCTGTGAAAAGGGAGACCTAAGTCAAAGAAAGGAGGAAGGACATGAGCTTAAATTAGAAACACATGAGATAGTTCTGCCAACAGATATTTAAAGAAAAATTTTTTTCTAGATGGTTCAGATACATAGAGAAAATAGTTTTTTATGAGTTTTACCAGGAGCCAAGATTTGAACAGATGGAATGGGTGGGAGAGATCATAGCCTAGCAAAAGATGAGAGCGAGAAGAAAGCTTACAGGGGCACCTGGGTGGCTCAGTAGGTTAGGTGTATGACGCTTGGTTTTTGCTCAGGTCATGATCTCACAGTTCGAGAGTTCAAGCCCTGCATGGGGCTCCGTGCTGACAATCCAGAGTCTGCTTGGGATTCTCTGTCTCTCCTCTCTCTCTCTGCCCCTCCTCTGCTCACTCTCTCTGTCTCTCAAAATAAATATACTTTAAAAAATTTAAATGAAGAAACCTCATTTAAAAGTCTACCTCATTATTCTGTAGATGAGAAAATGGAGGCTCAGAGAAGGGAAGAGTTTGCTCTAACTCACAATTTAGTGTTGATACCAGTGAGAATTGGTACCGAAGCCACTTAACACCTAAATAATGCAATGTATTTCTGGAACGATTCCCTCCATGACCATATGAGTGAAACTCTTCTGGTTTGAATATTCTTTTTCTTTTTTTTTTTTTAATGTTTTATTTATTTCTGAGAGAGAGAGAGAGATCGAGCAGGGGAGGGTCAGAGAGAGAGGGAAATACGGAATCTGAAACAGGCTCCAGGCTCTGAGCTGGCTGTCAACACAGAGCCTGACGCTGGGCTCGAACCCAGGAACCGTGAGATCCTGACCTGAGCCGAGGTCGGCCGCTTAACCGACTGAGCCACGGAGGCGCCCCATATTGTTCTTTTTGTATCTTAACATACAGCTATCTTGATGAGCTGTGTAAAATTGGAATCTTCACCCACAAAATGGTGGTCGTGATAAATTTTTCCTCTTGCTTGGCCTTCTCTGATGGATCTTTTAGTCTGAGGACACTCCTTAGAGGTGAAGTTTTGGTTATTATTTATCCTATGAGTACAAAGATTAGGACCTAGAAAGTCAGTGTTGTGTCAATAAAGGAAACCCCTATGCCTCAAAGTATATTTTACCTACAATGCAAAGAATTCATATGTTACCGTTTTTTTCTTCTCTGCTCCTGTCAGCCTTTAGAAAAGTCGTTTTTCTTTTTTAATGTATCAGTGTTTTCTCAGTCTTGTTATGGATAAATAAAAACAAGGTTAGGTTCATTGGATAAGCTTAAAAGGGAAGCTGTATTGGTACTATCTTATACACTATCCGAGAATAAAAATAGATCATTAAAATACAAATCTCTATAATCTGGAAGGGTTAATGCATTATTCCATCACTAATTAGATACATTAGGAATTTAAGGCTCTGTCCTTCATGTTAACCAATTTACCATATTTAAAAACGACTCAAAGGAAGGTATGGAAGACATGTTTATTAATATAAAAAGTGACACCAATCATGAGGGAATAAAAATTACAATGGTTATAGAGTTAATATCTAAGACGATCTTGTCAGGTTGAAACAAAGGGTCAAGTATTTAATAAGATGAAATTGAAAAGAACTGAATATAAAATACTGTATTTATATTTTTTAAATCAAACAAATTTCAAAAAAACAGTTATTTCTGAAAGCTTTTAAAGTTTTGAAGCATATTTATTTTTTGAACTGATCTTTTAAGTGTTGGTTTTCATTTTAATTACCTTATGGTTAAAAATGTGTTTTGTGGGTAATCATTTCTTTGAAATTACAGTCAGTTTTGTCTGAAAAATATGTTGAGAGCAAGTATTTATCTACTTGATTTACCAGTGTCTGGTGAGACTATAATCCTTGCAATTTTTACTGTATTGATTTCTTGACTATCTTTATTGTGTACATAAAATTTCATAATTTTTTATGTTTTCTATGTAAATTTTTATTTATTATGCTATTTATCTACATTAATACTTTTAGTTTTATTTTGCCTATTATTATTGACATAAAAGCATCTTTCTGAACACTGTTGCATTCAATATTTCTTTGTTCTTTTCTTTATTTGAAACATTTCAGTGTGGCTTTATTTCTGATGTACATTTTAAAAGTTGATAAATAGCTACATAAGTTTTTTTCTATCAAAAAAGTTTGTAATTTAGTTGGTGTATATAATCCATTTACACTTATTGTGATGATATTGTGTAACATTTTCTACCATTTTATTCTACATTTTATGCTTCTTATTTTTGTTTTCTTTTCTATTGCTATTAAATTATTTTCCATAATCCATTTACTTCTTTTATCCATTTACTAGATTGAAGTAAAAATATATATAAAATATAAAATATGTTATAGTCTATATATTTTAGAATATAATTATATATAAATTACTGGCATATTTATCTAACAAGATCAACTATTATTTAATATTTTTGTATTCCTCCCAAATATGGCAGGAAACA